>NW_027397118.1:5827682-5878276 GCF_003265705.2 Callorhinus ursinus
CCATTCATCATCATCCATCCATCATCCATTTATCCATCCATCATCCATTCATCATCCACCCAACCATCCATACATCCATCTGTCATCCATCCTTCCCCTCCCTTCCCTTCCATCTAAATCTTGAGAATTTTATCCAGGTGAGACTCTTAGCCCGTGTTCCAAGGTGGATGCAGAGATGAACCAAAAGGAGGACATGCCCTCAGGTAATTCACAGTCTAGAGAGGATATAAGACCCTAACCACAGGGCCGGATAGGGCAGCCCAAGTTGGAGGTACAGGATGAGGACTGAGAGAGGTTGGAAGGGTTCCTTTTTTTTTTAAGTGATCTCTACACCCAGTGTGGGGCTTGAACTCATGACCCTGAGATGAGAATCACATGCTGTATTGACTGAGCCAGCCAGGCGACCCTGGAGGGATTCCTTTTGATGGAGGGAATCAAGCAAGATCTGGGAGAGGGGTAGTGTTTGATTTGGACCCAGAAGGATGGAGAAACAACACCAAGAGCAGCTAACATTTAATGAACACAACTTGTATGCAGGCACGGGGCAATGCACTTTACAGGCAGTATCTCATTTAATCTGGACACTCATTTCTGACCATTCATGTGGGGGCCTCAGGCTTTCTTGTTCATGAGCAATAATGGATCTTAGAGAATCCTCAGCTGAGCTTCCCTTCTGACGTGAATGATCAGATTTTCCCAGAGAGGGCAAGTCAGATGTCCAAGGTCATATGATGACCTTGTGGCCGACTTGCACCTGAGGGCAGGGCAAAGCGGGGGTGGATCTTGCTGTTGCCACTGTTCCAGGGCAGGGCCTGCCTTGGGAACAACATGGGACCCCCAAGCTTCTGGGGTGTGGGGGGATTCTTAAATGTACCTGGGCTCCCACCTTATCCCACCCACATCCTCACTGTGTTTTTGGTAAGCTTCAGCTTCATTTTCTGCGAAATTGGGGCTCCACTCCCTGGAGAGGTGTGAGGGTGAAATCTCAGGAGCGGTGAGGAAGGGCTTTGTCAAACAGAAATGGCCGCCCAGAGGGTTCGAGTGGGAGTCATACTTGGGGCAGCCTAACTTTGCCATTCTTTCTCCCTCGCCTGTACATTTGTGCTGGAGAAAATGGGTGGGAAAAGAATCTAGCTTTTAATCTGTCACCTCCTGGAGTGACCCTACCCTCCGGGAGTTGCCAGGTTGTGAATGAGCCTTCTCCTCCCTCATGTCGAGGGAGAGCATGTGCGCATGCTGGGGAGAGGGCATGAGTTTGGTGGGGGGAGAAGGGCAGAAACAGGCTCCCTGCTCCCTGCTCCATCCCAGGACCCTGGGATCATGACCTGAGCCACCCAGGCACTTCCAGGACAGTTGCTTTTCTTAAGGGACACACTGGCCAGGCACAGGAGAGGTGACTGTGTGGGAGGCATATGCCTCAGAATGGTTGTACCTGTGTGTATGTGTGTGTATGAGTGTGTGTGTATGTGTATGAGTGTGTGTGTGTGTATGTGTGTACTAGCTTGGGTTATCTATGTAGGTACATGGATGTGCGTGTGTGCCAGCCTCCCAGGGGAAGAGATTCTTGTCATTGCTTGCATGGTTCAGACTATCAGTACAGGGGCAGAGAAAATACACATGGCTGGTAGACTTTATTCATGAATTTACTTTATATCCATTCATTCAGATCTTTTTAGATCACCTACTACGTGCCAAGCACTATGCTTGACTTGACGCCACCAAACGAAAGAAGCAAGTCCTTTTTTCTCAAGATTCATTTTGCCATCTGTAAAGTCATGGTTTTGAGGGTGGGAAGTGAGTTTACATTGATGTTTCCCAAAATGTATTCCAGGATTTTGTTGATGTTCTACCAAAAGAAAAAAGAAATGTTTTCTGTGGCCATACACATTTGGCAAACACTGCCTTAAACAGAGTTCAAAGTTTTAGAATTTTGGGGCGCCTGGGTGGCTCAGATGGTTAAGCGTCTGCCTTCGGCTCAGGTCATGATCCCAGGGTCCTGGGATCGAGCCCCGCATCAGGCTCCTGGCTCAGCAGGGAGCCTGCTTCTCCCTCTCCCCCTGCTCATGCGCGCTCTCTCTCTGTATCTCTGTGTCGCAAATGAATAAATAAAATCTTAAAAAAAAAAGTTTTAGAATTTTTCAGGGCTTCTCAGAGCCTTTAAAATGCTACTGTGGGACTCTCAGAGATGTTAATAGTTTCTGGTTTCCAAACTTACTCGGATCGCTAGTCATGGAATCCTCTTGTCTGGGTACAGTGTGGGTTTCTAGGCTTTTAAGGGGCTACTATCATTATCTGTTCATTCATTCATTCATTCACTTATTCATCTCAGACATGTTTATTCAGCACCTGCTATGTGTCAGGCTGTTCAAGGTGCTGAACAACAGTGAGCAAGTGAAAGTTTATTCTAGTGGGGGTGAGGTGCCATCTGCAAGTACACAAGTCAGTAACATAATTTCGGGGAAACAGCAGATCCTGGGATAGCAGGGCAGGCAGGGCTGGAGGAGGCTGTCCAGACAGGGCCATCTGGGAAGTGACACTTGAGCCCAGGGTGATGGGGGGGCATGAGGGGACCTGGGGGCTGGAAGCCTTTGTGTTTGGTACTTTGAAGGGGTTGGGGCATGTGGGAGATGAGGGTCCTTCCCTGGGTCTCTCCATTCCACGTTGGGAGGACCCACCACTGGCCCAGCCTTCTTTGTTTTTTACGGCAGAGTCCAGGCCTCGGAGATAGGCTTCCCTGGGTGGCCAGTCGGTGTGATGGGGCAAGGGAGGCTCCTGGATCCCAGTCTTGAGCTAGGACCTTCAGTGTCACTTTCCCCCCTCCCCAAACCATGCAGTCCTATCTCACTGTCAGCTTGTGCAAGTCAGCATGGAGGGCCCAGGGATGGTCCCTTCCTGGGCAGCTGGCCGAGCAGGCTGTGAGCACCGCGCGGCAGAGCCCCTGCCTGTGTCGGTCACTGCCGTGTCCCCAGTGCCTGGCACTGGACCCACATTCCCCCCCACCCCCCGCATCTGACAGATGGGAGAATGAGGCCAGGAGACCCCCACAACCCATTCCCTCAGAGGCCCAGCCCAGAATCCAACCCTTTTCCAAGCCAGGGCTGTGGCCCGAGGCTGGTGGGATGGGGGAGAGCAGAGATTTCCTGGAGCAGAGGTGGGATTTGGGGGCCCCTAGGGCCCTTCTGGGGTCAGTCTGCAGAGCTGCCACGGGTGATCTGGGTCCGGGGAGCAGGGATGGGGAAGGGCAAGGGGAAGCGGTGGGGGAGGGAGAGGAGGTCCGGGCCGAGGTGCGTGGAGGGGGAGGAGATGGGGCGGGGCCTGGGGCGGGGCCGGCGGGCCGAGCCGGCGGCCGGGGACCGCCCCCCCCCCCGGCGGGGGTCTGTCCCCCCCCCCCCCCCCCTCCGCGGGAGCGGCCCCGGGACCCCTTTGAGGCGGCCGTCCTGGGAACGCGTCGGGCCGGCCCCCGCCCGGGAGGGCTCCATGGCTGCGGCGCAGTAACTCAGGCCCAGGTTTGGGCACAAAGCGGCCGCGGCGGGGGGCCGGCTGGGAAGGCGCGGGCTGCGGCGCTCGCTCGCGCTGCCCCGAGGGGGGCCGGGGCTTGTTCTGCACCGCGGGCCGCCCCCGCCCCTCCGAGTCTGGGGCCGGCCGGGCCCAGCCGGCGCCCCCAGGACTCCTGAGTCCCAGTCCCAGGCCCGGGGCGGGGGCGGCGGGCGGGCGGCGGCGGCGGCGCCTAGCCCACAGCTGGCGGCCGGCCCGTGGGTGGGCTGCGGGGCTCCGCTGGCCAGATGTGCCCCTGGGGGGCCCTCTGGGGACTGGCGCATTGATTGGCCCTCCCCTCTGGGGCGGGGCCCGCGGAGGGCAGTTGACCGTTTGGGCCATCCCTCAGTGCATAATAATAATAAAATAAGTGTCATTGATGGCTTTTGAGCACTTCACACTCTTTTAATTCATTTGCGCGCCCCAGCAGCCCTCTGAGGTAGGTACTGTGATTATCCCGTTTCACAGAGGAGGAAATTGAGGCACAGGGGGGCAAATTAAACGGCCCAATGCCCCGCAGCTAGGACTAGACAGGATTGGAACGCAGGTCCTCTGGCGACACGGCGCCCAGGCGCACGTGTAAGGGGTATAGGGGCGTCGGAGTGCAATTTCGAGTGCACTTATGTTCAAAAAATTACAGACGGAAGATTGGCAAACAGACGTGAGTAATGATTCTTGTGTCTTTTGTCACTTAAAATTCGCTCATTCACTGACTAGCTGGGTGCTTTCTGACTTCATTCCTTTCTGATTCTGCGCTAGGTCTTATGCTGTGGCTGGGTGCACAGTGGTGGGTGAAAGGAGCTGGGTCCCTGCCTTCAGGGAGCTTACAGTTTAGTTGGGGGCAGGGGGAGAGAGAATGACAATAAAGTGGGAAGATAGACACCACTAGGTCATTTTTCATGGCGAGACTGCTATGGCTTGTCAGCCTTGGGCAGTGTTGTCCTTGTGTGTGTGGGGGGGGCATTTCAGGGGAGGCCAAGTGTTAGCTGGCCTGGAGGATGAGAGGGAACTGCAGAGGGAGGTGGCTGGTGCCCTTTGGCTCTGAACTCATGCCCAGGGATGCCACCCCCTTGCCTTGGGCTCGGCCCTGTGCTGGGAGGAGGGAGAAGGAAAGGCCATGCTCCCAGTCCATGAGGACCTGAGGGGACAGAATCGGGGAATTTAGCGGATGTGTGCCTGGAGGGGCAGGAAAAAGTGCAGTGGGCTTTTTTGGAAGAAGGAGGCAGGAGAGGGTAGTGAAGGAGGTTGTGGGGCTTGGGGTGGCCTGCTGGTCACTTCTAGAAGAGTTCCCAGGATGGGCCTCCATGACTGAAGCATAAATACTCCCAATGTTTGCATGACCTCTGAGCGTCGCATGGTTCTAGAGGTTCTCAGAGGCACCTTCAAGTACCCAGGCAGTAGGTTGGAGGGGATCCCTCCTCATTTACCAGGTGAGAACGGGAGGTCCAGACCCACAGCCTTGCCCTGACTCACACAGCCCGTGTCCAGCTGTCAGCCAGGCTGCTCATTTCCAAGGTCACAGGGGGCCTAACCCCCAGGCCCTGGCTCACCAGATCCTGGGGCCCACTCTGCATTCTGTTACGGTTGGAGGTGGAAGGGAGATGCAGACGTCCATTACTGTCACCTAAGTGTCCCAAGCTGCTTCCGTTCCCAGCACCTCCAGCCAGGACCGTGAGAACTCGGTTGTCTCTACGGCCGGCTCCATCCACAGTTCAGTCTGAATTGGGTGTCTGAATGGGCTTTATTCTGAATTCTCTGTCTTCATTGCCACAACCCACCCATTGCGTGGGCTCTCCGGGGCTGTGCGAGGCCTGTCATGAGTTCTGAGTTTGAGCACGGTTCCCCATTCAGACATATGGGGTGGGGCTGGGCCTGGCCACCGCAGACGTCTCTGTGCATCATGTCTTGCCTTCGTTTTGTTAGGAGAGTTCCAAGTTTGCTTTTCTCTCTGGAGACGGTGTGGCTTGGGCCCCAGAGGCAGTGAGAAGGGATAAGGGCATGCATTGATAATTTTTATTGAGCTGTGTGCCCCGTGCATGCTGAATGCTTTCTACACAATTTCTCAGGAATTCCCTCAACAGCCCTCTGAAATCGGTACCATTATGGTTGCCATCCTGCAGGTGAGGAAACTCTGAGTGTCAGCCTGAGATCCAAAGTCACATGTCACAGCTGGGCTGCCTGACACCATGGTGCCTGCCTGAGTCACTCCCCGGGCCACCTTCTCCATTCCTGGTGAATGAGCAGGCCTCCCTTCCCCCAGGAGCCCACACTGGGCTGGGAAACAGACCCATAAACAGTTATGAACTCTGAGGCTGGTAACACCATGTTCCCCCTGAGGACCCAACTGGTGGCCAAGTTCACACCCCCTTACCCTCCCCCCTTCCTGCCTGCCTGGGCCTGCTCCTAAAGTTCACTTGGGGAAGAAGCAGCTTGGACAGGTGGGGGTTGGGAGGATGAGGCCAGGTCCTTGGGACATTTGGGGGTGGGCAGGGGACAGGATTGTACTTGCTTCCCCGTTTCTTGGGAACTGCACACCCAGCCAGGCCCACGGCCCTGTTCTGCTAGGTTGGAAGGGGAGGTGCTTGCTTGCTACATTTAGGTGGGGCGTCCTCCCTTCTACTGTGCCCCTACCCCTAGCCAGGCCCCAAGAGTCCAGCTGGCTCAGCCCAGGAATCTTGGATGTGCTGGTTGGGGGTGGGTGGCCTTGCTGAGGGACTCAAAGATTTAAAGGGCCCTATCCTCTGGGCCTCTCTGTTTCCACTCACACGGCCCTTTGGGCCCAAGGCCTGGCCTCTGATCCTGCAGCTTCATCCCCCTCAGCATTTTCCCCTGAGCTTGAGTTTGAACCCAGGGTTGCATGCCTCTCTTGGGGCAGGTTTCCAGGCTGCCCCTCACCCGGTGCCCATCCTGGCTGAGAGGCCTGGGAGCAGCAGCTCCTTCCCCCCCCAACCTTCAGATCCCTCTCCCTGGGCACCGACCCTCTGCATTCCCTGCCCTCTACCCCCTCCTGCGCCCGCTTCCTGGAACCCAGGGACCCTGGAGGTTTCTGGACCATATCGAGTTGCCTGGGTGGTTGTTTCCTTTTTTTTTTTGGGCCATGCAGGGTGGGGGAGCTGGGAGAGAAGGGAGAGAAGCCGATAATTGGGCCAGGGCCAGCCAGGGGTGGAGGCTGACTGCCAGTCCATGTCTCCGTGGGCTGAACTGTGGCCCCCAGCCCCTACCCTTGACGGGTCTGGGGCCTGGCTTCCCCCTCCTGGCAGGGGAACAGCCCTGTTTGGCATTTCCTGCCTCTTTTCCTTTCATTTCACACCAGGTTCCCCAAGGACACCCCTAGGGGGACATGGGGCTCACTCTCTTCTCCCTGGTGACCGGGGCCTGACTTGGCCTGGCATTGCCACAGTTCTGCTGAGCTTGGGGCCAGGATGGGGTCAGCTAGATAGCTTCTCCCCACCCTCCTCGGACCACACCTCCTGGCTTGGGCCCACCTCCAGGTCTGAGCCAGAGGGCCAAAGCTGACTGAGAGTTCCTCACAGACCCTTGGTGGGGTGGGGGAAGGGCTGTTGGGTGTGTGGCTCTGGAAGAGGCTGAGGTGTCGGAGCCCCCAAGGCCAGGGATGGGAGAAAGAGAAGGACCCCACCCTCTGGGGGCAGGAGCCAGGGCGAAGGTCCCCCTACAGTTGATTTTGAGAACCCCCAAGTCCACGACAGCCTCTGCACTTCTCTGCCCTGGCCCCCCAAGGCCCACTGCACACATGGTTTTGCTTTCCCGTGCATCCTCCCCTGGTTCCCTCCCTCTGGGTGCCTTCTGAGCTCCTCGGGCCCCTCCCCCAGGCCTCCTGGGCCCCCTCCTTCCTCCTTGACCCACTTTAGTCCCCTGTTGCTGGGGGAGGGGAGTGCGCAGCCAGCGGCTCTGGTCCTGGCTGCCTCCCCCATCATCCCTTGGGGCGGGCTCTGGATGGAGCCAGCAGGCTGAGCCGGCCCGGCCCCAGGGACTGGCACACGGCGTGCTCCGAGTGGCAGCCTCCCTGCCCCCTCCATGGACAGACCGTTCTGGACAGCTGCCCCTGCCTGGGCCCCTGGGAGGCCCTGCCAGGGCCAGGCTCCGGTTTCCCCCAGCCCCAGGGAGCTTCAGCTCCAGAGGTCCCTCCTACCACCACTGCCTCCAGCCTCCTTGCCGAGTGCTCTTCCCAGAGGGGCCTCTGCAAGGCCAAGCCCTAGCCTCCACCCATTCTTCCCCTAAATCTGCTGGAGGGCCAGTTCTGAGCCTGCAGTTAAATCTGGGTGACTGAGGGAAACCCAGCAGCCCTCCCTGGGCACTGAGGGATTTGGGCCTGACACCTGCCCTTTTTATTGAGCACTTACTAAGTTCCTGGGACTCGGCTAAGTGTGTTACATGTATGATCTCACTGTATTACACAACAGCGTGGTGAGGTATGCTTTCCTAATCCCGATTTGAAAGAGAAGGCAACTGAGTCACAGAAAGGGAAAGTAACTTGTTTGAGGTCACACGGGCTCCACGTGGTGGAACCACAGGGCTTGGAACCCAAGCAAGCCCGATGACATGAGTTTTTCTTAACATTCTAGAATCCCTCCTGACACGGGCTGTTTACTGCTCTGGGGTTCCGGCATGGCCCTCTCAGGACTTGAGCTCCTCCCCCCAGGGATCCTGCCTGAGTCCCAGTCACTCTGCCCTGCTCTGGTGTTGCCTGGGTCCCCAAGCCTGCCCCCTGCCCTGCAGCAGGCTGCGGGAAGTCAAAGCCCCATCCTGAGCCCTGGTCCTGTGGTCCAGGGCCTGGCCACAGGCGTGAGCACTGCTCCCAGTACAGGATGTGTCCTGGCTTCCAGTGCTGTCGACTGTAGGAGCCTAGGAGCCACGAGTCAGTGGGGACGGTCTGTGCACCCTCCCGGCCAGCCCTGCTGAACCGCACATTCTCTCCCTCCTCCCTTCCCACAACCCCGCCAAATGACAACTGTAAAAAAATGGGGTGGGTAGACCCAGAGGGGCTGTTCGAATTTGGGAGCCTCATCTCTGTCTCATTCTCTGGCTATTCCTCCTCGAGTCTCGACATCTGCCCGTCCCCTGGGAACCTTTTCATTTCACCATCATTGTTTTGCCGAATAAAGGAGGGGTGGGAGGTGGCGGGGAGGGGGGGGGCTCAGGGAGCCAAGTCAGGGTATCTTTTCTTATTTGCTTAATTTCCTCACTCAAATGCATCTTGTGATTAAACATTTTCTTAGCTGCTTGGTCAGGGCCCTGCCGAATTTCTTTTCATAAACACTGGCAAGTGAATTTAACAGCCCTGTTTGTATTAGCTGGAGGTTTCATTTGCATAGCGATTGTTCTTATGAAACAAAATAATCACTTGCAGTTTTGAAACTGTATAAATACCAGGGTCTGGAGCCGGGGGCGCATGCGCAGGCCTTTCCTCCCCGCACGGAAATCCATCCTGTTCGGGGAGGAAACTCAGCCTCCAGGAAGAGCCAAGTGCGGAGGGTTTTCTCGGTGGAGAGGTGTTTCCCGAGTCCTGGGCCGTGGGTATTGCCTGCTGGGTGGAGCTTATGGAGGCAGAGGAACCCTCCTACGCATGTGAACCCCACTGCAATCAGGGGCTGGCAAGGGGGTCCTAGGGAAGGGGATGGAGGTGGGGGTTTGGCCTCAGTGAGCGGGAGGAAAGCTGCGGACCTGAGCATCTACCCCTTTTTGTTGCTTTTCCATCCTTTTGGATTAAGGTTGCAACCGTGGCCTGAGGCCCAGTGTTGCCCAGAGATATGTTTTGATTGGGTTGTGCTGTGCTTTAAAAGAAACAAACCAACATTTAAAATTCTGGAGATTTCACAGAAAAATTCATCCAGATTTCTTGCTTATCTCTCTTAACAAATGGGCAGATCTGGGATTGCGAGGCCCATGGTCTTGCCTGGCAGCAATCCTGGTGGTGGGGGTGGAGGCCACTCCTGCGGGTGGGGTATGTTCATCCCAGTTCCCTGTGCAAAGGTCGCTCATCAATGTGCCTGCCTGGCCCCAGGGGATCTGGGATCCTGGTTGCAGTGGGTCCGCTCAGCTGGTGTCCTGCAGGCTTGAGGCTCAGTGATTGGCCGGAAAGCTCTCTGGGTGCCCTGCTCTGCTCTGTTGGGAGATGTAGGCTCCGGCCCTGCCTATTTGAGCAGCTTCCCCTGGGCCCAATGGCTCTGCCCCAGGGGCTGCAGGTTCCAGGCCTCCTGATGTCCATATTGGCCAAGGGCAGGGATCTGGAAAAGGAGTCATTTTGGGAGGTCACACCCTTATTCCCAGGAGCTTGGCTTTGCTCAGAACATTCCTGGCCTCCTCCTTAGCAGCTCCCTTTAGAGCCTACTGCCCCCAGAAGACAGGCGTTTCATGATCTCAGACTGTTTTTTAGACCCAAGTGTCGTCGCCTGGCTTGGTCAGCAGGCTTGGCCGGAATGACTTGGAAGCCGGTTCTGACACATTTAAAATCTTGTGTTGGGTGGGCCCAGAAGGTTACCTGTCCAGTAAGGCAATGGCTGGGCAAAAGATCCTGGCTGGATCCGGGCCTGCCCCACACCCTAGTCAATCTGACCTTGGCAGCCAGGGCCCTCAGATAATTGATGGCTTTTCTGGAGCCTCCACTTTGTAGGAGGAAAAGGCAGAAGCAACAAAGCAAGTGGGTGAAACTGGTTAATGCTGGCAGCTTGTTCTCTCTACACAGCTCTGCCCCTGGGCCTGGGTGTCTTGGACATCCCTTAGGAAAGTAGCTTCCATAGATCCTGCTGTATCTCCAGGCCTTCATCATGGACAGCCCTGGGTGGAAACCACGTGCGGGGCTCAGTGCCTTTTATATGGTGGTTTCTTGTTATCCTCACAACACCTCTGAGTGGTAGTTATATTATCCCCATTTTACAGATGAGGAACCCGAGGCTCTGAGGCCCCAGATCACACAGCAGGTGAATGGAAGAGTGGGAATTTGAACTCAGGCCTCTTGGCTCTGGTGCCTGTCCTCCTCACTGTGACTTTATTTGCTTTTAGTTTCTCCAACTATAGATTAGGAAAACGTCCCCACCTCCTAGGGATATTACAGAGATAAAATGAGCAAAGAAAGACTTCATTGTGACCTCTGACCTCTATTTATTAGAGCAGAAATGTGGACTCAGGCATTTTGAGGTTTCTTTAGCTCCTTATTACTGGATGATGTCATTAAAGGTAACTTTTTCTCCCTTTCTCTCCCTCCTCTAATCTTTATGATCTGTATTTTGACCCTTTGATTGCTCAGGACTGGATTTCCCCCAGGATCCTGAGGTTGTGAAATCCCCCTGGGGAGAGGATTGCATCTGTGACTGGTTAGGACCTCTCTTGGCAGGGAGTGGCACAGAGAAACCTAAAGGTTCTGGAAAGAGGAAGAGCAAGCAGCCAGGCCAGACATTCCATTTTGTTTGATAGGACTGGCGGGCTGACAAGGGACTGTATGAGTTGGGGATGCTTTGGGCTACAAGACCAAGGTTCAGTCCACGTTCACATATATCATCCTATAGGACGAGAAGTCTGGAGGGCACATGGCTATAGAGGATTTTAGCAGAGCAGTCAGCACTGGTGCCTTCCATCTTTATGCTCTGTCCTGCTCAACACGTTGGCTCTTGACCTCAGATTTGTCTCCTCATGGTGAGGAAATGGCTGTTGTGGTGCCGGACATCACCCTCCCCCCACAACCCCCTGCCATGTCTTTGTCCAAAGACCAGGAGAGAGACGCTGCCTTACACAGGCCTGTCTTTAGTTTAGGGGAAGTATAACTTCCTTAAAGGGCTCCACAGTCCCTTCCTTGTGTCTCTTTGGTGAGAGTGGCATCCTCATTCACATCCTAGGCCAGGTATGGGGCATCACTCCTGGGGCTCTAGATAGCCCCAGCTTTCCTTGCATTTAGTGGCCTCTGCGGCTATCTGAACACCTTTGAGGCGGGTGAGCAGGAAAGAATGGGTGGAAAGCCTGCTGGGGAGTTATCCTGCGCTGTGTGAGGACAGGCGGCTTTAGGGGGCTGGTAGCTGTGTCTCTTTCTAGGCAGGATTCTGGAACACCTCCCTCATTGCGGACAGCCACCTCCCACATCCCGATCTTTCCACTCCTTGTTTTCCTCACCCCGTGTCCTGGGACTGCCCCGTTTCTTTGCGCATCTTTACCTCTGACCCAAACCGTCCTCCCCCATTCCGGCCGTGGCGGGCTCTTTGCATCTTTCTGGACTCAGGGCCAGCCTTACCTTTCCCGACTGCCTTTCCCTTGAAGGGGGCCCACCGCTGCTCGTCTTTCTTTATGTCACATTAGTTCTTCTCGGCGGGGATTTATGCGTTTGCTCACTTACAGTCTCCCTTCTGCCCCGCTTCTCAGCTCTCTGTGGACAGGGACTGGGCTTGACTTGTCCATGCCTGTGTCCCTAGGCTCCAGGAGAAAGGCCTGAGGGCGGGAGGGGGGCGTGTTCCAGAAGTACCTGGCATGCAGTGGGCATTTAGTGACCGTGTGCTGAGTGAAGGGCCTGCTACTACCCTTCTGAATTCCTTGTCTCTCTCCTCTACCTCCTCGGTTTCTGTCTGCCTCTCTCCTAGAGATCCAGATCCCTTTTTGTGTTCTTCGCTCTTGGAGGAAGAGGAGAGACTAGACATCTCCATGAGTCGATGGACTCGTTTTCTCTTTACAGCGACCAGATGGCTGGCAGTGGCTTCCCCAAGGGCTGGTTCTGAGGAAGGACCCACTCCTGGAGGTGGGCATGCAATGGGGGGCCTGCAGGGGTTGAGCTGAGGATGGGAGCCGGGGTCCCTCTGTCTGGCTGAAGCCCGTGGGCAGCAGCGATGCCCATCTGGGCGTCGGGATCTGACCCTCGCCCACCCTTTGCCCTGAGGACAGTCTTGTCCGCTGCTGGAGACTCCCTCAGCCCATGGGGCAGCGGGGTCAGCCCACGTCAGGCAGGTTGAGCCCATCTCACTCCTGGGAAACCCGAGTTCTCAGTCTCCCGGATGCCAAATCCTCAGTCTGGAGTGGGAGCCAGCTGGTCATTCAAGACAACACGAGGTGGAGAGAGTTGGCTGTGGCTCTTTTAAAGACGAGGGATCGGAATAATTTTGAAGAAATCCTTGAATGGAGTCGTCGGACTGACCGTTCGCAGGGGTCAGACGAAGTGGACTCTGGGACCCCCCCCCCCCCCCACCGAGCGGACGCTGCTACATCGTCAGCGTGGGCGTGGGGAAGGAAGAGGAAGGGGGGCAGCCCAGGCCAGATTGGGCAACATCGAGGAAGAGTGGGGTCCCAGAGGGGGTGGGGGATTCAGCTGGAAGGTGGGTGGAGCCAGACTGAGGCCAGCCTGAGGCCAGCCTGCCACACACAGGCTGCCAGAAACATCGTGCCCTTCTGAAGGCTGAGGCCTCTCCCTCAGAGGGGGAGAAAGAACCTCCCTGGGTCTCCAGACTTCTTCTCCGTCGCTGGTTGTGCAAGCCAGCTGTGGTCCTGCGCTGTGTGCACAGGCGGGACCGCGGCGTGTGGACGCGGGTTCTGCTCGGCGCGCACCCTGGAGGCCCTTTGGGCGGTGCATAGGCTGCAGTATGAGCCTAATGAGCAAAGTGATAGGTGGTGGGGCTGTGGGTTCCCCGCCAGGGCTCAGTCTCCCCAAGGCCCCCAGAGTGGAGCCATTGAAGCTGGTTGAGGCTTTCCCAGCTCCTGCTGTTGTGGCTTTCAGTGTTCTTGCTTATGTTGCTTTTTCTCTTTCAGTGGGAAGTGTCGGTGTGAGTAATTATATATATTTTCCCAAACTTGAACTATGCTTCATTTAAACTTCTATAAACATGTCTGTATAATTCTAATTAACTGCTCGCATAAAGCCATCAGAAAGTTACATGGGGAACGCTCATTTGCCAGACTGTTGCCTAAAAGCCAAGGAAAATATTATGTTCTTCCAACACACGGACTATTCAT
The DNA here is from genome assembly GCF_003265705.2 of Callorhinus ursinus. NCBI lineage: Eukaryota > Metazoa > Chordata > Mammalia > Carnivora > Otariidae > Callorhinus > Callorhinus ursinus. The sequence goes on from NW_027397118.1 coordinate 5,841,159, forward strand.
GTAGACGGCTCCCAAGATAAACAGGAGATACTGAGGACAAGTGAGGTTTTAAGCGAGCCTCTTGTAAGGGGCACTCACCAGAACGTTGGCAGGCTGGGTGGCTTGATTGAGTGATAAATGCTCTTCAAAGAAAAATGCCCCGGATTTGGAATGCGGGGTCAGGGACCCTGGAGATGGGCCATCTTGTGGTGCTCTTGTTAATGTCCATGGGCAGGAGGCCACTCAGAATTAGTGAAAAGTCTGAATTAGAAAAGAGTCAACGTATTTCTGTCAAGTCCTATCAGCACTTTGTACTGGGGTTACTAGAAAGCGTGGACAGAGGGGAGAGTCTTGGGGCCGCTTTATTAAGTGGGTAAGAATGATTTAAAGCTAACTTTCCTTCCTTCCTTCAGTCAGTTAACCTGTGTATGGTGCTGGTAATCAGGGCTGGGGGGCCAGGATGGAGGAGGGGAGGTGTGGGAGCTGGGCTGGGAAGGTGCACTTTCAGGTTGGGTCAAGGAAGGACTCACCGAGGAAAGAGACTGGGAGCGCAGACGTGACTCTCCAGGATTTGAACAGCATGTGCAAAGGCCTGGAGCAGCAGACCACAGGGGCGGGGTGAGGGGGAGATGTCTGAGGAAGGTGATGGGGGGTGGAGGTGAGCCATGACACCAGAGAGCTGGTTGGCAGGCAGAGGAGTGTAATCAGCCCTTTCATTTCATGCAAGAAGAGGCTTCTGAGCTGCCTGGCAGTTCTCTTTTTTTATTACATTTACTTCACAGAATGAAAACATCTTGAACATTTTGCGATGATCGCTCAAGTGCCGAAGATGAGAAAAATACAGAAAAATATAGAGAAGAAAATAAAAAAAAACCCCCCAACGTCCCCGCTGAGGAGGACTGCTGCTGTATCTGGGGGACCCTCCCCTCAGGCACCCTCATTTACCCTGCCCCTTGCGCTCCCTATCCCATTGGCCTTTTCGAAGGGCTCCGAGAAACGTTCAGTCCAGCCCCTGCTTCCGTAGCACAGGTGACTCGTTTTGGGATTGAAGATTAAGGAGGTTTTTGTCGTGCCCTTCAAAAACTTGACATTGGAGTGCTGGTAGTTTTGGAAAGATGTTGACAGCTGAAAAACCTGTTGAAACGGGAGCCACTGGAGGGCTGACAGTTTTGGGCAGATGACACTCGGTGCTACGGGCAAGCGTGGGTCCTTACTGCGTCCCAGGCGCTGGATGGAAGTAGTCTGCATTCAGTTCTCTCACTTTTCCCGTGTTTTTCCTCCTCCTCCTCCTTGTTTTTTTAGAGAGAGAGAGCGAGCAGGTGGAGAGGGGGTTGTGGGCAGGCAGAGAGAGAATCTTTTTTTTTTAAATTTTTTTTATTGTTATGTTAATCACCATATATTACATCATTAGTTTTTGATGCAGTGTTCCATGATTCATTGTTTGTTCATAACACCCAGTGCACCATGCAAAACGTGCCCTCCTCAATACCCATCACCAGGCTAACCCATCCCCCCACCCCCCTACCCTCTAGAACCCTCAGTTTTTCAGAGTCCATCATCTCTCATGGTTCGTCTCCCCCTCTGACATACTCCCCTTTTCTTCCTCTCCTGTTATCTTCTTTTCCTTTTTTCTTAAAATATGTTGCGTTATTTGTTTCAGAAGTACAGATCTGTGATTCAACAGTCTTGCACAATTCACAGCGCTCACCGTAGCACATACCCTCCCCAATGTCCATCACCCAGCCACCCCATCCCTCCCACCCCCAACCACTCCAGTAACACTCAGTTTGTTTCCTGAGATTAAGAATTCCTCGTATCAGTGAGGTCATGTGATACATGTCTTTCTCTGATTGACTTATTTCACTCAGCATAACACCCTCCAGTTCCATCCACGTCGTTGCAAATGGCAAGATCTCATTCCTTTTGATGGCTGCATAATATTCCATTGTGTATATATACCACAACTTCTTTATCCATTCATCTGTCGATGGGCATCTTGGCTCTTTCCACAGTTTGGCTATTGTGGACATTGCTGCTATAAACATTGGGGTGCACGTACCCCTTCGGGTCCCTACATTTGTATCTTTGTGGTAAATACCCAGTAGTGCAATTGCTGGATCGAACGGTAGCTCTAATTTCAACTGTTTGAGAAACCTCCATACTGTTTTCCAGAGGGGTTGCACCAGCTTGCATTCCCAGGCAGAGAGAGAATCTTAAGCAGGCTCCATGCCCACCATGGAGCCTGACATAGGGCTCCATCTCACAACCCTGAGATCAGGACCTGAGCCGAAATCAAGAGTCTGACACTTTTTTTTTTTTAAGATTTTATTTATTTATTTGAGAGAGAGAGAGAGCGCATGCGCAAGCAGGGGGAGGGGCAGAGGGAGAAGCAGGCTGGGAGCCTGACGACGTGGGGCTCGATCCCAGGACCCTGGATCATGACCTGAGCCAAAGGCAGACGCTTAACCGACTGAGCCACCCAGGCGCCCCCCCTCCCCGCCCCGGTCCATTTTTTAAATGGTCGCTACATACACACAAATTTCCTGTCTCAGTCAGTGCAGTGAGGGGGCATTAAATACATTGGGACTGTCGTGCATCCCTCACCACGGCTATCTCCAGAACTCTTACTTTGTCTTGTCAAACTGAGACTCTGTCGGCAGTCCACACTGACTCCTCATTCCCCCTCCTCCAGGCCCCTGGCAGCCACCATACTACTTTTCCATCTCTATGCAGTTGGCGCCGTAAGTACTTCACGGGAGTGGGATCATATAGTGTTTGTCTTTCCGTGCCTGGTCACTATCACTTAGCAGCATGTCTTCAAGGTGGACCCATGGTGTAGCTGGTGTCAGAACAGCCTTCCTTTTGCAGGCTGCAGAATTTGCCGTTACATGCATGCATCACGTTTTGTTTATCCCTTCATCTCTTGGTACATACTTGGGGTGTTCCCATCTCTGGGCTATTTTGGGAATAATGCTGCTATGAGTATGGGGATACGAATCTCTCTCTAGGATCCTTTTTGAATTTTATTTATTTATTTATTTATTTTAGGACCCTGCTTTCCATTCTTTTGATTTATGCCCAGAAGTGGAATTGCCGGATCACGTGGCGATTCTATTTCTAAGGTTTGATTAAGTGCCATGCCATTTTCCGTAGGGGCTGCACTGTTTTGCAGTCCCACCAGCAGCACACCAGGGTTCCAGTTTCTCTTCATCCTCATCAACACTTGCTCTTTTCCGGTTTTCTTTGATGGTAGCCATCCTAGTGGGTGTGAGGTTTTGGTTTGCCTTTCCCTAATGATGAGTGATGTTGAACATTATTTCATGTATGTATCGGCCATATGTGTATGTTCTCTGAAGAGATCTCTGTTCAAGTCCTTTGCCCATTTTTATTATTTTTTATTTTTTAATTTAGTTTTAGTTTTTTAAAGATTTATTTATTTATTTGAGAGAGAGAGAGAGAGAGAGCATGTGCCCAAGCAGGGGGAGGGGCAGAGGGAGAGGGAGAGAAGCAGACTCCCCACTGAGCGTAGAACCCCACGTGGGGCTTGATCCCATGACCCTGAGATCAAGACCTGAGCCCAACTCAAGAGTCGGATGTTTAACCGAGTGAGCCACCCAGGCACCGTCCCCTTTGCCCAGTTTTTAATTGGATGGTTTGTTTTTTTGTTGTTGAGTTGTAGGAGTTCTCGATATATTCTGGATCTACGGTTTGCACATATTTTCTCCCATTCTGTGTCAGCTTTCTTTTCATCTCACTCAACCCAATGAAGCTAGTACCATTGTTATCACTGGTGAGAAATCAGGGAGCGATCGGTTTCCCCCAAATCATACAGATAATCCGGGACAGAGCTGATGCTGGGACTCAGTATGTTGCAGGAGTTAAGGTTTAAGCTGCTGTAGGTGGTCCTCATGGAAGCCCACGTGAAGGCATTTGCTGCATCCTTCTGACGATGAACCTGACTCCTTTGCCCCCTCCTTCAGCGGCTTGTCGGCTGCTGTTCTTCCCTGGGCTGTTCCGAGGTGTCTGTCTCTCTGCTGATGTGCTCTCAGGAAAGGCATCTTGGGAGGTTCTCTGCTGGTCCTCTGGGCTGGGTGGAGCAGGGGTGGATGCTGTACGCACATCGGGCCAGGCCCAGTCCCTGGCCTGTGGGAGCCCTTTTCAATATCCAGGAGGTTTTATTGTTAGCAAATTCTTCTGAAACCTTCTCAGGACTTAGAACAGGGACACCTGGAGCCACCTGTGTCTTATAGGGCCTCCCGGGTTAGATCTGGATGTTAGGGTCTGCTTTTAGCTGCTTCATTCATTCAGTCCGTCACTCATTCATAGCGAGGTGTGATTTTTCCAGCAAGGAGATTCCCCTGGTCTCAAGTTTCCGGAGGCACCCGGTACAATCTAGACTCCAATTAGCTTAATTGCTTCGTATTAGACTTCTTAGAAAAGATTTCTTTTTTTTTTTTTTTCCGGCTGATGGTTGTGGTTCCAGGAATGTCTACCCCCACCGTCTTCCTTCCTGCTTCTTCCTGTTTCTTTCAACTTTTTTTTCTCCAGGACTGGCCTACACCTCAGCCCTGTTATTCCCGGGGCGATTGCATCAGTTTGTGTTGGAGTGGCCAAAAGCAGGGTGGAGAAAACACCAGGAAAAAAAAAATTACACATGACATATAAGCTTTATATATTGAACATTTTAATAGAAGTTTTAGATGGATCGCATATAGATGTAGTGGCATGTGTCTTTTTAAGCAGGAGCTACCTTTTTAGGTCGTGTGTGTCTGTTTCAGGGAAAGCCCTGGACACAGACTCTCTACCCTGAGTTCTGACCCCGTCCCTCTTCCTTTCGCCATCAACTCCAGATTTTTTAAAAAGTACTTTTCAACAACTGGAGGAAACTGTTACATCCTGATTGACACACAGGATGTCGAAGCAGCATTCTTGCTGTTAAGTGATCAGGATCTCAGCCAAGGGAATATAATGAAATCCACATAAAAATTTATTTACCTAATGAAAATCCTGGAGTAATGCATAAGTGGTTCTCTGATAATAAAATGCAAATCTCAAACTATAACCAGGAGGACAATAATCTTCATTAAACGTATTGTCTAGAGGAAGCCCATGACATCCACTTAACAGTGATTTGATTTGTTTAGTAATTTCCACGTAATATTTAAACTTTATTTCGAGCCTTAAAAACCCGCCCACGAGCTTCTTTCCCCTCTGGGAGAAGGGCAGCTGCTAATGGGTGAAGGTGCCAGGCTGGTGGATTCTCAGGCCTGTGCCACAGGGCACCCTAGAACAGGGTCCTTTTCTAGGCAGCTCGGTGACGGCCGGAGACGCGGGGTCCAGAAAGAGACTGCAAAGGGGCAGGTTTCCCTCTGCTCCGGGGACCCAGCAAAGCCCCTGTTCTGCAGGAAAATGTAAGATGTGATGCTAGAGAAGCTTAGAGAGGGGAAGTGAGTCTCCCACAGCTTCCAGCCCAGTGCTCCTGCCTCCCCGACATCCCGCCGGGGCTCAGGCCTTCAGTGAGGCTCTGCCATCATTCCAGAGCGCCGCGTAGGCGTCTCTGCAAAGTGCTCCCTTGGCCCAGGAGCATCCAGTGGCAAACGCTCTTAGGACTGGAGGGAGTGGATGTTGGAAGCAGGTTGGAAGTGCTTCGGAAGGCTGACCTGGGCTGGAAACCCGGTCTGGTCTGCCACGTGTAAGCTAGGTGTGACAGTGGGTGTGGTCCTCACTGCCTGTGATGCTCAGGAAGGGGACTCTAATCTCCACCTCCAGGACTGCTGGGGGGGCGCTGGGAAGACACGTGAAGGAGCCTGGGTGGAGTTGGGCTGGGGGTTACGGTGCCTCGTCGTGGGCTTGGAAGCCCCATGATAGGGAAGAATTTGTGTCTGGGGCCTCTTGCCCAGTTTGAAACTGATGACCTGAGCCCTAGACAAGAAAAATGAGCCGTTGAGATTTTTAATTTTTGACAATCACAAAATTCCAAATAAACAGCAGGTTAAGGTGCGCGTGTGCGTGCGCGTGTGCGTGTGCTCTTCCCTGACCTTCTGTTTTTCCTCCTTCTCTTTTTTTCCCTATCAAGTTACAAGTTTTTTTTTTTTTTTCTCCTTGGAATGCTGCAGAGCATTTGAAAATGTACTCAAATGAAAAGAAGCTAAGAAATGACTAATAATCTCAACCAAGAATCTCCTTCCAGAGACAGCTCAGGACTGGGGTTGAGGACGCAGGCCTGTTGGGATGCCAGCTTCGAGCTTCTGAGCTGTGTGCCCTTGGGGGGCCGCCGCGTCCTCTCTGAGCCTCAGTCCCCCGAATGCAGCGTTCATGCCATTCTTCAGTGCGGCAGTGACGATTAAACAAGATAATGTGTGTAAAGGGCTTCGCAGAGCCCTGGCACTTAGTCAGCGCTTGATAAATGGGAACGGCTTTGTTGCCGTACGAGAAAAGGTTGCCCTGAACAGAGGCCCCGTGAAATGGAGCGGTCCGGCTGTTAGCCAGGTAGTGTTGCCAGCCGGCGGGCCGGCCAGCCAGCCTTAATGCCTTGAGCTTCCATCCAAGGGCTGGCTCAGGTTACGCCGGGCCCATTAGCGACGCTGGTCAGAGCTCGGAGCCTCTTAAGTTCAAGGTCGGTCACAGGCCTTGTCCCCCACACGGGCCTCTCTGCTTTGCCCAGAGTCATTAGTCACCGGGATAGCCTGACGGGAGAGTGGGGATGACTCAGTTCCCCGCTTCTGAGCCACACCCCAGGGCAAGACCTTGCTGGTGGAGGGTCTCTCACGCAGGGAGACTGGGGATCCATTCACACATGAGTTAAGAGCAGTCACATCCTGGCTGTGCCACTGATTATCTGGCAAAGCCATGTAAGTAAGCAATCGGAGCCTCAGTTTTCTCCTCTGTTAAATGGGGGTAGCAGTAGTATCTCACCTCTCAAGCTTGCTTTGAGGATGCTGTGTGGTTGAACTTGCTTACTAGCCTGCAGTGGGCAGTGCTGTTATCATCTGCCCCCCCATCTCACCGCCCCCAAGAAGGGAGAGCAGGGGGCTGAGGGATGGGGGCAGGGGAAGCAGGGAGATGGAAGTTGCTAGAAGAGCAGTGCATGTTCTGACCCAGCTGGACGCCTTGGACATGCTTTTGCAGGAGGGAGGATGAGGGAGCAGCGTTCTCTTGGCCGAACGGACTTGTCTTTGGAAACTCCTGCAGGGGTGACTTAGGCAAGCGCACCCACAGTTTTGTGTGCCGGGCGCTACCCCCCCACCCCATCCGCCAGGGTTTCTGCCCACGCTCTTGCTGGAGCCGATTTATCAGTGAGCTGGCCAGGGACCGCTGGAAGCCTCCTTCTTTCCCCTTTCCAGCTCCCCCTCACAGGAGGACAGGCTCTGTGGTTTTCTTTAGGAACCATCTCTAGGGGAGAGAGAAAACCATCAGAGGGCATTGGGTGCATCCTCCAGAGCCCTTGTGTGGGTGTCAAAGCAGACTCCCGGTGGCCAGCCTTTGAGCACAGCTTCGAGGCTGCAGAGGGCCCCGGGGCAGTGGGGGGTTGTAATACCCTAAGGCCTGTGGAGCCCAGAAAGGGGCCTGAGTGACAGCCAGACGAGGCCTTCACACACCGGGTGCCAGGGGGAGGGAGGGAGGGAGAGAGAGAGAGCGCGCGAGCGAGCACGGCAGGGGCAGAGGGGGGCTGCCAGCCAGGGACAAAGGCAGAGACAGAGAGAAACAAAGGAAGAGAGAAAATCCCCTCCTGGTACAACCTGTGGTTTAAAGAAAAATGCGGTTTGCCACCCCGCAATGCTTTAGAGTGAAACTCTCAGTTCATCCAATAAAAAAAACAAAAACACAAACACAAACACGCAGGACCTTTCAACTTGCAAGGCCAGGTGTGACAACACCCTTATCTGATCCGCTCTTCTGGGCTGGATGCTTTCCCCACCCATGCATGGAATGAGTTTGAAACGAGAAGAATCGGAGGCAATCAGCTGCTGCCAAATTTCGGAGCAAACATTTTTCTTTCTGGATTTAAATAATTGCATTGCATCCCCAGCTCTGGTTCTCCTCTCAAACCAGCCCCAAATGACATTTGGCAGGCTAACGATGGTCTGGTTTTCTCCCCCTCCTCCCTGTGGGGCTTTCTCAGAATATTTTCCTCAACGTCTGGGTAGCTGGCTTTTAAACCAGTTCATTTTTTTTTTTTTTTTTTGGTTCAGGTCTCAAATTTTATTAAATTTAAATTTTATTCCATTTCAGGCTATAAAATCTCCAAAAGTGGCTTTGAAAGTGAACAGGTTTTGGCATGCTGGAAATAGGTTACCTCCAATGCAAATAAAACAGTCTAGCTTCCGAGGAGAACAAGGCTCCAAGGGTTGGGAAAATGCACAGGGCGGTTAGAGACTGTGGCACAGAAATGGTCAGAGACCAATTTAAAAGCACATATATTTTAAATGAAACATTCTGTGGACATATGGAACCAATAGCTTTGCCAAAAGCTCAATTCTGGGATCAAGTCTTAAGCGCTAAACTTTAATCTGACTACCCAAGGTGATTTTTTTAGCAAATGAAAGCTCCTTTTTGCTTTCTAGTCTAAGGGGAATCTTAATACATTTTTAAATTATTTGGCATTTTGAATTAATTTTCTTAGAATGAAACGAGATTCTTAAATTGGGATCTTGTAGGGAAAAGACAGCCAGGTAATTAGTGAGCTGATCTCCTTTTCTGACACACGGATGGGGCGGGGGGAGAGTTGAACTCCAACCAAGGTGCACACAAAATCTATTTTAGAGCAAAAATTTCAAAGTAAGCAACGCCATCTGTTCTTTAATTATTTCTCCTTATAAAAAAAAAGTCGCTAAATTTATTTGGGTTACTTAGTTGGAAAGAAATGTCTTTAAGACATACAGAACTGGTGCTATTAAGGCAGATTGTCAGCTCTTCTTTGCTAGGTATCCAAGAACTCAAAATAGTAAAGGCATTTGAGAATTAACTTTCTTTTCCAATGAAAGAAAGTTCATGCTCGCAGGCAGGGCATGGTTACTGGGCACCTGGGGGACAGTCTTCAGCTGCTTCTATTTGGGGACAGGGGCTATGGGATCCAGAGGAGGGCTCATGCTCTCTCAGGGCAGTCAGGTGAGCTGATGGGGGTGTGCTCCCGCAGAGCGGGGTTAGGCCACTGGGATCCATGCCCTTAAAGAGTCCTCACCATCCATCCATCCATCCATCCATCCGACAAATATTTATTGAGGGCCTACTGTGAGCTGGGCACAATAGTAGGCCCAGTCCCCATGGTGTATATAGTCCTGTGGAGGAGATGACAGTCATCAGCTACTCCCACAAAGGAGTCTGTGACGGCCTCTTTGGAGTCTAGATTAACACTGTCCAACAGACCTCTTGTTGATAAATGGGATGTTCTCTATCTGTGCTATCTGGTGTGGTAGCCAGGAGCCACGTGTGGCTACTGAGCCCTTGAGCACTTGAAATGTGGCTAGTGGGACTGAGCAGCTATTATTATTATTATTTTTTAAATATTTTATTTATTTATTTATTTATTTGACAGAGAGAGAGAGAGACATCGAGAGAGGGAACACAAGCAGGGGCAGAGAGAGAGGGAGAAGCAGGCCTCCCGCCGAGCAGGGAGCCCGATGCGGGGCCCGATCCCAGGACCCTGGGACCATGACCCGAGCCAAAGGCAGACACTTTAACAACTGAGCCACCCAGGCGCCCCTATTATTTTTTTTTTAAAAAGATTTTATTTATTTGACAGACAGAGATGACGAGAGAGGGAACACAAGCAGGGGGAGTGGCAGAGGGAGAAGCAGGCTGGAGAGGGAGGGAGAAGCAGACTCCCTGCTGAGCGGAGAGCCCGATGCGGGGCTCGATCCCAGGACCCTGAGATCGTGACCTGAGTCCAAGGCAGACGCTTAACGACTGAGCCACCCAGGCGCCCCTTGAGCAGTTACTATGGTAAATTTCATTTAATTTTAATTAAAAGGGCCCCATGAAGCCTACAGCTATCATGTTGGACAGCACAGGATCAGGATCATCACTGGGGAACTTGTTAGAAATGCAGATTCACGGGCCCCACCCCAGATGTGCTGCAGGAGAAAGCTCTGTGAGTGGAGCTCAGGAATCTGAGTCTTCACAATGCCTGCCGCTGATTTCATGCAGTTCTGCCGTTGAGGGAACGTAGGCCTGGGGTGTGGATATGTCAAGGAGTTAGGGGAATTGGATTTCAAGTGAATAAAAAGTTTCCCAGAAAAAGGGACGATGGAACTGAGACTGAACCATGAGGACCTCGGGGAGGACGGTGGGCCTGGCATGGGGGAGGGTGCTTGTGGCGCTGACAGCCGTGCCCCGCTCACCACGCCCAGCAGTCTTGGCGCGCTTGATGAACGTGGGAAAGGCCAGTGTGTGGGAGCGCAGAGGAGGGCGCTTGTGACCTGAGGTTACAGAGGTTGGCGGACGGAAGACCTGGTGTTCCAGCTGTGTGATCGTGCACTTGTGTCTTAACTTCTCTGGGCCTTGCTACAATGGAGAGAGCCATACTCTGCTCCTCACTTATCTGATGGGTTCCAGAGGCCAGATGGAGTAAAAGTGGTTGTACTACACACACCTGAACAGAAAACAACCATGGGCTAGGTGGGTGGTTTTTAATTTATTTTCTTGTGGTTTTTTTTTTTTTTTTTAAGATTTTATTTATTTATTTGAAAGAGAGAGCACATGAGCGAGAGAGCGCCAGCAGGGGAAGCAGCAGAACGAGAGGGAGAAGCAGGCCTCCCACTGAGCAGGGAGCCTGATGTGGGACGTGATACCTGGACCCAGAGATTATGACCTGAGCGGAAGGCAGACGCTTAACCGACTAAGCCACCCAGGCGCCCCTGTTTTCTTGTGTTCTTTGACTGCCCTTTCCCCAATTCTCCTGCCTCCAGGGCTCTAGCCCAGCGTGTGACTCCCTCCTTGAGCGTAGCTCTACTCAGCTCCTCTTGTTCAGGCGAAGGGACTGTGGCTCTGGGACCGGAACCCTGGACTGGGATCAGGGACCCATGTTCCGGTTCCTGCTCTGCCTCCTGGGAAATCCTCTCCAGCCCTGCATTTCTCTTTATCATAGAGTCTGTAATCTTTCAGGCCTCTTCCAGAGCCCTCGTCCAGAACTCCCGGATGGGCCAAGAGGGTGGACTTCTACAAGTGCCTTTTAAAATCAGATGTAACCAATTGCCTTTTGGGGAAAGATTCATCGTAATTTTAGCTGTGTCTTTGCAATTGTCTAGACCTAAGATCAGCATTTTAGGAAAAAATGTCGAGATAAACTCTCCCCTGCCTCCCTTCTGCCCTCCCCTCCCCACTGCGAGGACTCCGTGCACCCCTCCTGCTCCCAGAACGTCAGGTGGCCAGATCCTCGGCTGAGCCCCAGCTATTTGGCAGCTGAAAGTTTTGTCCCTGGAAGACGCCAGACTTATTTTGAGATCGCAAATGTGGTGGATGCTTCTCTCTGCTGGAAAGACACCAAGTGTCTGGTCTCAGCTGGGGGGTGGCGTTTGGGGGGGATGTTAGCAGCTTCTTATCTAAAGTAGACATGTGCTTCTCTTCCTTCTCAGAAACTTTTGCAGTCAACTGTGTCACCTGGTACTTGGGAGAGGGCCTTGAGCATCGTCATTGCTCAGGATAGCTTAGTTACTGCTATTGTGGCTATTTTTATTGTTATTATTAATTTCTGTTTCTCCAGGACTGAAACGTTGCCCAGGTGTCTCCTCTAGACAAAGACACTAAACAGTGATCTCTTTGGAATCATCTTTTTAAAAGAACATCCTAGGAAAGCTCTGTTTAACTCAAAGGAATGAATAGCTAACGGTAGGATTTCCGCCACCTGGGTGAGACACTGACTTACAGGGAAAGACAACTTCCAAGCGCCTCTCGTGTCATTTTGACTCAATACCAAGGAACACACTCAGGGCCTCCACCAGAACACTGGAACAGAGGTTGCAAACTGGTTATCTAAGGACCCACATCCAGTGCCAGAATATTTTGTTTTGCTGGCCACTGGGGATTAAAATGTGTGTGGAATTGGAACGTCGCACTTAAAATTTGGAAAAGTTCGCGCGCACACACACAAACACACACACAATCCAGATTTCTAGCTCCTTTTCAAAGTCATCAGAAGATCCGACTGGCCTGGCGCTAGCTGCATCAGCAGGGACGGGCCAGGGCTGCCCACGGGCACGGGGGCGTGCGTGCTGTCAATTGCCACAGACGCCCCTTGTCCTTGTCCCTGCTGTGTTAGGGCGAGCCTTGCTCCCCACTCCCCATTCTGTGTTCAAGGGTTCCGTGAACCGTGGCCGGTCCCACCACCGCTCTGTGCCTCCGTTTCCCCGTCTGTCCAGTGGGACATTGGACAGGAGCAGTGATTTCCCACTGTGCTCAGAGGAGCCAGCCAGGAGGGGTTGAGAGTGGGGGTGCCCGCACGTCTTACTGCCTTTATGAATGGAGATTCTGCATTAGACTTCTGGCAAGGTAAGGGAGGTGCTTAACAAAGGCTGGGAGATCACTGCCTGTTCTGACCCCGTGTCGAGATCTGTCTGTCCTGCTGCCGCCCTGGGGGGGGGGGGGGGGAGCGATTGAGGGTGTCGGGGCAGGGAAGGCATACTAAGCCTTCGATTATGAATAATTAATAATAATAATGATGGCTACATTCGCTGACCAGCCTTGTTCTCCCACTAAGGTAGATGCTTTTCTCCCCATTTTGTAGATGGAGGAAGCTGCGGTTCAGAGAGGTTGAATCACTCGCCAAAAGTCACACAGCGGATAAGTGCCAGAGGTCACATAGCTACGGGCCTGGGTTTGTTTCAGTCCAGACCCTGAGACCCTGACAGCATGCTGCTCCCCTGGGGTGGCTGGGGAGGGGGGCATTCTCATGTACAGGTGTGGGGAGGAGAGCCTCAGGAGGGATGCCTGGCTTGCAGAAGGGAGGCCAGTGCCCTGTGGCCCATCAGGCTGTGAGTTCTTTGTTGTGTTTGTGTGTGTATGTTTTAAAGTAGGCTCCACGCCCAACGTGGGGCTTGAACTCACGACCCTGAGATCAAGAGTCACATCTTCTACCAACTGAGCCAGCCAGGCTCTCCCGCTTTGTGTTTTTTTAAAAAAATTGTATGTATATATGTACCCGAGAGAGGGAATCCCACCTCTGTCCTTGTTTGCCCTCCAGACCCTCACCTTTGTTGGCAAGGCCAAGTATAACTTACCAGGCCTCACGACACACAACATGCCGGGCTCTTCATCTGCGCTGTGGGCAGCCCCTTGGGAAGGTAGATTGATCACATCCTGTGTATTGGTGGTACTTGGAAAGGTGGAGTGACAGGCCCGGCCTGAGGTCCCACGGCTGCTGGGGACCAGGCTGCCGAGGGTCAGGCTGCCACCATGACCCAGGGCCTGCTCCGAGCCAGCTCTCAGCCTCTGGTGGGCACAGCCTCATGCGTGCCCCTGCATTGTTGCTTCTTGAGTTGTCCAGGGCTTCCAGGAGGAAGAGGTGGGAGTTCAGTCCTGCTAATGTCCTGGAGTGAGGAGCTGTTTGTTTTCTTCCTTCAGCTTCTTCTGGGGAAGCCCTCGTGAGGCCTTCTCCTGACTTTCCAAGGCGTTTCTGTGGGCAGGAGGGGTGTGGACCCATGGCCCTTGCCTGGGGAGCGCCCGGTCTTTCCCGGGGAGGGGGTTTCTGGGTGTGGGACGATGATGGGACCGTTCGTGGGCTCAGCTCCTTCCCTGTCCATCAGGGCTCAGTGGTCGCTCACGACAGAAATGAACTCTGGACAACTCAGGCCAGAAGGGAGGTTAAGGGGGAGCCAATGGAATGACTAGAAGGTGAAACAGGACCCCGGGTACGTGCAGATTCGCGCAGCCAGACGGAGCGGCTCTTCTCTGCCATGCCAGAGCCCCCAGCTCTTCTGTCCCCATGCCGCTGTCCTCCAGGATCAATGTCTAGGAGGATGTGAGCCTCTAGCCTGTCTGGGTCCCAAGGGGTTTTTGCCTGGCGCATTTTTGCCTGACAGTCCATCGAGGTGCGAGTGGGTGAGAAGTGGCTCCCTCGGGCAGAAGCAGGGTGCTGATCCCGGAGGCTGGGGCACTGGGCACCTCGTGGGCACCACACCTGCCGGACTATCATTCTGCCCTGCTATCACCTTGGAAGGCTCCAGCAGCCTGGGGGCAGGGCGCGGGGCGGGCTTGGTGGGGGGGAGCGGACCATTGCCCATCTGGCGGGGTTCGGGCTGCGGGCTCGGATTCACCACATCACGACCTCTGGGGCACCAGGATGGGCAGGGCCTTGGGGGAAACCGACCAGGCGTAGTTGACCCAGCACTGCTTCCCCAGGTGCGTCATGGGTACCCCTGGGGTGTGGCAGGAGATTTTAAGAACACTTATAAACTTAAAATTAATTGCTAATGGATACACGGGGCACAAAACTCAAAACACCCTTAGCCACCCACTTCCCCTCCCTGGAGGCCACTGGTGTTACTGGTTTCTTGTCCCAGAACGATTCCGTGTGTGTGTGTGTGTGTGAAATGTATATATTTCTCTCCCCTCCTACAATTCCTCTCCTTTTCTTACTGCCCAGCCTGTTCGATATGATTCCAGGGCAGTTAATGTTGCTTTGCGGCTGCGCTTTGTACATTAGCTTTGTATTCTGGAAGGTTCACGTACCAGCCATAGGTGCTCAGCTTGGTGAAGTTCCGTCAATGGGACACCCTGGTGGAACCAGCATCAGGTCCGAAAACAACCCAGCCGGCTTCCTGGAGCCTGCCCCCCCGCCCCTGGGCCCCTGCCCAAGGGGATCGGCCACCCTTACACCAACACTTGAGATCTGAATATCTGCGTGTTTATTTTGATGTGTTTTTGAAAAAGTTATAGGCAGCACATCCAAGTTGAGATTTCCCAGGGATTATTGCTCAGGATGAAAAACACAGTCGTAGGTCCAGGGCTCTTGATCTGGGGAGACGTCAGAGTAGCTTGGGGTGCTCTCTTGTTTTATGACCATGGGACAAGCCTGAGGTTACCCCTGGGGCCACGGGGGGCCTTGTCTTCCCCTGGTGTGGCCCTCAAGCCAGGCTCCCCTGTTCCCTACAAGACATTGTTCATCCGGAGTGGACCCCCTTGTAGGACAGGAGGGGAACCCGAGGGAAATGGCTCGACATTTGCTGGCCGATGTGCTTCAGTCTATACCAGGAACATTGGTCCTGCCCCTTCCCCACCCCCCTCCTCTCATAGGCTGGTCACGCTCTAGGTGCCTAGATCCCGTGGAGCATAACCAGGTGGAGGGGGTACATGGATGCCTGGGAGCAGGGACCCTCTGCCCCAGTGGTTTGGTGTGTGTGGGGTTTAGAGCTGGATAGAAGTCTGAATCCCAGCTCTGCCACCCGTTGGCTGTGTGACCGTGGGTGAGTGTCTTAACCTTTCTGAGCATAGGTTTCCTCACTTGTGAAGTGAGGGTGGTTAAAAACTCCCCCGCAGGGTTACTGTGAGGATTACGTGAGCCCACCGTGTGTTGCACACCCAGCCCGGGCCTTGGTGTGCATGCTCAGTGAATGGTCATAGTTGTCACAGTTTCAATGATCATGCTGCCTGGGATCTTCTCCCTGTCCCTAGGCCTGGAGCTGCAGGGGAAGTGGGAGAGGAGAGCAGGGACAGAGGCCTGCTTCTCTGCCCCTGTGGCATCCATCCCAAATGAGCAAATGGCTCTCAGCGGGGTACGGGGAACGGAATCTCTCCCTGGCTGGCTGTAGCCAGCCAGCCCCAGGGCAGCTGTCCTGTTCCCAGATCCAGGGTTCCAGGCTGGGTGGCTGAGGCAGGCAGGTTGGGCGGGGGGCCTGGGCAGCTGACAGAGCCTCCTGGGGGCCTAGGAGGCCAGCTGCAGCCTTGGAGTGGAGCAGAGAGCCAAATCATCACTTAACCCATTCTGTTCCTGCAGGGATGGTTGCTCTTCCAGGCCCCTAAATGGCACCCCTTTCCTTTCAGTTGCCTCCTTTGCCCTGTGAGTTCCTTGTTAGATCGGGGGGTCTCCAGCAGGCAGTGCACGGACCACATCAGGCCTGTGAGAAGTTTATTGGGCCTGTTTAAAAATTGCAATGATTCATATAAACATTCAGATCTCTGGCCTTCCGGGAAAACCCAGAAGATCTGACCCTGCTGAGCATACTCCAGGCAGCAGCTTGGATTGAGCCAGGGGGTGGGGTCATTTATAACCCGACAAGTCTCCTCCCTTCCCTATTCATCTCTGGTGCCCCTGTGGTCATTTGGGATCCTGGCCTAGAGGAGCCCGTCAAGGTCAACTCCAGCCTCCCCTCCTAGCTGAGCCTTGAATTCCCTGAGGGTCTCTCCAGCTCGGCTTGACCCCCTCCCATGCCAGCAACCTTACTACCTCCTGAGTGCACCTTCCCATGTAGCCTGTGCTGATAGAATCCTCTCAATTCCTTCCTGCAGTCTCCCTGTAGTGACTTCCACTGGTTGGTCTCGGCTTGACCCCTTGGGGCCACACAGCAAGCTCATTCCCTCTTCCCCATGACAGCCTTTTGGACGCCTGAAGACAGCCCTGAGCCTGCTCCTCTGGGTTCAACAGCGTCTGTTCCTTTGCTTTCCCTCCTAAGATGTGGTTTCAAGATCCCCCATTACCCTGGTGCCCCTTCTTGGCCACCTCCCCATGGGGCCATGAGCTGGATTTTCCAGGGCTGCACTGCACATCCTGGAGGCCCTGAGGACATGGGGGGTCGGGTGGGGGTGGACTTCTATTACAAAAGGAAGATATATAATGCATGGAAAGTGTTCCTTAAGGCCAAATACCTCAAAATACCTACAGCATTTCCAAGTGCGGCACGAGGGGTCAGTTTGATTTTTCTCTGTGTGCCCACCTGTATCTGAAATCCGCCCCCCGCCGGGGATTAAAAAAGGTAAAAAAGTGAAGGGCTTGGGGTGAATTCGCTTTAACCAGTGGTGCCTGATGGGGCCCGGCCTTAGAATGCTCACTGCCCGGAGTCTCGCCCTGAGAGAGGATTATGGGGACCACAGTGGGGGAGGGGTCTGTTCCCCGGGTTGGACAGCAGAGGTCAGCTGGGGCCTCCGATACGGAGGGGGGCATTTTAGATGAATGGAGCACCCGTAGCAGAGGTACTGAGGCAGGAAATGTTTGCCTGGGAGGTGGGGGTGC
This sequence comes from Callorhinus ursinus, assembly GCF_003265705.2. NCBI lineage: Eukaryota > Metazoa > Chordata > Mammalia > Carnivora > Otariidae > Callorhinus > Callorhinus ursinus. The sequence continues at coordinate 5,858,299 of NW_027397118.1, forward strand.
AGATGCATGAGCTGGATGGAGCAGGGTCTGCGGGGGCCTGGGGCCTGGACACAGATGGAGGACTCTGAAGGTGACGCACTCCACAGCAAGGGTACCGGTAACTGTGATGCAGTGACGGCTGTCTCTGGAGGCAGAGCTGGGTTACTCTGGCCCCCCAAGCGGGGGCTGTGTCACCTTGGGCAAGTCATTTCCTGTTCTCCCGCCTTGGCTTTCTCCTGTCGGATGGCATAAAGGCGCTGCGAGGATTAAAGTAGCTGATGCTCCCCAAATGCTTCGCCTGGTGCCTGGCAGCTGGGGTCGCCCTGATGATGCTCTGCTAGATGTCATGGTCTTTAATGTGCTTGTGGGTGCTTTCGGCCGGTACAGACCTTATCCAGTGCTTATAACTGCGTGGCGACGAGCGCGTACTCTTCTTTCTTCCATTTTACAGATGTGTACGCTGAGGCAGAGGTGCAGGACTTCTGTCTGGGGCTGCTGGGCTCCATGCCTGGGCTCCTTCCATGACACGGCCTGCCTTTTAGAAGGTTTGGGGGTGGGATGCTTGCCCCGGGGGTTGTGCTTGGTGCAGATGGCTCTCAAGGGCCTCTGGTTTCTGGAGAACACTTTTTAACCTAATGAGGAAGGCTGTAGGGCTTGCGGGGAGGGGGTTCTGTCGGTGGGTGCCAGGCCCAGGTGGGAACGGACACCTCCTGTCAGGAGCTCAGGCCCCTGGCTGGGGCAGGTGAGTTGGAGTCCGGCCTCTGGGGGGGACTACCCGGGCTGGATTAGCTGGATGAGGGGCTGCAGGCTTCTGTTTCGGCCCAGCCCTTGGGTCTTGTTGGTGCCCTGCCAGCCCGAGTGAGTGGCTGTGGCACCTCACTCTCTCTGGCAGGGCCAGGCTGGGCTCTAGAGGGATATCCCTGTCTCTGTGATGTGCTGGGGCCTCCGGGGCCTCGGTCCGCAGAGGGGCCCCGCTGCTGCGAAGGGGCCGCAGAGGGGCTGCACAGGCTTCTCGGGGCCCTGCCTGTGCCCTGCTCACCCCCAAACTGGGATGTGGGATCGGCAGTGATCAGTGTCAATGAGGGAGATCTGGTGGGACTGGGAAGGAGCCCGGCCCTGGAGTCCGGGCTGGGCTGGACCCCCCATGTGGGATGCGGTGGGCGCTTCACTCCTTGGGCCTCAGCCTTCTCCTCTGTGACACGGGACACGCGGTGTTGCCCATCCTGACCCAGCACCCTGACCTGTCAGCAAGTGTGTCTGTTTCAGGGCGTGAGAGTGTGCTGAGTGCAGGAAAGCTCCGTGCACACCCCAGCAGCTTTGTGGGTGGAGGGACGTGGGCTGGTTTCTTGAGCCAAGACCACCGCTGTGACTGCCCTCTGCTGAGCACCGCCTGCTGGGCTCTCACCGGGCACCCGACATCTGCTGTCTCCTACTGTGTCATCTCCTCGCCTCCTCGAAGTACCTCTGAGGAGTCGATATTTGTATCATCCCACTTGACTTATGAGAAAATTGAGGCCCAGAGACAGACACTGCATGGCCTGTGTCACACAGCGGGTTACTGTCGGAGCCATGCCTCGAAGCCCTGGTCGGTATGATGACCAACCCTGTGCTCTTAGCGGTTGGAGTTTCCTGCCTGGGAGATCTTCCAGGCCGAATCCACCGCTGAGCATCCCTGCGGAAGCATGGAGAAGAGTGCAGCCCTGAGGCCTGCCGGGCCACAGAGCTGGGCATGGCGGAGCAGGACCCGAGCTCCCCCCTTTAGAGGCGGCCCCTCCGTGGCTGTCTGCTGGGGGGGTGAGGAGCCTGTGAGCAAGGGGGCGGGATGTGCCCCTACTTCTGGACTAGTCTCCAGGTCCCTGGTCCCCCCCTCTCCCCACGGCCCCAGACCACCCTAGACCTCTGTGGGCCTCTTCTCAAGTTTGTTTCCCAAGGGTGGACGGAGCTTCCGTGGGCCTCTCCCCAGGGCCGGAGAGGGGCAAGGAGTACTGTTTGCAGGGAATAGGGCATGGGCAGGGCCTGGATCTGTGGGGGCCTTCTTGGGGAGGGAAGGAGCAGAGGGTGGGAAAGAAGGGGGGTGGCCTGCAGGCGGGGGTGTTACAGGTGGGCCCAGGTGAAGGGCCGGGTTCTGCTGGCTGGTGGCCGCCTGACGGAGGGGTGAGCTCCCGTGTTTGCCCTGCCATGTGGTCCTGGGTGGGCACCCCAGCCCCAGAGCCCTGGTGGGGCTTAGGACCATGCTTTCGGGTGCCATGGGGCTGAACGGAGGCACTCGATATAGTCCGTAAGAACAGGCAGCCTGAGCGGTTTTTCCTGGCTCTGTAAACCCACCTAGAGGTCCCCACCTTCTGCCCCGGGAGCTGGGCTGTGGGCCTTGCCGGAAGAAGGCGTCTGCTCTTTCAGGTGCCGGACCCAGACCCTGGACCACGGCGCCTTTCCCATGGGCTGTCCTTCTCGTCTGTCTTCTTCCTTCAGTCAGCTTCCTGAAGTTCCGGTGCCACCTGCAGTCTCCCTGAGGCCCCTGGGCCTGGTGAGGGAGCCTGTGCGGAGCCCCGGCCTACCCCGCACTGCACCAAGCAGCCACCCCGGGCCCCCCGAGGCCGGCCCCTGCCAGCAGTGGGCCAGATGTGTTTTTTCGGACGGTGTAGGGGGAGCTTCTTCTGTGTGGGTGTCCTCGCATGATGTGTGGGCTGCTATGTTTTGATCGAAGGGAGCCAAACTGATTTTCCTGGCCCATCCAAAGCAGAAAGTTAAATAAACACAGCCAAGTATTATCACAGGACGCGAGGAAAATGAACTCTGTCCCCACGGGCGGCCCACATCTGGCAAGCGCTGGGCCTCTCAGGGCTCTGGGATGAGACAGATGTGATTGATGGTAGGAAGGGCTTGCTGTACCCCCCACCCAGGGACATGCCTCCTCCCAGGGCTGTGTGCCATTCCCGGGGCCTGGGGGTGCTGCGGGCGGCTTGTCTTCTTCGGCTGCATCCCTTGCTGTCCCCCGGCCCCTTTGGGGCTTTGCCTACAGTGGAGCTCCCCCTTCGGCTTTTGGAGGCTGCTTTTCTCTGTATAGGACGATGGATGGGAACTTTGGGCTGGGAGGAAGTGAACAGTGTGACGTTCCACATCCCCGAATCCTGCTGTGATTCAGGTGGTCCATAGGCGAATGAGGGTCGCCCCCCCCATACTTATATGTTGATTCTACTATTAGGCAAGTGTTACTTGATATGTTTATTCTAATATCTATTAGAAAAATTGTGAGTAGCACCCTAGATGTGTGATTTCATGTGGAGTGCCCTTTGGAGGCGGGAAGGGAAGGTATTTAAGCAAAGGAGAGAAGCTGAGGGAAAGAAAAGCATTCTGTAACTCTTAGTGCAGGCTGTGTGTGCTCCTGGCCAAGTTCCCGGGAGGTCTGCGGGGACTGGGTGGCGGAGGGGCCGGTCACCGCTCAGGGTGTCCTGCGTGCTTAGGAAGACTCCCACCGCACCTGCCTTGTCGGTCACTGTCTCAGGAACATCAGACCGGTGATGTCAGTGCCGCCCTGGTGAGGCCAGCTGCCAGGTGGAGACACCAGGTCCCCCGAAGGCCCCCACGTGCATTCTAACCACCATGGGTGGGCGATGGGGCGGAGCTGGGGGACGTGTCTGTGCCAATGAAATGTCCCCCTCCCGAACCAGACTTATTAAAAGCATTGACTCCCGAAACTGTGAAGTATTTATTATGATTGCCCCGACCCCTGGGACATGCATGCGGAATTACCAAATGTTTGGAAATGGTCATTACAGTTCATTCCTGTGGAAGGCTTGGGGCTTTTGATACGAAGGAGGAGAAGGAGAGATGGTCTGTGCATCCAAAACCAGACGAAAACACTTACATGCACACATGCACACGTACATGCACATCAGTTTTCAATAAGAGACTCAGTTTCCTCTTTGCGTGTGTTTAAGATAAACCACATGTATAACAAGGTAGTGACATTTATTTACAGTATGTTAGCACAGAGGAGAAGTTGTTAAGGGGTTGTAAAAAAATATTAGTTTCCACTTTATGATGCCTTTTTTAAAAACCCAGTTGGAAAAAAGGCAAGAGAGTGGGATTCTGGTCATGTCCACTCCTTCCTCCATCTCAAACAGGGGACAGATGTGGGTGGGTGCTGTCCCTTTCTCTCCTGATCGAGGGGCCGGGACCCCAGGCTGTGTTCCCTGGCCCCCCCATGGTTCTAGCGCCCACCTTCAGGTTCCTAGCGCTCACTGGGCCGCTTCCGTCCACCCCTTTGTGTGGGACGTGGCCATGGCCCCTCTGTGCACGGCAGAGTGTGCTCTTGGCTTTGTCACCTTCCACCAGAGCTGAACAGCTGGTGGCCAAGCACCCAATGTTGCCACCGACGCAGGAAGTGGGAGCCAGACCCTGCCGTAAATCCACGTTTATATGCTGCACGCTGCTGGTTAACGAGATCGTGCAGGGGTGACTGTATGAAATGAAATATATATATGAACGAGGAGATTAGCCTCAGGGAGAGGGGATTAAACAGGAGGACAGCCTGGGAGGCCTGAGGCCCTCCAAGTGTTAAGGCCCCCGGCAGGCAGTTCCCCAGAAAGGGAATTTGCAGGAAACCCCCCAATCCTGAACACATTTACTGGGAGCACAGACACAGTAATCCTATTTAGTGTTGCTCTCTGTGTGCCAGGCACTGGGCTGAGCTCTTTACGTGTGTTACTTCACTTTGCCTTCAAAACAAATGGGGATTTTATGACTCACACTTTATTTTTTTTTTTTAAGTTTTATCTATTTATTTTTTAGACCCAACGTGGGTCTCGAACTCATCACCCTGAGGTCAAGAGTCACATGCTTTTCCGACGGAGCCAGCCTGGGGTCCCCACTCCCACTTTGTAGATTTGTGTATTCGGGTAAAAGGAAATCAGAATTTTATCTGAGGTGAAAGTAGAAACTCTCACCTTGGCTCTCGGCTGGCCCCCCCGCCTTGAGCTTTGTCTGGGGCCCCGACTGTGGGCCTCAGAGCTCCAGGCTGGGGCTGTAGGTGGCGGGTGGTCCCTGCCGTCCAGGGGCCTGCCGGTCACCTTCCCTAGCTCCCACCCCTCCTCTCTATGTACACTCTGGGTCCTCACTCTTTTCCACCTGTTTCTGCCTCATTCAGAGATTGGTATTGATTCAGCATCCTCCATCATCCCTTAGCTTAGTTGTTCATTTATTTATTCACTCAGCTCTTAGGTGCCCCCCCCGGGGGGGGGCACAACCATGGCGACGCTTATCAACGGGGAGTCCACAGCCTAAGGGTTGAAGGTCAAAGTCAAAGTCCCTTTGTCATCTTTCTCCTAGTACCTAACTCAGAGTCCTGGGTCACTTAAGGCCCTCGGTGCTTAGTAAAGGAGGAAAAGGCCAAATACGCATTGGACATTATGTCTTACAAATCAGCAAACTCTGTGTCTGGGCAATCCTGAGAAAAATCACTGATCAGGCTCGTGGCCATGGGTGACATGTGTGGATGTGTCTCCTGCAACACGGCTTCTCTTACGGTAGACAGCCACCAGGAGTAGCCGGGGTGCCCAGCACCGGGGCACTGGCTCAGCCCGCCCTGCAGCCTCCTGTGACAGGGCCACCATCAGTGGTGACAGTGGCCACGCATGGTTTTTATGGGAAAAGATGCTGATCGTGTTACTGGCTGAGTTAGAAAAACAGGTTCCGGAGCAGTTAGTGGTGTTCAGTGATACATGTTGTTACAACTTTCTGGGAGGCTATAACGATGTATTTATACCCAGAAAGTTGTACTTTTTGTTTCTCAATTTTAACTTACATGTATTTGCTAGTTTTCTACATTGTACGTGAATTGCTTATGTCAGAGACTTTTATAAAAAGAAAAGGATGCTTACTCTAGGAAACAATAAGAAAAGGGCAACTCTTGAGTGAGTTCCCGGTTTCCGAAATACCTGGGACCCTAAGGGGGCAGAGCCTGGGCAGGGTGAGGGGTGGTGGGGCGAGCCGGGGAGGTGCAGTGGCCTGAGCCGTGAACTCCCCGGGGCTTCCCGTGACTTCCAGGGCTGGCTCCATCTCCTGGCCGCCACCCCTTCCCTCCCTGCGCCTCCCTTGGCAGGCCCCTTTATCCAGAGCTGTGCTAACTGGGCACATCTCTTCCCAGATCTGTGTTCGGCAGTGCCTTGTTTGGGACCTTGACATTGGCCAGTTGGTGGGAGGATTTACACTACAGACAGCAGATGCTACAAACCAGCACCCTTTCTCCCCGAACCACCTGTGAAACATTGGCCAACACACCACCGTCTCCACTGGTTTCCCCTTGACACCCCAAGGAACCTGTGTGTGTGGGGAGACCCCAGAGAATGAGTTCTCTTCCTAGGTTCCCCTGGTGCTGGCCCAGGAAGGAACGTAGGGAATCTTCTGTAAATTGGAATCACTGGGGAGAGAATCAGAGTCTTCCTTTTGTTGCTGACCCCACTCAGTCTGGAGCTAGAGCTTCTGTTTGTTGAAGGCAGAAGTGAAACAAAGGGGTTAAGAATCACAGTCCTAGCTTCACGTTGTCCTAGCTCTGCGACCTTGGGCAAGTTACTTGGTCTTAGTTTTCTCATCTATAAAATGGGGTTAATAAATGTACTTGCAGGATTGTGTAGGCCAGTGGTTCTCAAGCCCTAGCATGCATGAGAATTGCCCGCTGGGCCCCACCCCCAGAGGTTCTGCTTTTAAGAGTCTGCATTTCTTTTTTTTTTTCTTTTTAAAGGTTTATTTATTTATCTATTTATATCTTTATTTTAGGGAAAGAGAGAGAGAGAGCACATGTGAGCGAGCAGGGAGAGGGGCAGAGGGAGAGAGAGAGAGAGAATCTCAAGCAGACTCTGCACTGAGCGCGGAACCCAACACGGGGCTCGATCTCATTACCCTGAGATCCTGACCTGAGCCGAAACCAAGAATCAGGTGCTCAACCGACTGAGCCACCCAGGTGCCACGAGAGACTGCATTTCTAACAATGCTGCCTGGGGACTACATTCAGAGGAGCTGCAGAGCTTGGTGCCTGGTGAGGGCTTGGGAACACCCGAGTACGGAGCTTTGTGTGTGTGGACTCCAGGGCCTGGAAGCTAGGGTGCCTGGGTTCCAGGTCTGCTTCTGTCATCTCTGCTGCCTCCTGGGTGAGCTATTTCTCTTCTCTGGGACTTTATTTCCCCTTCTGTGAAATGGCTTGACTTTTGGGCAGCAGCTGAGGGAGCATCTGTAAAAGCCCACTGATACCAGGTGATTCTGGTTAAGAGGGAGTGGCAGGTGCGGGGGTGGGGTGGGGAGGGGAGAGCTTTGAGGGACCCCAGGCCATGCTGACTTCTGCCTCCTGACCCAGGCTGTGGCAGTGCACCGGTCCCTGGGGGCTATTGACCTCCCCGGGCCTTGCTCCTCCTCCCACAGAGCTTCGAGGTACTCTTTCAGTAAAATGAGAAAGAGCCGTTTTAATTCACTTGGATGCCTGGCCTTTGCCATGTTGTCGTTGCTGGTCCGTTCCTGATTCTGTTCTCTCCTAAAGTGGACACGTCGGGTGTCTCTGTGACATTCCGTTTCCTCTCCTCCTGCCCCGTGGCTGGGCTGGAGCAGGCAGCGCAAGGGGTGCGTAGCTGGATGTTCATGGCTCAGAGCTAAAGCCACACTTGGAAACATCCCCACTGGCCTTGTGAGCCCACGAGTTGGCTTCTGGACAGATGCTCCGGCTCCCCGGGGCCTCAGTGCCTCATCAAAAAAGTGGGGATTTGAAGACTTTCTCAGAGGGAGGCTGGGAGGATGAAGTGGGAGCCAGTAGGTGGGATGCTCGGCATGGTGCCTGATGCCACAGGGGCTCAGTGGAGGTTGGCTTTCCCCGGGGGAGAGCAGTCCTGGCTCTGGCCCCGATCTGCTCCTGTTGGACACATACCCAAGTGTAGTGGAAGGTGTGTGTGTGAATGTGTGCAGTGTGCGTGTGCCATCATAGGTACCTGTGGAAGGGGAAGATGTGTGGACCAGGATGGAGAAGGCCAATAGATTTTAGCCCACTTTGTTGAGGCTGTTGAAGTTGCATCCCTGCGTAGTGAGAAAGCGAGCCCTGATCGATGAGTGATGTCTGCCACAGGTGTGGGATCGGGGAGCTGGGTTAGGTTTACCACATCTATGCCATCTCTGGTCCAGTGAGAGCCCATCCCTCTCACACTTCCAGCACACTTGTAGTGCGTCATATCATCACCCTATTTTTCACATCGTCATTGTTATCACGTTAATTTTTTAGGGAAGAGTGGAGGAGAGGAGCCCCATTTCTGCAAAGTTGCTCCGTGTCTAGATTCTGCTGGGATTGGCCCTTCTGTTCCTTCCACAGATGTCTCCCAGCCCTTCTCTTTTGGGGTGTGTGGTGTGGGGTGATGGTGGGGGGTCAGAAAGGGAGGGGAGATGAGCTGGCACAGGGGCTGAGCCCCCTGGCTGGGACCACCAGAGGGTTCCACGTTTAGGGACACCATCCCTGCACTGTGGCAGGAACTAGGAGGTGGTGATACCAAAGGACGCAGGGCTGTCACTGGGCCCTTTCTGGGGGTGTGGTGGGTGAACCTCATGGGAAAACTGATGTCACTGTGGGAGCCCTCCTGTCTTCACAAGTGCAGTGAGGCCGTAGTGCTTGGCTGGGAACCTGGAGGAGAGAATGCTAACGTTGATTGCCTGTTTACCCTGGGCTGTGTGTGTTAGGAATACCAGCTCATTCCGTCCAGTCCTCTGGACCCTCCTGCCAGCGGCGTACTCATAGTTTGCCCATTTCATAGAGGAGGAAACCGAAGGTCAGAGTGGATCAAGCATCTTGTCCCAGATCTACTGGCCTGAAAGTGGCAAAGCTGGAGGATAGTCCTGGAGAGCCCTATTTTAGGACTCCCTACCTGAACTCCTCCATTTTACAGCTACTCTCCGGGTACCCTCATCTAGTCCATTTGTCCCGCTCTGGTGGATGACTTCTGGAAGGTTCCCCATCCCAGTAAGGATGGACCAACTCCTTTTTGGGAGTTCTTGGACTATTACTGGATGTCTTTCTGTTCTCACTGTTTTCTTGCTAAGCAAAGGCAAGGGAGAAAAGGAAGACAATGGCCAAGCAAGATCCAGGCTTCTGCCCCCTCTGCCCAGGATGGGCCAGGGGAAGGACTTATGAATCATTCTCAGAAAAGTTGCATCTCTTTATAGGTGCTCGTTCTAAAGCCGGTGTTCAAGGGGAAAGTCAAGCATCGCCAAGATTGCTGTAAACATGGATCACGAAGCTGCCCACTTGGAGACCCACCCACGACTCTCTTGATGGGTCTGTGGGACCGCTTTGCCTCCCACATTGGAACATACTGCCTTTTGTTATAAGCACTAGATCGGCAGAAGAAGTCTTCTGGTTAGGAGCCATGTTGTCCAAAAAATAGATTTCTTTAAATCCTAGGCTCACCCTCCTGGTGGTGAGATGCAGACTGACTGATGAGGGGGCTGCAGAGTTCTCATCCTTGTTCCCGGACTCTTTTCACCGGGGAAAAGGCAGGTGGTCTTAACTGGGCTATTTTCATTGTGACTCTCGTTTTGGCAAGTGGTCAGGGAATCATGAGAGCTAAATAAATGGGTCATGATGTGACCCTGTTATGAGATCTTCGCTCCTCTGAGGGTCTGAGCTTGGTGCTAAGGGGGTTGCCATGGGGGGCGGGGCGGGTCTTGGGTAGTTTTAGCTTTAGCTGTGGAGAGCCTTTGCTTTCTCATGCCATCACTCCCCCAACTCAATGGACTGCCCAGAACCCATCCCCACCTGAGAGGACCCCGGAGAGTGTTGGCCTAGTGCTTGGGTTTGTTTGCACTTGACCCTGGTCGTTTTGCCCTGAGGCCCGATGCCAGAGGTGGTCATGGGCTACACTTTACAGCATATTTGTGTGAGTTAGAAAAAAGGCTGACCATGCCTTTGTGCAAAAGTTGGGTACATCTTGCTCTAGGCATTCATAGCCCTGCACCAGGACACGCTGTTTAGTGAACAGAGTGTGGGCTAAATTTCAACCCTCTCTCACTACCTCTGCTGGGCCTCTTGTGCAGTGCACAACCCGCTCAGCCATACACAACTGTCCTCCCTGCTTTACACTTTTTCACTCCTTGAGATTGCTTAGTACTAAAAGTCGGGAATAGTGACACTGCATTTCATGCTTGACAATGAGAATCTGGGCTCTAGGTATATCCTTTACCTTCCTCGGCCCTGACTTAGTGTAAGTGAGAGGGTTTCTTTAAGGATGAGCCTAGGAGAGGCAGTCATGTGGCCCTTGCCTGGCTCACCACCTCCACTGGGGTAGGGATGCCTCTAGGGAGCCTCTGTCCGACCAGTGTGGGCCCAACCCTTCCCTGTGGGTGGGATGATTAGTGGGGCCGTGGCCAGGAAAGCATGGAGCGGTCCCCTAAGACTTTGGGAACACCAGCTAGAGGTGGGGCCAGCTGAGAATACTCTCAAAATAAAAGCCATTAATTTAGTGGTTCTTAAACCTTTCTTTGGCAGGCAGGAGGTGGTGGTGGTGTTCTAGATCTTTTTGATGAAACCCATGGATCCTTTTCCCAGAAAAATGCCTGTCTGTTCACATGTGTGGAGGCTTACATCCAGGGGCAGGACCTTCTCAGATCCTTGAAGGCAGGCTGAGCAGCTGGTCCTGGTGTGGATTTGGGAGGAGGGAAAGGGGTTCCTGGGCCCTGCTGACCTTGCTGGGGGCTTCCTCTGGCCCTCGGGTTAGTACTCACTGCTCTTCATCCCTCTCGTTGCCTTAGAACTTGTCCCCGAGCTTTCCTACCTCTGACCTGCACCTTGTCTGCCAACCCAGGTCCTGTCTGACCTTGACCCACGCCCCCCAGCAGCAGCCCTGGGGAGGTGGCTTACACAGGTGCCCACCTGGCACCACATGCCCCATGCCGCTGGGTTTCCCAAGTCCAGACGCCCAGCACACAGTCTTTGGGCCTCACTGGCATGTCGTTGATGGCAAGGCCATCCTGGTGCACAGGGGCAGGCTATGGGCCCTTCCAGGGCAGGAGAGCTGTCGTCACTTACAAGCCTGCTGCTGAGTTGGGGAGACGGCGTCTGGTGAGGCTCATGAGCTGTATACTCCCATGGGGCAAGCAGACATCCACGGCTTGTGATCCCAGAGCAGAGAGAGAACAGAGTTGTGATCTGTCTGAAGCCCTGATAGAGCTTCAGAATCCTTCTTAACACACCCTAAAAACCATGGTTAATACACTCTGTGCACTCTCCAATGCGAACACAAGCCCTGCAGCCCCTCTGTGTATACATACTTGCTGCCGTGCCCCGGCCCTGTGTGTTCACACTCCCTGCGCCCTCTCCCCATGCTGACACACTTGCGCCCGCACTCCCTCCCATTGTGTGCACACTGGCCTCGTGCACCCACCCTGCCCTTGCAAATGGCCAGCATTCACAGGAGCAGACGTCCCTGTGTTCCCCTTGAGATGGGACAGGGTAGGGGTGTGTCTTGGCCTCAGTGGTGCCAAACACCTTTCAATTAAAAAGTTGGAGGTAGTCTGTGGAAGTTTCCAGAAAGCACCTAACTCCTCTGGCCGGCTGCTGGGCAGCCCCTTTGGCTGTTATCCATAATGGACACAGTGCTGATAGAGTTTTCTCTGAGATGCTCAACCCTTGGTGTCCATTGTGCCTCTGAGGCCGAATTCCACCTGGCGATGGCTCAGGCCCCCAGAGCATGCCTGCAGCCCACGGATTCAGGCCGCCCAGCAAGGGCCTGGCTCCGGCTGTTGCGAAGGCCTTCCTTCCTCGGGGCCTGCTGCCCCCGCCAGTTATCTCGCTGTTGAAGAGACCAGTCTGGACAGAGGTGTCACGGTCTGATTGCGGGGGAAGGAGAGCCTCTGCGCGTTCATGGACACTCACGGTGGTGCTGGCGGGCCAAGGGCTTGGCTTTTGCTCATCAGGAATGCATAAAGGATGGCGTGTTTCTGCTTCGCTAAGGGAAAGTGGGGGTGGGATGTTAGTGGGGTGCATGACAGCAGTTGTAGGAAAATGCTTTCACTCCCATGGCACCAGGCGGGCTGGCCACAGGCTCCTCGCTGTGAGAGACGTGGCTCTGGAGATGCCGGTGCGTGATGCGGCCACTTGCCTACGGTGTCTACCACTTTGAACTTCCCCAGCCGGCCGGCATCGGGTCGCTCCCCTCTCGCCACCTCTGCAGGCTTCTGGTCCTCAGGAAGAGAGCCTGAAATCCTCCCAAGAGCTCCAAAATGGCAGATGTCTTCATCCTTCCCATGATGGCCAAAGCCTGATCTTAGGGAGGGAAGGGTTGGGCATTTTGGGGACATCCTCCAGACCTTCAGATCTGGAAGGTCACTCTTCTCAACCAGAGAACATGGGCTGTTTGTCCTGATAGCCGGAGTACACCGTGGACGAAGGGAGAACTGGGGTCACGCATTAACATCATGGTGCCTGTGATCAACATGATACCCGCGGGGACCCGCGCAGACCTTGCTGAAGGTGACCAACAGAATCGCCGCACGGTAACCTTACAAACTGGGAACGGCTTCTTAATGGAAGCAAAATGCATAGATCTTAAAGTAAGTAAACGGTGAAATGCGAACGAAGTGGATTTTCAGGTGTGGTGGCAGGCGCCGTTAACTGCCCCTTTCATGCACAGCTGGCTTTGGATCTCTGGGAGCATCATCTGCCCGGGTTTCGGGGGCTGTCTGGTTGGAATCAGCTTAGCAAGTAGGATCCGTTTTGTCACAGAGCTGCGTGTTCGAAAACGCACCCCGGCTGTAACTTGCTGAGTTCAGACCAGAGCCTCGGCCCCACCCCAGCTCTCCCCGACCTTTCGTCGTCTGGATTCTGCCTTTCTCCTCTCAGGATGCAAACTTGGGCAAGAGAGAACACTCTGTTAGCATTCCTTGGCCTGTTGCTCCTTGTCGTGGATGTCCCCTCTTGGGCTCAGTCTGTGAGGCTCTGGCTGGGGAGCGAGAGCGCGGACAGATACATGATCAAGAGGGCCACCCCTGCAGAGCTGGACTTGTCCAGCCCTAGCGCCAAACCTACCTGAGTGCCTGAGCCCCTGTTCCAGCAGATGCCTCCATCACCCCGCACAAGCCTCTCTGCCACCCTATGGCTTAGGCACCATTATGAGCTATCTTTGAGATGGCTAAACTGAAGCTTAGAGGTTCAATAATTTGCTCACGAGTCAGAATCAGGATTCGAATCCAGGACCAGAGCCTAGCCTGCATGCTCCTCTCACTGCTCGGCTACCCAGCACACTTGTGGACCTGCGTTCCGTGGGGTGGGCTGGGGTTGCTGCTTATCAGTCCCGAGTTGCTAGGATTCTGGACAGCATCCTCTGCGCCTCTGTATGCGGTGGTTTCAGATTGCATTGGCCTTCCTTTCAGACGCACTTGTGTGTTTTAGGCCAGACTCTGCACGTACTTCCTGTAGCCATGTAAGACCTCAGGCACGTTGCTTGGCCTCTCTGGGAGTGTTGTTGAGGAGTACTTGCAGTATTGCCTGGAAAGCACCCAGCGCCGCGTCTGGCTCACCGCGTGTGCCCACGGAGGACAGTGACAGTGCAGAGGGAACGGGCGGGACCTGGTAGCTTCAGTTTGCACATATGTGGAACTTCAGAGCCCGTTAAATCTGAAAAATTCTGTGTATGCACATTTTTGGCTTAAACATTTTACAGAGTCTATAACCCAGCTTTAATATTATTACATGCCCTAGACTGGGATTAATTCCAGGACAAGAGCTTTTTTATGCCAAATAGAGTTTCTCCCATGCTCCCCTGGTGCTTGGCCTCCATCTCCACCAGCCTGGTCTTACATGTTGGGGTACAGGGTGGTGGAGGTGCCCCATCCCTACCCAGCCTCGTTCTGTGGGCTCAGGGGCGGGGTGGAGAGGTGAGTTGCTTTCAGATGTTACAGCCTGTGACTGCTGACCACAGGACCTTAGCATATCCTGAGGTTTGTCTGTGGGCCAGTTCTCTCAGTGTGTGCAACAGCACCCTGTGCTCCTCCAACCTCTGAGAGTGATCTTATTTGCTTCACAAACAAGCTCTCACATTTTGGTGGTGGCTTAAGGGGCTTTGGGGAGGAGGATGATGTCTGTGGGATCGGGGAGAGGTCTGAGTCTCTGCTGTCTTCCTGTGAGTGGCTAAAGGCTTTCTCTCAAGCGGAAACTCTGATTATAGATAGTGATTGGCTGTGGCATGGTGAAGAGAAAGATCCTGATGCTGCATCTGGCTCTAGGCAGTGCTGTGATTGATTTGTGATGTCTGCTAGGGACACAGAGATGGGGAAACTGTACTGATCCAGCACTTACTCGCTATTCAGGTTTTATTCTGATTACTTTACATCTCCATGAAGCCAACAAAGGCCTCTTTGTAGGCTTTACCCCCTTGTTCCTGATCGTGGGTATTATAAGGACCCCCCACAAATGACCCTTCTTCCTTGCCGTGTTCCCCACCCTGATGGCCTGTTTGTACAGCTTCAAAACTCACAGGCCCATCTCTGTTCTCTCTTTCAGTTGAAGAGGGGGAGGCCTCGGACTTTTCGCTGGCCTGGGATTCCTCCGTGACCGCATCAGGTAAATGCCCAGGGGCTGCTGGGGGGAGTTGCTGGGGGTCCTGGGGGGGGGGCGGGCTCAGGAACTCAGGAAGCCACCCAGCTGGTTATGGAAATCATATTCTTCATGTCACATTCCTGTCTCCAGGCCAGATTACCCTGTGCAACACGATTTTTATATCAGTTCCATATGGTCAATAAAATCTATTACATACGGAGACTAATATGCCCTATTCTCCTGGGGGACCACGTTTCCTTCTTGTGGGCGCATTCAGAGGGGCCATGATACCCCCACTACACAGGCTTTGAAGCTCCCTGCCGTGGGCCTCACTGCACATTCATTCCAGTCTAATTGCATAAAACCCGCTTTACTAGGATGTTTAAACTCCAATCGAAATCACAGTCCTCAGACTTCCCCTCCCAGAAGGGGATGCTCTGTACTCCCAGGCCAGCAACCCAAGCCCATGCCTCTAGGGGGAGGTAATAGGGGAAAGTTCAGACTTGTGTGTGGCCCCCATTGGGTGATGCAGGCGACTTGGCAGTCAGGAGTCACTTGGGTTTTCGGCTCACTTCTGTCCTTGCATAAGCTCCTCTGTGCCTCAGTTTCCCCCGCTCTAAAAAGGAGTGAAGGTTTAAAGATTTTCTAACTGTAAAGTCTTGTAATTTGGAGCTGCCTGTGGAACTTGGGATTAGAACTGGCTTTGGGGTCCTTGGGAGCTGCTTAGTGGAGGGCATGACTCTCCTGTTTGCTCTGCGTCCAGCCAGCACCTCTCTGGGCAATGGCCTTGGCTCCCAGTCCAGCAGGTACAGCCTCTCCGGCCTTGTCCCTGTCCCAGGATCCTGACCAGCTGGTTCTGGATTCCTGGGGGAACTGGATCCAGGCTGATCTCGAGGAATCTTGGGCCTGAAGAGACTCTGAGGGAATCATTTAGTCCAACTTCCTTGTCTTCTAGCTGGGGAAACTGAGGCACAGAGGGAGCTTTGCTCTGGGTCAGTAGTTCCAGAAATGTGGTGTGAGGCATCAGGCATATGAACATTTAATGCTCGAATGGTTATACATTGGATTTGTGATTTTATGGCTACTTGTGACTTATGATGATGCTGAAGTCATTTAAGTGAGAAAATTGCATTGACAGTTTTAAGTAATGGTACATAATGCTTGGGTTCAACAAAAATCATGAAGATGGTTTGTAAATGACAGAAATTTGGGAAATGCTGATATAGATTGCACAGAAGGGGAGTGGAGAGCTAGCACTGGAACCTGGGTTCCTGGACTCCTTGTCCAGTGCTCTTTCCAGCACGATGGGGAGCTGCTTGGAGAGTCTGAAGGGTCCTGGTTGGGTCCTGGCTGACTCAGGTTTGGGCACTGTTGTGTCTTCAGGTGCCTGGCCCTTGGTGACAGGGTCTCCCTCTGTGGGAAGGGTGTCTGAAGCCAGAACAAGGGGGCTGGTGCTCACATTTTCAGAAGAGTCCAGGATTAGGGCAGACCTGGGGGTCCACACCGGGTCAGTTGGAGGAAAGGACTGCATAGCCCCTGTGCTGTCTCTTCCTGTACAGGCGATATGTACTCCCCCTGGTTAGTGGAAACACAGTGAGATTATAAAGCTCCATGTCTCCTCCAGGGATCCTGACCCATGTCGGGGTGCATGTGCTCAGGCTTCTGCCAACTCTGAAAATGATCCCCACTGTGCTCTAAACCCCCGAACCAGGAAAGTGCCCAGTCTGGTGTCCATGTAAGGTCCTGCCGCCTTGCTGCTTTCCCAGTAGTGCTGGAGGCAGTGAGGACAGACAGGAACGGCAGTGGGGTGCCAGGAGGGCAGTGGCGTCGGTTGTGGTGGATGGACAGCCCTGCGCAGGGGGCACCGGGGGCCCAGGCTGTATCCCTAAGGCAGGGAACTGTCTCTCGGTCTGCGATGCCGAGGGGGGCCGTGTGGGGGCCCTGCTGGTCTTGGGTTCTCTGCTGCCATCATGGAATGGCCAGCCTCAGGGCCTCTCTGGGGCAGTTGGGCATCGCGGAGGTTGTGGGATTTGTCAGTTTCCAGGCAAGAGCTGAGCATGCCCCGTACACTTGTGCAGGAAGAGGTACATGACTCTTTGTGAGTCCCCTCCAGCCCTCAGGGACTCATGGTGCCAGTCAGCTTTGGATCATCTGCTCAGAGATGGGGAAAGGGAGGGCAAAGCATCCTGGGCATTGGATAATCCACAGCCAAGCAATGGATTGTTTTGTTTTCATTGGCCCATTTCTGGTGATTTTTTACAGTGTGTGCATGTGATAAATTTTCCTTCCCAATTTTGTTGGGCTTGGGCTATTAAAGTCAGCTTGGATTCCCTGAGCATGGGGGTTGTGAGATGGTGCAAATCCTGGGTGAGGGGCCAAAGTCAGTCTAGGAGGCAGCCCTGGATGAGGGTGATGTCACATTTCTTGAGCCTTGGCTTGGTCCATGCCAGGTACGGAGCAAATGCTTGACCTGCGGTATCTCACGGAGCCATTGTGACAGCCCTATGAGGTGGGTGCTGTTTCCAGCAGCAGCGCCAGAGTTCCTCCATAGGCTGGTTTAGGGGCAGCCATCTGGTGGCAGACAGGGCCAGAGGCCTGGGTAAAGCTGCTTTAGTGTAACGCTTTTCATTAAGGTGAGGAAATGTCACTTGGCCGCATCGGAGAATGGGGGCAGGTGCCGAGGAAGATTATGGGGGGAGCAAAGCCTCCCCAAGCCACCCTTGGCTCTGCCGCTGAGAATTGCCATCTTTATCTGGCGGACGGGGGAAGGAGGCTCAGAGCTGTAGAGTAGCGGACCCGCGGTCCCTGGCCAGCAAGCTGTGGAGAAGGAACTCGAACCCAAGTCCTCCTGCGGCCAGATCCTGTGGTTTCACCTCTGCACTGCGTGGTGCCAGAGGTGGGCAGGGAGGCCGAACCTGACAGTGTGGCATCGTGGGGGCTTCAGGAGGGTCCCTGGAGGTACGGGCCACGAAGGGTCTTTGGCTTATCAGATCAAAGGAATTCAGGGTGAGGTGAGCAGGGTGGGCTGAGAGCGTTTTACCAGGAGGAGCTGCGGGCCATGGGCCATGGGCCGTGGGGCAGCTCCTTTCCTTGGGGGCCTAGTAGCCGGGCTGCAAGCTTTGCGCGGTGCCCTTCCCCCTCACCCGCTTTGCCCTGCCTGTGGGAGCGTGATGGAGAACTCCAATAAAGAAGCAGAATGCCCCGTGTGCTCTCTGCTCACTTCTGGCCTCCTCCGGCCTCCCCTGCCTGGGGGGACCCTGTGGTCACCACCCCCAGGAACAACCTGGCCTGCTCTGTCTATGCCCTCGCATCAGGGCCCTGACAGTGATGGAGAGCCCGACCTGGCCTGCCAGGGGGACTGGCTCACGGCAGGGCTCCCTGGCGGGCCTGGGGCTTCATGGGAGGGGGGAGCACCAGCCTCTGCCTGCCCCTTGGCCAGCAGATACTGGGCTCCTGAGAGCAGAGCCCTGGGACCGAGCACTGTGCTCAGAGCCTAGGTGTGGGGTGCGTAGTAGGGGTGGGGTTTTAAATCATTCCTCACGGGATCCTGATTTTTCTTACCCATGAGAGGGGGGTGAGGGGGATAATAGGTTATAAAGAGATAATTGAAGCATAATTCTGAACCTGTTTTGAGCCACAGATGCCTTTGAGCATCCAGTGGGAACATTTTACGTGTGATTTCAGGGGAGTTCGTGGGTTTGAATGGCCTTAGAGATGGGAGAGTCTTTTGTGAGAGCCCCATAGAGGTCCTCCCTGTCCCGAGGCTGGCCTGTGGCCCAGGTGAGGGGGCAGGCTGGGGAGGGTCTCTGGTAAAGTGTGACACAGGCCCTGCTAAGGGACAGACTGTGCCAGGGACCTGCACCAAATTGCCAGATCATCTGAGTTTTTATTTATTTATTTATTTATTGAATTATTATTTTTTAAAAATTTATTTATTAGGGAGAGAGTGAGAGAGAGATCACGAGCAGGGGGGAAGGGTAGAGGGAGAAGCAGGCTCCCCACTGAGCCAGGGATCCCTGATGCAGGACTTCATCCCAGAACTCTGCAATCATGACCTGAGCCGAAGGCAGACGCTTAATGACTGAGCCACCCAGGTGCCCCCATCTGAGTTTTTACTTTTTATTTATTTATTTTTAAAAAAGATTTTATTTATTTATTTGACAGAGAGAGACACAGCCAGAGAGGGAACACAAGCAGGGGGAGTGGGAGAGGGAGAAGCAGGCTTCCCGCGGAGCAGGGAGCCCGATGCGGGGCTCGATCCCAGGACCCCGGGATCATGACCTGAGCTGAAGGCAGACGCTTAACGACTGAGCCACCCAGGTGCCCCCATCTGAGTTTTTAAAAAAGAGACCAGAAAGCTGGATTTTTGAGGGAAATCATCAGATTAAAAAAATGCAGCAACTCTTATCACTTTAAGGTAGCTTTATTGAGATACAATTTACATATCATATAATGCATTCACTTAAATGTACAATTCAGTGGATTTGAGTATATTCAGAGATATGTATCACCACCATTGTAGTCAACTGAGAACATTTTCTCTCTTTTTTTTTTTTTTTAAAGATTTTATTTATTTATTTGACAGAGAGAGACAGTGAGAGAGGGAACACAGTAGGGGGAGTGGGAGAGGGAGAAGCAGGTCTCTGGATGAGCAGGGAGCCTGATGCGGGGCTCGAGCCCAGGGTCTGGAGATCATGACCTGAGCAGAAACCGAGAGTTGGACACCCAACCAGCTGAGCCACTCAGGCGCTCCTTGTGTAGCCTAATATTGTCAAGATTTATCCAAATTGTAGCCTGTACCAGTCCTACATTCTTTGTTACGGCTGAATAACGTTCTGTTGTATGGATAGACCACATTTTGTTTATCTGTTCTTCTGTTAATGGACATTTGGGTTATTTTCCCCTTTGGACAGTTGTGAATAAGCTGCTGTGAATTTCCATGTGCCAGTTTTCAGCTTTGGCGGACATACACCTAGGAGTGGAATTGCTGGGTCTTGTCGTAACTCTCTGTGTAACTTTTTGAGGAACTGCCGAACTGTTGCCCATAGCAGCTGCATCATTTCACGCTCCCACCAGTAATGTGTGGGAGTTCCAGTTTCTCCATAGCCTCACCACCAGTTGTTATTTTCCCTTTAAAAAAAATTTTTTTTTTAAAGATTTTATTTATTTGACAGAGAGAGACACAGTGAGAGAGGGAACACAAGCAGGGGGAGTGGGAGAGGGAGAAGCAGGCTTCCTGCCGAGCGGGGAGCCTGATGTGGGGCTTGATCCCAGGACCTTGGGATCACGACCTGAGCCGAAGGCAGATGCTTAACGACTGAGCCACCCAGGCGCCCTTTCCCTTTTTAAAAATTTTAAAGAAATTTTTTATTCCAGCCTTCCTAAATGTGAAGGGGTATCTCATTTTGGACAACTCATATTTAAAAAAAAAAAAATCTGGGG
>NW_027397118.1:5878376-5936985 GCF_003265705.2 Callorhinus ursinus
GCTCTCTCTCTCTCTCTCTCTCTCTCTGTGTCAAATAAATAAATAAAATCTTAAAAAAAAATCCTTGTTTGGGTCACAGAAAGGCCTTCTGCTAGCTGGTTTGGGCCTGGTCACCAATTAGGAGGTTGCTAAGCGTGGCCCTCCCAGGGGGCCTCTCTCTCCCCCTGCCCCACCCTCCCACCAACTCCCCCCTCTCCTGGTCAGCCCAGCACAGTGAGGAGACCTGTCTTCCCTTCAACGCTTCTCTCTTCCTTCAAGCCCTTTAGAATGTGGTCTCCAAGTGGCAGGCACCAGGATGATCGTGAGCCCTACAATGTGGGTTTTCAGTGAACTGGTCCAGCTGGATTGAGCTTTGCTTCCCTTGCTCTGATCACCAAGTTTGATGGGGGGGGGGGCAAAGGGGACTCATCTTTGTATAACTGTCTGACCGCAGTGTCACTGGAACCTCTCCAGTCTGGCTTCAGGACAGGTTGGGCTTCCTTCCAACATGGCAGCCCTGGAGTGAGCTGGGGGGTGCAGTGGGAGGAGGGTCTGCGGGGTGGTCCGGAGACGGGAAATGGTTACTCTGTTCACATACACTCATTGTCAGTGCCTGGGCAGGTCAGCCAGGTGGTGACAGACACTCTAGGGATTGGAGAGAAACGCTCGATATAATTCGTGGTTTGCGATGGCCTGAGACCCTATTGGGGTGATCAGAGTTTTGGGCCTTCCTGCCACCTGACAGGTCTCATTGTCCGGGCTCATGGAAACATCCATCTCATTTACAGGCTAATTCTGGGCCAGCCCTCTTTCTTGGTTCATGTACAGAAACTGAGGCACAGAGATGCTAGTGACTTGTTTTAAAGTCACACAACCAGGAGGTAGCCGAGCCAGGATTTGAACCCGGGCAGCTCATGCATGAACGTAGCATCAAAACTGTAACTGGCCGAGCTGCCTGTGAGGGTGTTGTCCAGGCTATTCGCTGTAGAGGGAATCCAGAGCCTTGGGGGAGGGTCTCAGCTGTGTGCACTGTCCCTCCCGGGTCAGGTGAAAGAGTCTGACTTCTCCGCCCGGAAGGCGAGGAGAGGGGCATGTTTTGAAGGCCTTGTACACATTTCCTATCTCAGAGGCCAGGAAAACATTTCGGGCCAGGCTCTCGGTAGGGACCCCCACACGCCTATGCCCAGCCTGCCTCCCCACTGGGCTCCCTGCTCATGACTGTGCCTGCGTGTTAGGCGTGGCTGCAGTTTGCAGGGGAGGCTGGTAATTGGGCTGTGGGCTCTGGGACCCGCTCGGGTGGGAAATTAGAGTAGCATCCAGGTAGCTGGTATCCTGGGGGCCCCATAGAGAGGGGTGCTGGAAGCCTTTCCTTTCCCTTTCATTCTGGCGCTGGGTAAGCAGTGGGCTAGGAAGAGTGGTCAGGGTTCCCACTCCTGACAAAGGTCGCAGCCTCCTCCCCACCCCTGCAGTCCTGCACCCCAAGGTTCTGACAGTGAAGTGGGTGGAAATGTCTGGAAAACTGGGCCTTTCACGCAGGGCGTCGAGGCCCCTCCATGCAGCCCAGCCTGTGCTTCTGAGCCTTCTCGGAGCTGTCTCCCCACACCACTGGTGTTTTCTTAGAGTGCGTGTTTATTATTTCAACTACTTCATAGAAACTGCACCTACAGCCTTGCGCTTCTGCACTCCTGCCCTTTCTGTTTCTCTCGGCCCCGTTTCCAGCTCCGTCCCATATCAACCAACTTACCTAGATGAAATCCACGGTGGAATCTGTGTAGCTCCCGCCCCCATGAGACCCGAGCTTCACGTAACCCCTGGACCCCACACATCCTTCTGTCACGCATCAAGGTCGTTGGGTGGCTGGGCATTCGCTTTCCTAACTGCCCCTCCCCTGTTGGGCATTTGGACTACTTTTCATTTTTGGCTCTTAGAAATAGTACAATGACTAGGACCTTTGTGTAGTAGATGCTCTTTTTCTCCTTTGGAGTTTTTCTTAGGGGCTCCCAGCACCTTTTGACTTTCTCTTTCAATCTTCAAACCCAGGCTGGAGTAACTTGGACCCCCTCTTCCTCCCCAGTCCTCGCCAGGGTCCTTCACTTGAATTCTTTCCTGAGTGGCCCTTTATCCTGGGCTCCTCCTCGAACGTGTTCCGGCCCCTGTGGCCAAATACCGCGGCCGCGATGGATGGCCCAGGCTTCCTTTGGCTCCAGCTGTCCACCTCTTGAGCTTGAGCCCCCAACCCAATCATACTCTCAATGTGGGCCAGGGGACATTTTAAAGGAGCAGAAAAGGTCTAAATAGATGTATAATTTCCCAGCATTTTAAAGACTTATGAAATGCGTTTTTATGTGGGGCCAGCTGGGGAGTTTCTCATTAGCTCGGCCGGGGCGTCTGTGGGGAGTTGAGCTAAGTGGAACCAGGCAGGCTGGGCAGGAAGACGCAGTGGCCCCGAGCTCACCAGGGGAGTGTGGCAGGCATGCGCCGGCTGGTCTGTGCCTCGGACTCCCGGCCAGGCCAGCAGGTCTGCGCCTTTGTTAGGGCTGCCTCCCCCCCAGTCCAGGAGGCCTAGAAACCTTTAGGGGGTTACTGGAGCTGAGAGGTGACCACTCTGTTACCATGGTGAGCAGTCCATGAGGTGTAGGGCATCTGTGCCCTGCGGGCACACGGAGGCACGTACTCGTGTTCATGTGCGCATGCATGTGTGTGTGTGTGTGTGTGTGTGTGTGTGTGTGTGTGTGTGGGCCCAGGTGCTATAGCCCTGATTCAGACCCCTGGGGACCCCAGGGCCTTTGCACCCTTCTGTACCGCATCCTGGGTCCCCCCGGGCTGACTGGGACCCGTTCTCTGAGGGGGATGTGGCGTTTCCTGCCCACCCTTTCCTCTGGCTCTGGACCAGCCAGGGACCCCTGCTGGGCTGCCCTCTGATTGCCTCCCCTGTGCCCTATCTGCCGTGAACACGTGTGTGCGGAGCCCGTGCACATGTCTGAGTGTGTGTGCCGGCGCCTGGGGTGTGTGTGAAGGACCGTATGTGGGGTCTCTCTTCAGCCTCCTCGTCTCCCCTCAAGCCTGGCCAGTGGTTTCGCTGGAGTGAAACCATGGAGTGGGGCTCGTCTTGCTGGTTTTCACCTCTTACGTGGACTTGGGCTTTCTCCGAGGCAGGGACTGTGTCATTTGTGTGGTACTGGCAGCCTGGCCCACAGCAGCTGCTCCGCCATTGTACCCTTGCTCCCAGCCCCTTGGACTTGGGGCTCTCCACCTCAGCGAGCCCTGGGTCCCCTTCCCCTCTCCTGGTATGCCGGGCCTTTCAGGGGGCAGTCATGAGGATTTTAATGAGGGAGGGGCTGGTTCTAGTTTCTCCAGGTTTGGGTGCTCCCTGAGGTCAGGGAGGAGTCTGTGTGGTGTCAGCCCTTCCCTAAGTCCTGAGGACCCCACTGGTGGGGGGTGGAAACCAGCGATTCTTTGGTGACTTGAAGCCTGGCTGTAAACCAGGACCACAGTCTGGTGTGTATATGGGTGTGAGCATGTAGGCGTGATGATGACATTGCTCCTCATGACTTTGGGGACGTCTCCCTGTGTTGCCCAGGTGTGGTTAACGCCAACTCTGCTCACACTGGAATGTGCATGCCAATCTGGTGATCTCGTTAAAATGTGAATTCTGACTCAGTAGGTCTGGGTGGGGCCTGAGAGTCTGCATTTCTTTTTTTTTTTTTTAAAGATTTTATTTATTTATTTGAGAGAGAGAATGAGAGAGAGAGCATGAGAGGGGAGAGGGTCAGAGGGAGAAGCAGACTCCCCGCCGAGCAGGGAGCCCGATGCGGGACCCGATCCCGGGACTCCAGGATCATGACCTGAGCCGAAGGCAGTCGCTTAACCAACTGAGCCACCCAGGCGCCCAGATTCTGCATTTCTAACCAGCTCCAGGGTGGCCACTCCAAGTAGTGAAGACTTAAAGGGCTTGATGAGTTAAGCCCTCTTGCCTGCTCCCCTTGACTTTTGCTCTAGCTGGGCCCTGTGCCTATGGAGCTCAGCTAAATGACCCCTCCTCCAAGAAGTGTGCTATGATAGCCCCATCATAATTATTGCACCTTCCTTTGTTCCCTTTAGCCCCGGGGACAGCCGTGATCCTGGCCTTCACTGCTTTTCGCTTGCTTATGACCTTCCTTCTGTACATGCCCGGTTCCCTTGCTGCTCTGTGTGCTCCTTCAGGCAGTGACCACGTATGATTCTGTGTGCTCCCAGAACCTAGCCCTGGCTTGGTGACTTGGTTTGCCACCTCTGCCTCTTTGTCTGTATTTGCCCTTGGCAGTCCAGGGCCAGATATCTGTTCCCTTTAAGGGCCAGAATTGGGTTTGAGGTCCAGATACTTAGCAGCTCTGTGAGGCCTTGAGTAAGTTGTGTAACTTCTCTGTGCTTCCATTTCGTCACCTAAAATGGGGATAATTGTCTTCCTAGGCCATTGTGAGGATTATATGAGGGAATCCACATGGGTTAGCCTTAGCCTTCCAGGGTGGCACCTGGGGTGCTCTGTGC
Organism: Callorhinus ursinus; assembly: GCF_003265705.2. Classification (NCBI taxonomy): domain Eukaryota; kingdom Metazoa; phylum Chordata; class Mammalia; order Carnivora; family Otariidae; genus Callorhinus; species Callorhinus ursinus. The sequence continues at coordinate 5,882,883 of NW_027397118.1, forward strand.
TTTTATTCTTGCTACTGAGAACACATTGATGGAAGCTTGGACTGGAGCTTAGCTCAGAGCTTGGATCTGTGGGGGCGGCAGAGGAAGCTCTGATGCCCCCAGCCCCACTCCCTCAACGTCTTGAGTGGCAATCTCTAGCCCTCACCACAGTGGGCAGCGTCCTCACTCATGCTGACCCTGGTTGGTGGGGCATTGCTCGTTTCCTAAGTGGAGATGGCTTTGGTGGGGTTGGGTACCGGTCAGGGGTTTGGTGGGCAGGGTCTGTTCCGAAAGGCAAATGCTGTGAGGATGTCATGTGATCAAGCTCCTTCCCTGGGCAGGGCTGGGCACACCAACTGTGCAGCCATGGGTCAGTGCCCAGTAGGAAATGGCCAAGGTCAGCTCAGTCGTGCTGCCTGGCTGCTCCTGGCTTCCTGGGCAGGCACTCTGCAGGGCCCAGCTCCTGGGTCAGGGTTGGCCAGCGCTGTGTCAGCCAGTGTCCTGCTGCAGGCTGTGGGTGGCCCACGGGGGTTAGGCTGCTGTCCTCTCAGCTGACATTCTCCTAAAATCCTTGAGTGTGCAGGCAGGTGTGGGTGTGTGTGCGCACAGACACACGCACACACACACACACACCAGTCCTTGTGTGTATTAGTCTGAACCTGGCTAACTGATGCCTGTCTGGTTCGAAAAACCATTATTTTGCCCACACGGATAATTCTTTTCTCCTTCGTTGTGGTCGATTGCTTTAACTGATGGCTGCTGGCCATCCTTGGTGGTGGTTAGTACATTAGGCTGACACTGAGTCCAGTAAATAGGACACTTTTTTGCTTCTGCTTTTCTGCTTCTTGCGGCTAAATACTTTGCAAACCGCATAAGCTTGGGGAGGCAGGGTAGTGCCTGTTTTGCTCACTGTTGAGTCTTCAGCCCCTAGCTATGGCTACCAACAACTATAGTAACAGTAACGTTAAAAATAATAACCATCTAGTTGTTAGTCAGTGGTGCCAGGCATGAGGCTGGGCTCCAGCACACGTGATCTCATTTAACCCTCCTTAGAAGTGCTACTATTTGTGTCTCACAGAGGAGCGGTTGAGGCTCAGAGGGGCTGAGAGCCTGGGGCAGGCTTTCGGAGCTCATGGGACCAGAGTGGGGATTTGAGCCTGGGTTGGTTTCATCTGAGTCCAGGGCCCCCTTCTGTCGTTGCTGATTCAGTGATGAGGGCTCAGTGGAGATGTACTGTGTGCTTGTGGGGACACACGAGAGGATGTGCTAAGAGCCCTGATGAGATCATGATGGTGACATACCACTGGACGGGGGTGCCAGGGCCAGTGTGGGATCGAGTGACCGCGGGGGCACAAGCCCGAGAGTGCTCTTTAACAGCGGGGTGGTGACTCACCAACCATTGTGGGTGCAGGTGTGTGCACACACACACGTTCACTTGCTCACAGACATACGCACATGTGCACACCCCTTCACACGCACACCTGTACCCGCAACACACATGTACAGACACACATATTCACACATGTCACTCCTCCACCCCACACCCAGGGCACACATTCATATATATGTAGCCCCCACACCTCACATGTACCCCACCACGCACACACGTGCTCACAGACACGAGGTCCATGCATATATGAGTGCAGGACCTCGTGCTCACATGTATGCAGCGTACATATGCACACGCTTAAAACATGTACAGAGAGAGACACGCACACACACGCAGCATGCCCCTAGGCTTGCAAATGAGCAGAAAAATCCTGCTTCTGGGCTGTGTCTCTTCAAGGACGGCGACCGTGCGCGGCCGTCCCAGATGCCTAGGTTGTCTTTGTGCCTTCCGTTCCCTTCCTTTTCTTTGGTTTCTTTGTTGTACCCTCGTGCCTTAGACATACTTTCCGTCCAAAGATTCAAGCGCCTGCTGTTGGGCCCGGTGCTGGGCTGACCCGCGTGCAGACACAGACCCCAGTGCCCATCTGTCTGTTCGCCTGCCTGGCCTGCTCTGGCCCACATGCGCCCCCCCAGCCCCAACTTGGACATGACTTCATTTCCACCCTGCACCTGCCACTTTAAGAGTCCAGGGGCCTGGTGGGCCTGTCCCCAGGGTCTGGCTGAGGGAGGCTGGACAGCTGCGGGTTGGGGGGAAGCTTTGTTAGCTCCCAGGGGCCTCTTGGAGCCCAGGCAATGCTGGGGAAACCGAAACAAAGAGCGACAATGGCCTCCTTCCCTCCCTGGGCGGCCTCGGAGCAGGGCCTGCATGGGCGGCCTCTGGGGGCCCCTGTTATTTCCTGTGCTGGCTGCGGGGCTCCTCGCCAGCCACAAATGGTCAGGAAGCGGGGCAGGGCATCTCCTCCCCACCCGCTGGGCTGGCCCTCATAGGCCAGGGTAGCCGCCTCTGTGAACAGCGGCCCGGCACGGCGTGCCTGCTCCACCGTCTGCTACTGTAGAGGCCTAAGTGGCCGGGCCTGCCCTGCTCAGGTCTGCCCGGGGCCTCCCAGGAGGGGAAACCCGACCCCCGGCTCTGCTGACCTCTCCCTGCTGCAGACCCCACATGCTCCCACCATCTGCACTGGAAGCCGACTTTCTGCCACCGCCAGAACCGAGGACCAGGCTGGGCAGGGAGCTTCATATTGGTTGTTAATTAATTCATCTGGGATTGTGCTAGAAGTAAGCTTAGATTTAGTACCGTGGTTAGGTGTATGTTTAAGCCTAAGGTTAGGGTCAGGGTTATGTTTAAGGCTAAGGCCAGGGTTAGCTTGGCCAAGCCCTAAAGACTAAAGCAAACCAGGAGTCAGAGCATGGATTTTGAAGCAAGCAGACCTTTGTCTCAGTGCTGGGCCCCCCACCCGTTTGTTCAGCGCCCTAACAGCAAGGGTCTGTTTGGGCCATATTTGGCCCCAAGGATGCAGTGGTGTCTGCTCTCCAGGACTCACATCCTAGAGTGAGGACACAGAGCAGGACCCTTCACTTCTTAGCTGTGAGGATGCACTTGCCTAAGTTATTCACCTTCTCAGGGCTCAGTCTCCTGATCTGTAAAGCGGGGATACCAAAGCCCTTGCCAGGATGAAGGAGAACGTAGATGTCACGTGCTCAGCGCGGTGCCCGGCATCCAGCAAGCACTCCTAAGTACCAGCTCTAGGTATTATTAATGAAACGAGATGAGGTGGCCGTACATCACTGGGCAGCTAAAATAATAGATGAAAGAACTAATTATGTCCAAAGCCCAAAGTAATGGTCACTATGCAGGTGAGCTTCCCGGCAGCTCAGGCCAAACGAGAAATCGGATGAAGGGCAGTTGGCCGCCTCTTCCTGATTTATGCACTGGGGACGGACAAATGTTTTTCCCTGGCACTAAATGCTGAGGAATTTACTGTGCAGAGCCTCATTAATCATTGAACAAACAACAGCCACTGTCTCAGTAACAATTTGGCACACAATACAGAAACAACTTTCCTAGAGTTCTTTCTTAAATTGACCTCGGAAGAATGCTCAGGGCCTAAGTGCACACCGCAGCCGCGAACTTCCAACTTCCATGTGGTGCAGCCTGGAGGGGGCTGGGCAAAGGCAGGCTGCATCCTGCGGCAGATGCTCAGGTTACTTGCCTCAGTGCCTGGTTCAATGCGATTGAGCGGGGTTCTTCAGTGTAGGACCTTGAAGAGCCCTTGACGTGCGCATGGCTGCTGGGAGTCTTTGGGAGGGCTCCTCAAACTCTTGACTTCAGAAACTAGTCCCTACCTGTTTCTGAGGACCACCTATCCCCAGTTCATAAAGTGTGTTTTTTTTTTTTTTAAGATGTATTTATTTTATTTGAGGGAGGGAGCGCACGTGTGTGGGAGGGGCAGAGGGAGAGAATCCCAAGCAGACGTCCCCCCTGAGGATGGAGCCCGACATGGAGCTTCATCTCGTGACCCCGAGACCATGACCTGAGCCGGAACCACGAGTCAGATGCTCAACTGGCAGCCAGCCAGGCATCCCGCTCATGAAGTCTTGGGACACAGTTTGGGAAGCTCTGTTTGCATCCTTATGTTTTGAGCTCAACAGCTCGGGAGATGCGTCACCCACCATGGCCCCTCTGCCCAGATTGTACTCTGGCCATGGTTTGTGGACTTGCTGCTGGGGGTTCCACCCAGCAAGCCCCATCCTTTGTTCCCTTTTCATAGGATTTTGTATTTACTCATCTTATCTGAGTAGAATCTGGCCTCTGGGGGCTGGCGGGGGGCACAGTCAGGAAGAGTAGGACTCGGGGCTGGGGCTCATTCGGGGTCTCTATAGACTCATGCCTAGATGCACATCCGCGTACCCAAACTCACTCACACGTACCCGCTCTCCGTATGCATGAGCACTGTTCTGGGTCTGAGCTCTGAAGTCCAGCTGGAGCCCCCTTCCTGGCCCTTCCCCCTCCGGCTGGCAGGACTGTGGGCTCGGCCCCAGGAAGGCCCGCCAGTGGCCACTTGCCCTTGTGTCTGGCAGGCACCCCATGGAGTTTCCATGGTGAGCTCTCCTTTGAGGGCCCCTGGGTGGGACTTTCCATCTGGGTGGAAACCTGACCCGCAGGCCCCGAGAAGGAGGAAATGCCTTCCCCAAGTGTGGAGAGAGAAAGAGACGGCCAGCCTGGGATTCCAGCCAGAGCCCCTGACTCTTGCAAAGCCGTGGAGCCTGGGGACCCCAAGGGGCCTGGGGAGGGGCTGCCGAGGACCCACCCCTTAGGGAAGCGTCGTTTTTTGGTGGCTGGCTGCCACGTGTCTCAGTGGCTCTGGCCTGGAGTCTCTGTGTGCTCTCCTCCGGAGACCGGTGCCTGGCTAGGATTTGAATCTGACTCTCTCTATCCCCAGGGCCTGTGTGCTGGCCCCTGTGTCCCCTCACCTCCTTCCGGCGGGCATTTCCACAGGCATTCTCTGTCTGAACCCCTGAAGTAGCATTTGGACCACAGGTAGTGTTCTCATGCCTGTTTCTCATATGCAGACATTGTGCCTCAGAGAGGCTGGGAGACTTGCCCAGTGTCACACAGCGAGTCTGCAGCACAGCGCGCCTAATCCCACCTCCCTGCCTCGTTGACAGTGTATGTGCAGACTTAGAGGTCCTTACTCGTTCATTTAACTTCGCCCAGTTAAGATGCACATTTGCCCAAATAAAGGAGGCGATAACAATTTGAAGAGAGCCGGCAGTTCCAGCCGTGGGGGCTGCCCGAGTGAGCCTGAGTGAGGGGGTGAGACCCTGCCGCTCCCCCAGGGGCCACAGGTGTGTGTGGCCCCTCGGGTGGCTGTGGCTCTGGGGTTCTAAGATGTGTGTCTTCCTCCCTCACGCCTGACGTAGGAGCCAAGCACCTCACGGCCATTATCCTCACGTGTGTATCCCAAGCCACGGCCACTGGATCTCAGGGCAGGGGACATTTTTGCCTCATAGGTTGACTTTAGAACCTGGCATGCACCCCCCTCACCCCCACACCGGGACCCCACAGCCAGGGAAGGGCTGTGTCTGACCCATAGGTTCGTGAAGGGTGGTGTGTGGGTCCATGTGCAAGGGCAGGGGTGTGTGGTGGGTGCTGAGTGGTTCCCGTTATGGGTGTTCTCCTTGGGGCTCCTCCTGGCACCACCCCGGCCCCAAATCCTGGGGCAGACCCACTGGGGGATGCCTCTTCTGGCTGAGGCAGAGCTTCCCTAAAAGGAGCCTGATCTGGTTGTTGGAGAGATGGGCCCATCTGCTCCTCCACACCCAGCCCCATGGCTCCTCCGGCGGCACCCCTCCATCCCTGGCCCGGGGGTGTGCAAGCAGAGTGCCTTGACCTAGTGCTGCTGGGGGGAAGGGCCCTTGACTTCAGGCTTTGCAGCACAATGGCCTTCAGGGCTCAGGTCAAGGTCTGGGCCGGTAGCTGGCGCAGTGGGCAACGAGCGAGCCTAGAGAGTGGTGACAGGAGCACTAGACCAGGAGTCCAGAGCCCCACGCTCTGGGCCCACCTCTGAGGCTGGCCAGGCTTGGGGGCTTCCAGCAGCCTTGGGCAGTCATGGGGCCCTGAGGCAGGGGGTTCCCCGTAGAGGGTCTCACCAGTACATGTAGCTCAAGAGTTGGTGCGTGGGTGGGGGGACTCCCCAAGTCCCGAAGTGGCCTCTTGCAGGAGGTTCGTCCTGTGCTCTCGGCCCTCATTCTAGCCCACGCCTCCACTTGGGCTGTGTCCCTCTCCGGCAATGTCCCCGCCCCACGCCAGAGTCCTTCTGGGCCCAGCCCCAACCTTGCTGTCTGCGCAGCCCTTGTGTATGTGCCTCCTGGTTCCACGAACCCCCCGTCCTGTCCTTCGGAGTCTGTGAAGGGCCGAGGGCCGGCCTGTCCCTGTTCCTTAACTGTTCATAGGCTCCACCTCCCTTGCCCCTGGGGATGGCTTTTTCTCCCTCCTTCCCCTCCCTAGTCATCCAGCCCGGGGCTCCAGCTCTGCTTTATGCACTGCCGGCCAGTTTCTCAGAATGTTCAGCCCCGGGCAGTTCTAGTGAACATCTAACCGCCTTCTCATTTGCTGCTGGATGAGCATCCCTTGACAGCCAGTGATGGCTGGGACCTGCGTGACCACCAGCCGGATCCCGACAGCTTGCCTTCTTTCGGTCACACGTGGGACTGAGCACCTACTAAGTGCTGGACACGGTCCTGGGTGGTGAACAGGGCCAACAGAGTCCCTGATGTGCTAAGGCGCTGGCGTTCTAGTGCGGGGCATGATGCCGGCAAAGTCTGAACAAATACAGAATGTGTTTCTCTGGGACATGACCAGCAGGGCGGTCAGTTAGTGATGGGGGGTGGGAGGAGGGGCGTCTGGAGGGTGGTCAGAGAGGCCTCTGTGTCTAGGAGGGGCATCTGAGCAAGAGAGGGTATGAGCCATGCAGAGGGGTGGGAGCAGTATTCCAGATGTTCCCCCCTATGGGGATGAGCTGGGCCTGTGGAAGGACAGAAGGAATGTCCCTGTGGCTGGAGTAGAATGAGCCAGGAAAAGAGGGGCAAGAGGTGAGGCCAGGGAGGTGGCGGGGAGGAGGTGAGGTCAGGGAGGTAGGGAGAAGGTGGGAGGGAGGAGGTGGGCTCAGGGGAGTTGGGGGGGTGGGGGGGGGGGAGGAGGTGAGGTCAGGGGAGTGGGGGAAAGTGGGGGAGGAGGGGAGTCCAGGGAGGTGGGGAAGGGGAGGGGAGGTCAGGGTGCAGTGGGAGGGAGGCAGGCAGGCCTTGAGTCTTGGTGGACACTGGATTTTACTCTGAGCTGACGGGGGGCTGGGGGCAGAAGGGAGAAGGGTCCCCTTTAGCTGTGTGTGGGCAAGAGGGAAGGGGACTGAAGGCCTTGCCCAGGTGGGAGATGACGGGGGCTGGGACCCAGGAGGTGAGAAGACATCGGATTAGGAATTTCTCTTGGAGGTAGGTCCCCCAGGATGTGTCCGGGGTTGGATGTCGGGGTTGGATGTCGGGGTGAGGAAGGGAGAGGAAGCAAGCTGACTCCAAGGCTCCAGGGCAGCTGGGTGGCTGCAGGTGAGCAGCTGGGCGGCCGGGTGTCCTGGGAGAAGCTGCTCTCGTATGATGGTGGGGCTGGTGCTCAAGAGCTTGGTTTTGGCCGCAAGTTGGGAATGCCTCACCGAGGTCGAGTGGGACTTGAATGTATGGTCTGGCGCTGGGGGAGGAGGGGCCCCGGGCCGTATTTGGGTCTCGAGTATGTCGCTGGCACTTATAGCTGGGAGGGAGCTCAGACAGAATAGAGGCGAGGTCTTTGTCCAGAGAGGCGTCAGCACTGAAGGCAAAGATGGGGTCCCCAAAACCGAATGAAGAAGGTTCCTTCCAGGAAGGAGGGGGCCGCCGGGCAGGTCCGGAGCTTTCCAAAGTGGGGCCCTCTGACCTTGGTGGGACCAGCTCTTTGTGTAGATGTGGTCAGGTTGCTTGAGATTCGTGCAAATGGGAAGGAAGACCAGCCCGGCGACCTCTCGCTTGGCAGGAGCCAGATCTGCGAGAACAGCCTTTGCTAGAAACCATTCTGGGGCGAGAAGAGATGGGGTTCAGGGGTTAATGAAATGAACTCTCGTCTGCAGACTGGCCCATCCGGGGGCGTCTGCGCCAGGCCCCCCTCCCCGGCTCCCGCTCGGGACCGGCCCCGCGGCTGGGCCAGGGGTGGTGTCTGGGCGCCGCAGACTGTCCGCGGCGGAGTCCAGCTGTGAGCGAGCCCTCAGAGCTGAAATTGCCAGCCTCGCGCAGCCCGGAGCCAGCCCGCGGAAGTGGGCCAGCCGCACCTCCGCACAGGATTAGAGGGATGTGTAATGGATTAAAGATCAAAAATGTTAATTAAGAAATGGTCTTTTCTAATAAGATGCCTTCAAGGGCACAGGCCTGCGAAGGAGGGGATTTCTCATTTTGGCAACACGGTTTCTGTTGTAATGAAATTGGTTCACAGACAGTGGGGAGGACCCGACGTAAGTCTTGGTTTAAAGACATCTCCATCCAAATTAATTAGCAATGAAAAACGGAGGGCAGCGCGTCAGACTGGCAGGCAGGCAGGCAGCGTGCGGTGGCCTGGCAGAAAGGCTGAATGGGCTTCGGAGAGTTCCATCTGTGTCCTGGTGCCCGCTGGAATGTTGCGTCTGAGGGGACCTTCCTGGGGGGCCTAGTGGGGGGACTATCTCCAGATGAGGCCCGGTTCCCTGGGAACTTGCTGTGTGACTTTTGATTGTTCATGCACCTCTCTGGTCATTCCTCAGATCGTTTCGCATCTGTCGTGGATGATAGCAAAACCTCTCCCATCTCTTCACTGATCTGTTGGGTCACATGGATTCTTAGATAGGATTTGAAAACCCAAAACTGTCCATGTGAATCGATATTATTTTTAAGGCATGGCTTGGTGTACCTGATTCAGCCCCGGCCCACCCTGAATCCTGGTTTCCGGCCTGTGAAATCCCCCAGGTTGTTTGAATGTCTTGGAAGGACACAATAGTCTGACGGTTAAGAATTGGGCTCAAGAGTCTGCCGGGTCCTACAGTGAATCCGAGCTCTGCCTCGTGCTTGGGACCTGAGCTTAGTTACTTGACTTCCCTAAGCCTTGGTTTTCCCTTCTGTAAAATGGAGTCAGTGGTCCCTGGCTCCTAGCATGGCTGTGAATTGAGGGGATAACACCGTAACGAGGCTGGGCTCGGAGCGGGTGGGCTTAGTATGCCGTGCTGGGGCTATTGCCTGTATTGCGAAGAAGGAATCTGTGTGTCGGTTCCAGATGCATCCTTGATGGGAGGCTGGCAGCCTCCCTGTGAATCAGGCTCAGACCTGCAGTGTTTTGAGTTTTCTGGCCCTCCTGGGGGCAAAACCTTTTAAAGAAGCCAAAGGAAGGGGAGTCATTCAGAGCCTGGGTCTTGCTCTGAAGGTTCTGAGACTTGAGAAGAGCGTGGATGCCCATGTCCAAAGGAGGGTGTCTCACTGACTCCACGTCAGGTCTTGCTGTGTCTGATAGAAGCTGGCCTCATGTCTTGCTTTCTGTGGCCGGGATGTGGGGAGAAAGTGAGAGAGAAGACAGGAGCCTCGGACTGTCCTTTTTCTCTGTGGTTGGAGATTCCATGCTCTTCTGTGTCTTGCTCCCTCTTTGGACTTACCATGGCTGCAAACCTCACTTTTAAAAAAAATTTGAGGGGCGCCTGGGTGGCTCAGTCGGTTAAGCATCCAACTCTTGATTTTGGCTCAAGTCATGATCTTAGGGTCATGAGATCAAGTCCCGAGTCGGGCTCTGAGCTGGGCAGAGCCTGCTTAAGATTCTCTCTCTCCCTTTCCCCCTGCCCCTCCCACCCTATCTCTCCCTCTCTTAAAAAAAAAAAAAAAAGTCTGAAACCGTTCTCATTTAACAGTGTTTGCCTTGAATTGCATTTTTGTCTTATATTAGTATCATGACTTCTGTTTTGCTTTTTCTTGCATCTGCCTGCTATACCCTTTCTCAGCATTTGACATGTTTTCTGATTAAAACTTGAAAAAAATTGTGGTAAAGTACATCTAATATAAAATTTACATCTTACCCATTTTCAGGTGTACAGTTCAGTGGCGCTAAGCCCATGAGCACTGTTGTGCAACCAGCACCACCGTCCGTCTCCAGAACTCTCTTCGTTTCCCTCAACTAAAACTCTGTCCCCACTGAAATAGCAACTCCCCATTTCCCTGTCCCCCAGCTCCTGACAGCCTCCATCCTACTTGGTCTCTAAATCTGACTACTCTAGATATCTCACAGAGGTGGAATCAGAGGGGATCGGTCCTGTTGTCACTGGCTCATGTCACTCAGCCTCATGTCCTCAAGGTTCATCTGTGGTGGAGCAGGTGTCAGGACCTCCTTCCTTTTGAAGGCTGAATGGTATTCCCTTGTATGGACTGGCCACATTTTGTTCTCCACTCACCCGATGATGGACGCCTGGGTTGCTTGATGTTCTGAGGACCCTCCCTGCTGTTTCCCACAGTGGCCGCACCATTTTACAACCCTTCATGTCGAGCTTTGTCTGCCGGAGGAAGGAGAAGGAACCTGGAGAGTGTGGTCTTGTCCTGTCTCGACTTGGATGAAGGACCCCTGTGGCCCGAGGTCGAGGCTTGTCGGGTGTGTCTTCTAGGTTCTCTGGAGCTGGGCCTGGGCCAGGGTGTGGGGAGGCTCTGGCTCAGACAAGTCCCCTCGGTGTCCTTCCTGCCACAGTTCGGCCCTGGGATTGGGGGACCCATAGACGCAGCCCCTTCCCTGCCTCCCTCCAGCCCCTCGAGCTGGAGTAGCAGAGGCTCTTAGAGGAGGAGAGGGAGTTCTGTGCTCAGTGAAATCTGGTTGCCAACCATGGGAATAGGAATGCTTTACACCTCACACTGAGCCTAGTCAGTGACACCGATGGGGAAAAAAGGATTGGATTGGATCCGACCTTTACGAAAGCAAAAATTAAAAGAAAAGTACAAACACAGCAATGGAGACGAGCTACCTGCTGCCACACCCAGAGATGGGCTGGCTCTCCCAGGCCTAAGGTTGAGCGAGAGAAGTCAGGCAGAAGAGGAAAGACGGAGCGTGTCCGTGTACGTGACGCTCGGAGTCGTGCCAAGCCACGTCTGGGGCTAGACGTTGGGCAGTGACTGCCCTTGGAGGGCATGGCTGAGGGGGCACATGGGGCCTGTGGGTGCTGGGAACGTCTTCTGGAAAAATGGCCGCCCATTTACCTTAAGATCTGAGTCCTTTAAGCGGGCACCTGGCTGGTTCGGTCAATAGAACACGAGACTCTTGATCTCGGGGTTGTGAGTTCAAGCCCCACGTTGGGTGTAAAGATCACTTAAAAGGGACATGAAAAGAAGCACAGGAAGCAAAGCTTGAATTTCAGAGGTGTGGGGGTTGTGGCTCTGCACTGAGCTCCTTTCCTCCAAAATTATTAGAGGAACGTAGTCCGGGGCCAGTCTTGGGCTTGGCCCTGCCAGCATTCCGGACTGAAGCGGAAGATAAGAAACAGAGGTCAGTACTCCAGTTCCTGAGCAGGGAGGAGGAACTTTGGGGGAACCCGAAGTGCCATTTTGACGTTCTGAGTGACAGTGGGGTGTGGAGGGGGCTGTGAGCCCCTCACTCTTCCACACACGGAAAGCGAGGTTCAGGCCTGCTTATGTCCCTCTTTTCTCTGCCTTCCCGGCCCCGTCTCGGGCGAATTGTTTGACCCCTGTGAGCCTCTGTCCTCCGGCCTGGGTGCAGGGACACCTCACAGAGTGGTTGGGAAGTGTGCACAAGTAACGTGTCCCAGGTCACACTGTGCGTGGGAGGCACTTTCTCAGGGCATGTGTGTGGTGCAAGCACACGCACGCTGGAAGGGAGGTGGTGGTAACGGCGCAACTTGGGGAATTTTGGGAGATGACTCTTGGCGGAAGCGGCAGATACAGCAGATGGTTTGGGGAGAAGTCGGTGGGGTTGGGGAGATCCCGAGGGCCTCCTGCAAGGTGCTTGTCCTGCCTCCCAGTGGAGGGACTTTCTGGCTTTTCCTTCAAAATTCAGCTCCATGTCCTGTCTTCAGCGAAGCCCGCCCTGATGCCCCCTCACGGTGCTTAACATCACCCCCTGTGCATTTTCCACCTTCGCCTTCATCACGTGGTCTGGTTTGTGCTTCTCCTTGCTAGATGAGGAGGTCCTTGTTGGGAAGACCATGTCTTGGTCATTTTTGTGTCCCCTATGGCTGCCATAGTTGGGTTTCTTTCACTGATTTATTTTATAAAAATATATCGATGGTCTCCTGTGTGCTGAGCCTTGGCTTAGGCACCACTGGTTCCATGGTAAGTAGGGCACGTGCGGCTCCTGATCCCTGGAGTATAGTCTGGAAAGGACAGCTCTTGTGGAAGGCTCATTCATTCATTCATTAATTCATTCCTTCATTCAGCAACCTGAGGCACTGGGGTTGTAGTGTAAGCAAGTCAGATGTGACCTGGGTCCTAATAGAGCTTACAGCCCAGTAGGGGAGTCCATGACCAGAAATTTCTCTCTCTCTCTCTCTCTTTTTTTAAATATTTGACTAGAGACTTTATTTAAATAAATTTTTTAAAAGATTTTATTTATTGACCAGGGAGAGAGAGTGCACAAGCAGGGGGAGAAGGAGAGGGAGCCCGATGTGGGCCTCGATCCCAGGCCCTTGGGACCATGACCTGAGCTGAAGGCAGCCGCTTAATGACGGAGCCACCCAGGCGTCCCCAGAAATCTCTCTGTATAGGCTCAGCACCGTGAAAGAGAACAGGGCTAAGGGGCGAACTGTTTTATTGTAAAATGGAAAACTGATACAGATGCCCCACAAACGAATTTCGGACTGAGGGAATTCTTATAAGTTGGGTCCAGATATGGAACTTTGCCAGCCACCGCAGAGGCCCCATCTGGGCATAGCCCCCTTCCTCCTTCCAGAAATAACTACTCGCCTGACTTCTGTGGTAATCGCGTCTTTGCATTTCTTTAAAGTTCTGGCATCCAAATGTGTGTTCCTTGCCATTATACTTTAGTCTTGGGGTGTCATTCTTTATGGAGCATGAGGGAGTAATATTTTTTTAAGAAGGATGATTGTTTTAAAAATCCTTTATGACAAATCCCTGAAGTGGATCCTTCCGACGCTGAGGTTCTTGGATAAACCATTTTCCACGGTTGGCAGGCGAAGGTGGGTTAAGAAGGACATTTAACATACAGCAGGCGTCCGCTCAGGGTTTGACAGGGGGCTGGATGGGCCGGTGAGGCCGTGGGGGAAGAGGTGACACAGTCCTGAACCAGGGTGATGGTGGCCGGGAGGGACGGACAACTTGGAGGAGAGGAGCGGATGGCGTGCTTCTGAGTGAGGGGCCGTACATCATCCGTTCTTTGACTTGTCATTTGTGACTTATTTCCCATTCAGAGCATTTTGGGAAATTAATCTCCCCGTACCTGCCGTAGTAGGTAAACTGAGTTTGCTGTGGGGCCGTCTAGGGTGCACGTGTGTGTCTTTGAGGCCCTTCTTCAGAATAGATGGCAAGGGGGTGTTTCCTGCTGAGTCAGGCTCCTCACCCCTCCACCCAAGGGGAGGGATCCACAGGCTGGTGGCCACATGTCTGGCTTGGTTCAAGTTTCCAGGAGCCCCAATAACCTGCAGAAATGTGTCGAATTCTAGAAGTTACTGGCAGATGAGTTCCATGCGATTGGGACATGGTGATTTTAAAAGGCTGGGTAATTAAGCAGCGTTAGCCTTTGGCGGGGGCTGTGCAGTCCTTCGCACTCAGGGGCTCCTGCTGTCCTGGGAACTTGCTTCAAGCAGGTGGATGACAATGCCATCCTCTTAGCCGGAGCTGGCGGGGCTGGTCTCCTTGTTCACCTCCCGGGCATATATGAAGCCCCTTCCCTGGGGCGGAGGAGGCGGCCGTGATTATGTGAGTGCGGTCGAAGATTCCCTTTGCTACAGGTTCATTAACTCCCAAGCGAGAGCAGATAGAAGGAGAATGGGGAGATGTTCATATAGCCAGTTACTAAGCTGAGTGAGTGGCTAAGTGTTGGAAACCCATGGAATCCCCAATATGATATTTGAAAGGCAAGAAAAACAGGATTTGTGAGATTGGACGTTTTTGGCTTCACGCGTACCACGCACACTGATGGAAAGTCTGTTTTGTCTTTGGCATGGAGGGCACAGCGACTCTGCATCCGGTGCCTCTTTTTGAGGCGCTGCGTGGGCCTGGCCTGGTGTGGCATAGTCTAAGGGCAGAGACATAACTGTCACCATACAGCGTGGCAAAAGATTTAGAAGAGACACAAAACAGCCACGTGCAAGGCGGGTGGTTTCTTGTGTGTGGCGACACGGGAGGAGATGTCTCACGGACCTTCCTCTGGAGTCTAGAGCTGTGCGGTGTTTCAGCAGGACATAGGTTTTTTAAAAAGTCCCACGTGCTTTAGGAGAAACCGCGAATAATCTCGCGGCGCCGTGGATGTGGCTTCTGACGCCCGTTCGTGTGCGTGTCCACCCTCCCCACGTCCCCTGTTGTCACCAGAGGTGCTCGCAAGCATCCAAGAGATCAGATGAGATCGGGCGCGTTCAGGGTGGTATGGCCGTAGACGCTCGCAAGCATCCAAACTCAAGATGGGTGTTGTCCCCATGTGCCCATCCTGTCCTCGCCCCCTTTCCCACACCATCAGATTCCCTGGCCTGGCAGTGCCCTGGGAGGTGGTGATCAGTGCGACCACCTCCCTTCCCTGGAGGTGTGCTGGCCAGCTCCGGACAGCCTTCAGGAGGGATGCCGGCAGGGGTGTGCTTTATCAGGTAAGAGCTGGGCTGGATGACATGGTCTTTGGGGTCCCTTCCAACCAGAGGCTTCCCTAGGTGCCTTAAGGGACGGGCCGGGACCACTTGTGCCATACGGCTGGCGGGGAAGGTGACCCTGAGCGACGGTGACGCCATAGATTCAGCTGTGACAGCTCAGATGCTCCTTGCCTTGGCCATCTATGGGACGTGGGGAGCTTGCCAGATTGCCGTATATCTCATGCAGGGTCTGGCCTCCATGAGGCTGGCTGTCCTCTGAAGACTTGATTATCTTGTGTTGCTTTGATTCTAAGATGGGCATTTTGGCGGAATCCAACATTTCTGAAACGGAGCAACCTTTGGGTCCATGCATCTGTAGACCCGAGGGGCTGCGGCAGCTGGGGATGGGCGCCCTCGTCCGATGCCCGCTGCCTCCTGGGCACCAGGTTTGAAGAATCCGGAGCTCCCAGGATGAGAACACCTAGCCCTGGACCTGTGTGCTCGTAGCCGTGGCATCCTGGGCCGGCTGCTTTCCCAGACACAGCTGTGCACACACAGACGGAGGAGGCAGTCAGCCATGGACAGCAAATCTGTTCTGAAAACCCTGGACATTGAGACCTTCCAGTCGCCTCTGTGGGCTCTGCTCTGATCTTGCTTAAATCCTGCATTTGCTTTTCCTCCCTCCCTTACAAACCCTTCAGTGTACCCCTGTGCCCCCAGTGCTTCCCACCAAACCTGAATGCAGCCTGCTTCCAGCCTGGCCATTTCTTCTGCCTCAACTGGCCATTCACCCGGTTCCTTTCTGGTCATCCCCATCTCTTCAGATGCAGGGCTGGCTCTGGCCCCGCTTTCGACTGGCTGGGTGCCTAGGACAGGGCCTGACTGGTGGCAGGCACTTCGGCCACACTTGTTGGCTGGTTGAATTGATGGGACGATAGCTGAGAACTGGAAGCTTTCAGGCATTTTATTACCATCAGCATCCGGGCAACGCAGCTCGAGGATTAAACCGAGTTATAGGAGAGAACTCAACTCTTCAGAATGGCTAATTATTATTATTATTATTTTTTAACCAACTGCAATTTACAAAGGGAGGGAAGGAGACATAAAAGAGCACACCCTCTAAACGAGGGTTAATTAGAAGTCTTCCCGATAGCTAGTGCTTCATCAGCAACAGAACAGCATGTAAATAAATCTAATTTCCCTCCAACTCAACTCGTCACAAGCTTAATTACAGCAGCCGCAATGTGTGCATGTGTGTGTTTTTTTCATTAGCGAAAGAGGGTCATTATTAGTCGTGTCTGGTAAGAATTATTGTGAAGAGCCTGGTTTCCACCCTCGATAGGTGTCCTCAGAGAGCAGAGAGGAACTTGCCGTGTGAACTACAGAGTTCCCAATTAAGATGGCTTGGAGGAAGCAGGAAGCGGCAACGCAAATTAGAAAAATATTAGGGAGAGGGGACAAGCAGGCGGGCAAGCCAGGGAAGGGTGCTGGGAGCCTCGGTTAATTACTGCGTGGAGGAAGAGCACCTTGTGGGGGTCGGACCCTCTTTTCCCCCATTGCCACTTGCCTGCCCTGAAATCTTGGGTCTCCAAGACCCTTCTGGGGTCCTCACTTACACTCCAGCTGGCTGGCCCCAGAGAGCCGAAAATGAGACTTGCCCCGGGGGTGGGGGGCAGGCTTGACCATTTCCACCCACCTCTTTCAGATGGCTTTTCACACCTCCCTCCCCCTCCTGCCGAGGAGAAAAGCAGGGGGAGACCACACTGTCACCGCCAGGGAGACTGCCTCACTGGACGGCTGTTGCAGTGAGCGTATTGTTCTAGAAATAAATGGCTGAAAACCCTGAGTCAGAAATTAGTTGACACAAAGGAAGTCGAACGCTATAGGCCAGGTTCCATTTGTCTGCAGGAAGTGCCCTTCTCCGGGGCGTAGGGAGGGGGGCTGGCCTTTGAGGAAGAATTATGTCCATTCTGCCTGGCACTCAGTGCACAATGTTGGCAAAAAAAAGTTTTTCTTTCCTTCTCATCCCGGCCGCCGTTAAGATTCTGTCTCTCTTTAAGCAGCATAAGGGGCTGCACTCGGTGGTGCTAGTAAACCTTGAGTGATCCAGAAATTAAGGCACTGCCCAAGCTCTGCCACGTGCGTCCTAGCCACTCGATGATGTCTCTCCCCAGCTGTCTCCTCACGGTGGCAGGAGCTGGTTGCTCCCCGGCACTGGGCAGAGGGTAGATCCGGCAGCTCTTGGAAGGGGAGAGAACCTGGAGCCCCGACCATCCAAGCCCCTCCTGGTGCCAAGGGTTCCCAACATGTGTTCTTCCAGGCTCTGCTTGAATGCCTCCAGAGATGAGAGGCTCATCTCTTCGCAGAGCAGCCAAGGTCCTAGTGGCAGCCTGAATCATCATATTTATTGAGCACTTACTGAGTGCCAGTAATTACTTATTAAGATGACATTGTTGTGACCCTCCTCTAGGCCAGGCAGTAAGGATTGCTCAATGACCCAGGGTGGAGATTCCTGCCCTCCTGGAGCTTACACTGGATTGGGTGTCAGGAGAAAATAAACAAACGCATAAGGTTGTGAGTGCTTCTGGAAACTACAAATAGTTAGGGTGATGGGGTAGGGTGTGCAGTGTTGCTGTCCTGTCTGGACAGGGAGGAGGTGCTAAACCCAAACTTCTGGCTCTGTCTTTATAAACCCTACTGGACCTGGCCCTCACCCACTCATGCTGACCTTTCTGTTCCTTGAGCCTCCCAGCTTGCTCGCCCCAGGACTTTGGCACTTGCTGCAGCCTCCTCCCTCCACCTTTCCATGCCTGGCTTCTTTGTGCTACGTAGGCGTTGACTCAAACACTGGTCCCCAGACAGGCCTTTGTCATGCCCGTGGTAAAGTTGCCTCTTTACCTGCCATCGCTTCCTACCCCATCGACCCTGTTTCAGTTCTCCACTCTGCATTTATCACCACCTGAGCTTTTCTCCCTTGTTCCCCAGTGGATTTTGTTGGTGTTGTGGACTGCTGTGCCCCCAGCCCAAGGACACTGCCCGGCGTGGCACACAGTAGCCCCACAGTTATGGACTGCCAAGCAGATGAGTCCCATGGCTCTCTCATATCCTCCTCACCACACCTCCCACACTGTTGTCCTCCCGTTTTACAGAGGAAGAGACTGAGGTTCAGAGAGGTTACATAGCTGCAGTTGCACAGCTGGTGATCTATGACACAGGGCTGCCTCTCCGGCTCGTCTACGGTCAAACCCATGTGCTCTGGCCTCGTGGTGAGTTGACACAGGTTCTCCACCTGGTCAACCCCACAGGCTCTGGTTCTGTGCCTGTCATTCTCCAGGACAAGCCTGCTCGCTCAGAGCCTCAGTGTCTGTAGATAGTTTTCCTGCCTTCCTCCCTGCTCCCTTCTTTTCAAAAGACAGGATGCTCAGAGAGAGATCCAGGACTAGAATTCTCTGATGATGTTGCTATTGTCAGAGGTGGGAACCCCCAGGCCCCTGAATCAGTCAAACAGCTGGTGCTGGGGCTAGAAGTCCAGAGCGGGCTGTGCGGGCAAGAGAGAACATTGTAGCTCTCTCACATGGAGCTGCTGAATTCACCCCCTGGGCCTGATCCCGGCTGGGTGGGGTGGGGAACGGCCACTGACAGGGTCCCCCCTGATGGGCCTGGGGTCCACGGAAGCTGGAGGATGCACCAGACCACCTGTTTCAAATGCCTTCCTGGGCTACGTCACTGCCACGCGGTCCAAGTTCTTGGATTCTCAGGCTGATGCATCATGGGGGCAGGGTGGGTGACATGGTCACACGGGTGTGGCCCCTCAGCCCAGTGTTCTTCTTCAGGTGCTCGATCTCTGAGAGCTTGGCTGGGCAGGACTAGGAGTCCGAGATGAGCCTGCTGGTCTGAATTTGCTACCTCCTTGCTGTGGTGTCTTGGCTAAGATCTTTGCCCCCAGGGGCTGCAGAAACCTCTTGGGTGTCCCTCTTGGGTGGCACTTTGATCTTTCTAAGGCTGAAGTCAGTGGTTTAAGAGAGCCAAGATTGTGACTACAGGGTCTGCCTGGATAGGCAACCCCCACCCCCAGGTCTATCCCATCATTATCTTGGTAAGCAGAGGCCATGCACATGTGGTGCTGGTACTTTCTCTCCCGACCCTTGGAATACCAGCATGGTTTTCAGTGTAATCCCATCTTTGAGAAATCAGAAAGCTCAGCTGGCTGTGGTAATGGTGGGTTTCGAAATGACGTCTGACATCACAGCCTGTGAAATGTTTGCCAACTGAGATAGGATCAAGTTGAATTCTAGTATGGAGGTTCTTGATCTTTCATTTGTACACATTCACCTTCCATCTATCTTCGGTCTGGATGTTTCACGTTTGCCCCGAATCGAGATATTAGCACTGGTTCTGGGCTCTTTCCCAGTCACGGTCTGATCCAGGACTTGATGGCGGGTCCTGGGCCTTCCCCAGGCCTAGGGTTGCTCTCCCGAGTCTGCACTGTTGATAACACAGGCCTCCTTTTGGTTCTTGGAATGGACCTGATTCTCTATCACCTCCGACCCCTTTGGGCTCCATGCTCCTTTGGCTCAGAATGCTCTTGTCTGCGTGTTGATGGGCTGGTTCCTTCTCATCCCTGGCAGCTCAGCCCCCGCCCCCCTTGGCAAGGCCCTTCACCCTGCTAGAGCTGGCCTCTCCCCATCCCGTCCACTTCTTCATTTCCTTCAGAGTGCTCATCGCGTTCGGAAAGGATCGTGTCTCTATGTATCTGCGTCTTTCTCCCAATGGAGGGTATGTCTTCCTCCTTCCCTGCTGTGTTTGAGGACAGTGACATGTCATTGGCACATCATAAGTCTTGGGAAATGTTCTGTGCATAAATGGATGTATCTTAAATGCTCCTATGTGTCTCTGCCAGAGTGAGCAGGAGGCTGGCCCTGGGGCCCATGGCCTTCTTCCTGTGGTCGCGGGGGCCAGCGCTGTTCTTCTGTGATTCAGAGTCCATAGCTGGCAGAGAGAGGGGAAGGCAACTCCCTGAGGAGCTCGCTTCCCAGAAACATCCAGCTCACGTCCCCCACCTGAGCTCCCCCAAGGACAGGACAATGAGGGGCTTCCTGGAAACCCTCCTGGCTTGGCCCCTGGAGGGTGGGAGTGACTTGGGCCCAGTGCTTAACTGTGAGTGACAAAAGCCAGGAACCATCCCGGCTTCATGCCTAGGAGAGGGGAACCCTCCTTTGCTGGTTGGTGGAGGAGGGAAGGCAGAGAGCAAGCTGCCAATTGAGAATTCTCAGAGTAGGCATTTGCTAGTCTTTCCCTGGGATCAGTGGGTGTGAGGAAGAGGCCATGGCTGGACTCCCCCAGAGCAGTAGATTGTGTGTGTGTGTGTGTGTGTGTGTGCGTGCACACGTGTGAGTGACAGCCGGACGGGGTCACGGGCTGAGGGCAGCCTTCCCTTCAAGCTTGGCTGCCCACACTGCCCACCGCCTGGCCCTTGTCCCTTGCACAGGTACAGTGGGAAGTCCGGACCTGGAAGGTTTTGAAGAGAAGAAGGCCAAGCCCTGGGACCATGCTGTCCCACAGATCTGACTCCGCGCTGAGGCACAGAGCAAGTTCTTGTCGTGGGGAGTCAGCCTCCTGGGCCAGTATGGTGATTGAGAAATTATACTGGAGAATCATTATTATTTCCGCTCCATTTTAAATACACTTGGACAGTACTTAGCAACGGACATACTGAGGCGGTTTAAAATACCGATTGCCGAGCCCCGTATTCAGAGAGGGGCTGCTGGTGTGTCATCTGCATTTTAACAGGCCCTCCCTCGGGCGCCTGGGTGGCTCAGTTGGTTGAGCGACTGCCTTCGGCTCAGGTCATGGTCCTGGAGTCCCCGGATCGAGTCCCGCATCGGGCTCCCTGATCAGCGGGGAGTCTGCTTCTCCCTCTGACCCTCCCCCCCTCATGTGCTCTCTCTCGCTCTCTCAAATAAATAAATAAATAAAATCTTTCAAAAAAAACAAAAACAAAAACAAAAGAAAATAAAAAAAGCAGGCCCTCCCTCCAGGTGATGCCAACTCAGGTGGCCCTTTGACCTGCACCTCCAGAAACCCGTGCACACTGGTAGGATATTCTAACGCAAACCTGGGGGGTGAACCCATTTGCAGATTTGCAGAGCAAGGAAGTCTTTTCTAGGAAAAATGCGCTCCCCCCCGCCCTGCCACCAGTTCATTTACTGGGACTTGTTCGTATTTTGCGAGGAGCCGGGAACCTTCGTGGTTCCTTCTAGATGAAGCTTTCAAGGCAGACTCTAAAAGCTGTCCCTCAAAGAGCTGGCCGTGGTGCAGGGTTCAGTGGGACAGCGAGTAAGGTCACACGGCGGCGTGCGGCTCGGGACCCCGGTCTTACGAGATGATTGCTGCGCGTGTCCGTGAATGGCTCGCCTTGTTCGTCAGAGCGCTTGCCCCGCGGGCCTCTGGGTGGTGAGATCGCAGGTGATTGTGACTGTTTTCTTTATGCTCGTCTGTCTGACATTGCATCTTCCACGTCGGTTGCTGTTGTCTTTGTAATCAGAAATAAGAGCAAAGCTTCCTTTTTGTGGGAAGGAAGGAGACTCAGAAATACAGAGGTGGTTCTGGGGAAGAAGCCCAGTGGGAGCCCTGGCTGGGCTGACACCCTCCTGGCATCAGCCCCGGGGTCAGGAAATGGGGATTCCTGTGGGATGACCAGGCAGAGCCCCAGCTTGGGCATTTCTGGGCTGTCCTGGACTTTCCTGCCTCCACGTTGGGGTTCCTGTGCCCACCTTAGCTGAGGTCTCTGTGAGGTGCCACTCCCTGGCGTCCGTGTCTTTGGTGGGTCTTCGTGCTCCTGGTCGCCCTTCTGGGGAGTGCCTTGGCTTAAAAAGGAGGTGACAATCCACCTGCCTCATCTCTTAATTTAATGCACTGGAGCTGGGATGGCAGCACCTGGACCCTATGGAAACTCAGCATTGTGCCTGCAGGCTGTGGTCAAGCCGTAGCATAGACTTCACTGTTCACCCCGTTCTGCACGAGAGGGGTGAACCAAGAGGATCTCAGAAGCAGATATCCCAGGGAAGCCTGTTCATGCTCGGATGGAGCTCCCATCTCTTGGAAATTGGAATCCCTGCTCTGCTACCCACTAGTTGTGTGACCTTCTCCTCTCTGGGTCTCAGTTTCCCCATCTGTAACTGAGGCTGAAATAGTCCCTACCTCCTAGGGCAGAGGTCACAGTGGGTGCCCGACAAGATGGCTTTGTTTTCTCTTCTCCCTGCACAGAAAAGGGGATTTGCTGGAAAGATTTCCAGCCACGGTTTTGAACTCTGACCTTGACCGTATCTTGACTGTAGCAAGTCATCATCTGACGTTGCCTGGTGTGATTTCTTAGCAACCAGCTCCTTTTGGTCGGCCCAGCCATCAGATGCTCTCCTATAGAGAGAGTTCAAGTAATTTTTTCCATGTGATGTGTGCTCATGGAAGGGGGCCAGGGATGCATTTTAGGCAGTACCTGGCTCCTCCTTAAATTAGACTGTTTTCCATTCTCATCTCCCCAAAGGTGCTTTTCCAGACTCAGCCGTGACTCACAATCTCAGCCTACCCATAGGAGGGTCAGAAAATTGGTGAGAAGTCAGAGTTGGAGCGTTGTTGTTTTTTTTTGACACGAACCTGGAAAAATCTGCATTTGCTTAAAAATGACTAACTTGGTGTTTGTCCAGCAAAGGGGTCTTGTCCAAGAGGGTCTGCTTTAAGGGGCACAACTTTCATTCAGCCCTGTGTTCGTTTGCTCATTCATTCATTCACTTGGCGAATAGTTATTGTGCACCTACTGTATGCCAGGTTGGGATTCTACGCTCCAGGAGAACCAAGTCCTTATGTGCCATTTACTTCCTCAAGCTGGAAATTCCCTCCTCCACCCGTCTCACACAGGGTGCAGGGAAGGAGCAGACGGCTGAGGCAGGACCCGCACACCCGAGGACGAGCTGTGGCACCGCCACTAGCCTGCCACGAGACCCGGGAACAATCCCGTGGGTGTTACAGTCTGCAAAACTGTGGATGGCATTGACTCCTTTGCCAGCCTTCTCTATCAAAAATTCCCCAATTCGTTCACCATCTGAACAACTATTCAGCAGTAGTTTTTTTTTTTTTTTTAATTATTATACAGTATTTCAGATAAGTAAAAGGGAGTAACGACTACCCAAGGTGTACCCTTCGGCTTGAGGGACAGACACCATGGGTCACCCGTGGAGCTCCCAACTGCACTTTTCACCCTCTTCAGGGGTTTGGCATTTACCATCTCCCTGTATGGCTTTCTTCTTGGACTACGTCTCATCGGTGTATAAATGCTATTGGTGCGTGTTTTTAAACTTTCTGTAAATGTTGTCATATCTTACCATATTACCATAACTTGTGTTATTTATTTATTTATTTATTTATTTATTTATTTATTTATTTACCATAGTTGATCTTTAGAAACTCACTTTCTTTCTCTCTTGAAGTCTTGTTTGGAAGATGAATCCTTGCCGATACATGTTTAATCGTGGCATGGAGTCCACTCTGTGAATGTTCTACCCTTGATGTATCATCCGTCTTCTTTATGGGAATGTAGATGCTGTCTCCTTTGGCTGTTGTCCACCATTCTGAGGTGAATAGCCTCACAGTGAGCTTAGGTACAGGAGCTTCTAGCACAGAAATCTTGATGCAGAATGACTGGGTTCAAGGGCATGGCTCACACACCTTTTGTCCCCCTTCCCATCCAACCATCAGCTCTGCTCTCCCCGTTGTCATATTAGGTGACCCCTTTCCCTGTGGTTCCAGAAAATGCCGTGGTGTTGTGTTGTCTCAGTAGCCCTGCTTGGGTCATGTGTCCATCCCCAATTGGCCGGGTCTGGGCCTGACCCTGGAGCTTGGGGGTGCATCCAGCCCCCAGTGAGCCTCCAAGGGAGAATGGGAAGGCTGGCCCCAGGGCAAGTCAGGGTGGGTGGCCAGGCTCGGGGGGCTAACCACTGCCACTGCTCAGGGTAGCCTGGCCCCATGCTGTTAGAGGAAGTGACTGTCCTGCCTTTTGCCTTGAGCTGTCTTAGAAAGTGCCAGTCTCTTTGGAAACAACAGTGAGTGAGCAGATGAAAGAGCCCTTGGTCTCTGTCTCCTCTTTGATTTATGAGTCCCACCCAGGGCAGTGATCTGTGTGTGCTTTTTAGAGGTGGGAAACCAAGGCTCCTAGGGGTAGATCCCCGGAGGTGTCTGTGGGACCCGTTGGACCCGGAAAGATACTCTGCTCGTCTCCTGAAGCTTTCTCCCGGCTCTCAGGGGCCAGGCGGCTCCTTGAATGGCTCCTAGAATCAATCCTGCCATTTTACAGGTGCGAGGACCAGGCCAGGAGCAGGAGGGGCTAACGCTGCACCTTCTTTGTTCCTAGTTGTTCATCTAACATCCTCGACACAGGGTTGATGCAGGATGTTCTTACAGGTGGGGAAGCTCGGGCTCAGAGATGGGAGATGACTGGACGGGCCCAAGGTCACTCATAGATTTAGGGACAAAAGTCAGAGAACAATGCAGGCCATCTCCCAGTTCCCCCCAACGTGGCTTCCACCTGTCCTCATCATAGGCTTGTTTCTCTGCCCCTGATGGCACTGGTCTGGCTCCCCAGACCCCACCTGTACCCCCCCCGGGACCAGGAGATAGTCCACTGGTCCCTGTCCCCTCGACTGCGTCCCCTTGAGCTCTCCACAGAGAGTCCTTTCCTGCCTTTGATGCAAATTCTTGCGCTTTCCTGATAATATTCTGGGATCTTCTTAACGCGAGGGGGTCAGCTGCGAGGCATCTCGGCAATTTATAATTCTTGAAAATTCTGTTTGGTGACATGAGTTAGCATTTAATAGACACCCTGCCACCTCCTCTCTCCCTATTGTGACAAGCTCCTGGCAGAATCCTTTTGAGACTCAGGGTAATTGCACCACGCCGGGAACGGGAAGACCACGTTGTGCTTGAGTGCGTCTCAAAAACGTCTCCACAATAGACAGTCAGGTACGTGTTTGCCTGGCTTCAAGGTAATGATTTAAACTTAATTTGACCCTTGATGAGGAAGCCCGTGTTTCTGGTCAGACACAGTCTTTCAGTTTGGGCCTGCCTGCCATGCCTTCAATGGTAACACAAATAATTCCTTCATAACAAGTGCCTTTCAGAGGATGTCTGCTGCTGACAGCTAATATAGAATTATTGCCCCTGAATGCATTTCTGTAATTACTTCCCAGAGATCTGTCTTTGTGTTAGAAGACATTTCACACTTTAGTAACATAAGTGTTTTGGGAGAGCACGAGCAATAATTATGAACAGTCTTCCCGTGAAAATAAACCTAAAAAAATTATAAAAGCTAATGCTAAAATTGGGTAGAGTCAGGGAGGAATTTCATTTGAATTTGATTCATGTATATTTATTCCAAGTATAATAACCTTTCCTGTATGGAAACTTTTTTTTTTTTTTTTTAAAAAAAACAGAAATAAATCCAAAAAACCCCCTTCCTAATTTTTGAGCGATACTGAAACTGAAAACTGATTAAAAGTGACAAGTTGCTTGAGACGGAATAAAGAAGCGTAATCGTGGAGCCCTGATAGGAGACATTTGCGGTAATGGAAAATGAAATGATTCACAGTGTGATCAATAAAAAATTAGCAGCATTTAATAAAAGGTTTCTGCTTCATGTTGACTAAAGAACATCGCAAGCAGTTTGAAATCTGAGTTAAGTGACGGTTAGAGGATGAGCGGGCGGCGGTGATGGGGTGCGGGTGTGTGCGTGCATATAGATCACGCGGATATTGGCCATTGTGGAGGAGGCAGCCAGGCCCCTGGGGTGGGTCTGGAAGTTTCCTTTGCGCTGCCCACTTGACCTTTGATCTGTGGTTAATTCTCTCCAGGTCTCTCCGTTCCTCATTGTGTGGGAATGTTTCTCCAAAAGCAGACTCTGCTCTCCTTGGCGGGTGTGGGCCCAGCGCGCTGCCCATTTAAATCCATCTCCTGGGAAGGGGGGGGGGCGCCCTGCCCGGGGCGGGGGGGGGACCCTCAAACGTGTGTTGTGTGGGCCGTTGGCTTTGTTCTCTCAGCTGTCCTAGCATCTAGGTTTTTTGGAAACTTCTGGAATGTCTTACAGCCCGTTTGTGGGACTTGACACCCTTTTGTGGGCCGGCGGGAAATCTGTGGAGAGCTGGCAGGGCTTAGTGAGTGGATGAGGTTAAGCGGGGAAGGACCTCCATGGTCTCCCGGTGAAGCCCGCTGCTCACATGGGCCCTTGGAGGAGTGGGGGGCCTGGCCGGGGGGGTTCAGTGGGGACCGGCTGCTTGCAAGCTGAGCATGCCACCATTTGGCTTCTCCCTCAGTAGCAACAACATGGTGAGAACCACTCCATCAGACACGCTCCCCGTTCTCCAGGCACTACTTCAGTATTCCCTGGGACGCCGCTGCACACCAGGCTGTCTCCATGCCCAGAAACTTGTTAATTTTTAAAGGCTTTACACAGCATTTCCACTGTGGCTCGGGGCCTCCCGGGCCTGGATGGGAGACTGGGGTTGGAGGGCCACTGCGGAGGGGCGGGCGGCAGCCTCGGGATTACAACAGCAGCCCGGGAGCCTGGGCCCCAGAATTTGTGCAGGGAATCCTTGCCATCTCTGAATCTTGGGGCGGCGGGCAGGGCCAGGGGCCTGTTCCTGGATTTGTGCCTGTTTGCAACCCTCCCCAGAGATGCCTAGACCTGTGGCTGGATCCACAGAGCACTTCCAGGTGGTTTTGTTCACGGGTTCACTCCACAAATATTTATTGAGCACCTGCTATGTGCCCCGTCCGATGCTGGGTGCTGGGTAGGGGGAGAGGGAGCAAGATGAGGGGGCCAACAAGGTCAACTCTTGTGGACCCTGCCCGCCTGGGGTCTGCTCATTGACACAGGAGACGGTCAGATGTCCTGCAAAGAAAAGACCGTGGCTGTTGTGACCAGAGCAGGGAGCGTTCCGAGCTCATGGGTGGCTGGCCCTGGAGGGGTGAAGGTTCCCTGAGCTGGGATGTGGACGGTGTGGGGGGAGTTGGCTGGGGGAACTTTTGCACATGTTCTGCTTTTGCAGTGGAACTCCTAGAAAGCACTGCCCCGTGGAGTCCCAGAGTCTAAAGCCGACAGAGTGGGCTTCCTTTGATGCATCAGAGGTATGCCCTCGGGCCGGCCCCCCCGCATCAGGGATGAGTCACTAAGGTGTACTGTTTTAAAAATTGCTGCTCCACGGTCCATGCCTTCATTTGATGGGGGCGGCTGAGGCCAAGGGAGGCTGCAATGTGCTGGGATCCCCCAGCTACCTCGCTGTGGCCCCAGGGCTCTGGGCTCTGTCTGCACCGCCTGTGTTTGCCTTTGACTCTGAGCCACTCGCACAGCCTGGCCACTGGTGCAGTGTTTGGGGTACACAGCCCTTCCCTGCCCCCTTCTCTTCCCCACAAGGGGCTCCTCTTTCTGTCCTGGCCGCCAGGGGGTGATTTGTGCCCCAGCGTCCTTGCCTTGAGTCTCGCTCCAGGACCGGGAGCCATTAGGAGCGCCAGGCCACGGCGCTGGTCACAAATTAGCTGGATTTATCGAGCTCCCCACGCTGCCTCGCCGCCCTCCTCCCCTGCCTACCTCCGGCCCCGCTCCTCCATCTCCTCCTTCCCAGCAGCCGTCGGAGACCAAACATGACAGCAAGGAGAGGGCAGAGTGGTCACAGCCTCAGGTGGTCACGGTGCACAATTTTCGTGGTTCCAGGGTGGCTTTGTCCAACCGTTCTTCATTATTGCATGCGGCGAGATCAGTTTTATTAAGATGGTGAGGCTTGGAGGAGTGACACTGTTAACGACTTGCTGGAAAAATATAATCCCCCCTCCCTTTTGGTGGGGGTGCCTGTGGTTGCTTTTTCCCCCTTCCTGCTTTGTCCCTCTCTCGTTCCCTCCTCACCTACCACCTTTTCTTTCTGCTCCTTCCCTTGCCCATTGAAGCTGGGAGCTGGGTCTGGGGGCAGCTGCTGCCTCTCTCCGCCTTTGGGGTTGGGCTTAGCACTTGAACACCCTCTGGGAGGGTTGTCATGCATTCATCCTGCAGGTATGGACCCCAAAGGGCAAGATGCTGTTGATGGAAAGTCAGGCTCACCTGGTTCAACAGCTGTGCTTTTGATCTTTGATGCACCTACAGCACCGAGAATAAGGGCCGCCACGCAGTAGGTGCTCAGTAAGTTTGTTGACTGACTTGATGTGTGTGGCGTTTGTGTTCCAGCTCTTGGGAGCTTGTTGCCCACCAGAGCCCCAGGTGGCAGAGACCTGGGGTGACCTGAGCAGGAGGAGGTGATATCATCCTCATTTTTCAGGTGAGGAGAGCGAGGCCCAGAAGTGTAAGCCACCCAGGTCACATGATTGTGGACTTGACTGCAGATTCTAAGTCTCCAAAGAAAAGACGCTTCCATTGCCACCCAGCTAACAAGCTTCCTGTTTGGTGGGGAGGGAGCAGAGCGCCCTGGGCTCAGGGCAACTGTGGCTCCTGCTGGGCATGCTTCATGGCAAGGGCCCTCTAGGCTGCATTCAGCCCTCCAAGGCCTATTGTTTTGTCCACATCTTGCTTCCTAAAACTTGAAGTCAACATTTAAAAATCCAGGGATGTCACATAAAAATATGGATTTCCTTCTTTAAAAGAACAACAACAAAAGTCAGCTGATGTATCTGCACCGGGCATCACTTTTCCATATAGTGACCGTGTACATAGAGCATTTAAGCAGGGGCCACCCCCTTGGGTGGGTGTCTGTCTGCCCCGGCCTCCCCCACCTGATCTACTCATTTGTATAACAGTAGAGGGCACTGGAGTTGTGAGCTTTGGTCAATTCATGGGCTGAGTGATGGGGGAAGGGGGCCTCGCTCACCCATTTGAACCTCAGTTTTGCCTTCTGTACAATGGGTGGATTGGTACCATCTCCCTCGTGGGGCCACGGATCACTGGGTAAGGGATGCAAATGAATTAAAAGGTCTGGTCTGAGGGAAGTGATTACCATCCTCTACGCTGCTAATCATTTTGGGCTCAGGTTCTAGAATTCCTGGCAACTAAAGAGATACCCTCTGGAAGATTCTAGTCCTTTCTGTGGTCAGCCATGGGCCTGTGGAGAGGGAGGCCCGGTACCAGGTCCTGCATTGTCAGCCAGGGTGGGGCATCCCAGCAAGGCTTGTGTGGTGCAACCAAGTCAGATTCAGCATCTGACTGACCGTGGCTTTGAAATTCCATTCATGGAGCCGTCAGCACTGAGAGGGGACCAACAGATGCTCCCCCTGCCTCCCTGGCTCTCCCTCCTCCGACAACCATCCAGAAGTTGCTTCCTTATTTAAGAAGCAGAACTTGGACAGCAAATTATGTGTTAAAATATTTGCCTACAGCCCTGCTGCCAAGGGGACCCTTTAGGCTGAGTGTTAAATGTTACCCTGCTGCCCGCACTGCAGATATTTTAAATCTGAAGATAAATAGTGGCTGCCTCGTGGAATTTGGGGCCAGCCACGGATGCACAAGCAGAGTGTCTAATTGGGGTTGGCAAGCTCCTGGCCCAGCCTGGCCCCAGCCCCTCCCGGCCTCCATCCCACCAGCCCAGGCATGCATGAGAAAGTGCTCACAGGCACTGAGTCCTTCTCTACAGCCAGAGCCCAGATAGCGAGCTCAGGTTAAGCTAGGGGTTCGACCTAGTGCCCAGGTTCTGGAAGTGCTTTCTCCCACTCTGGCCCTGGGGAACACGCTGCTAGAACCCCCCCCCCCCTTTTTTTTTTAGGAAATAGGCAGGCTGTTAGGATGGAGTATACGTTCTCTATTAAAGAAAAATGTTGCTCTAGGAAAAACGCTTTGGAAATGGTAGACACCTTCCTAGACTAGGAATTCTATGGGGAGCCGCCCAACTACATACAGGGGAACGTGCAGGAAAACGGGCTTGCGGATTGTAAAGGGAACATGTCTACGCTGTTGGCCTCGGGGGTTGGCTGCAAAAGACCCCTGGCGGAGGTCACGCTGTTTCCGGGGGGAAGGTGGGCTTGTCACTTGCTCAAGGTCATAGGACGTGGAAGGGGGGAGCCTGAACTTGAGCCCAGGACTGTCCTCTCCTGCTCTAGGGGATTTTCTTGTCTGTATGGACATTTTTGTGCCTTCGGGTGGCCCTGTGCCCTGACATTCTCCATCCTTTGGAGCCGACGAGGCTCCGCTAGACCTCCCCTGTGTCCCCAGCTCCTGTGTAAGTCACGATGCTGCAGGTACTGGTTGGAGTGATAACAGCACCAGTAAGACTGTGATCGTGGCTCCGCTTTTCTCAAGTTTTATTGCAGGCCAGGGATCAGGCTCTGTATAATATTACCTCATTACAATGATTGAACTTGTTCAGATTGTTCTCCGAGAGGGGTAGGGACTTGTCCAAGGTCCCCCAGCTGTGAGGTGGTGGCATGTGGATCTGAACCCAGACGGGTTGGCTCTACAGTCTGTGATTCTTTTCCGTTCTTTGTCCGTCATCCTGCCGGTCCCTGCAGCATGACTCCGGCTGCCTGCCGCTGGTGTGGGCTCGCTCGATGAGAGTCTTTCCTGCAGTGGCTTGGCCCTGTCAGCCCCGCTGGACCCCTGCACGGCCCTGCCCTGTGCTTCCTGTACAGCTGGGCTCCCCGGCCGAGCCCTGGATGCGCCTCGAATTCAC
Source organism: Callorhinus ursinus (assembly GCF_003265705.2). Lineage (NCBI taxonomy): Eukaryota > Metazoa > Chordata > Mammalia > Carnivora > Otariidae > Callorhinus > Callorhinus ursinus. Next base: position 5,913,256 of record NW_027397118.1, read on the forward strand.
TGTCCAGCGGTTCTGATATTTGCGGCGGGGGGTGTGTGGATGGTGCCGCCACCGGTCGGAGTCTACTTGGGAGAGGAGATGAGACGTGATGGGGGGCCGCGGTGGGGGCTGTCTGGTTCTCCGGGGGCCTCCCCATCGTCCCCGGGCACCATTCCTGGCTTCTGCATTGCTCTCTGCTCCCCGCTCCCCTGCACCCTTGCCCTGCACCTTTGCCTCTTCCCGCCTGCCCCGCCCCAGCCTCTTCTGGGCTCCTCTAGACCCCACAGGGCTCCCGGCCTCACACGTAATTCTTGCATCCACGGCCATCCGTTCAGGTGAGCCTCACCTCCACCTGTCTTGTCTCTCATGAGCAGGCTCTTTACTGATGATACGAACTCAGTGTCAGGCAGGGAAGGGACTTGCTCAGGGTCACTCATGGGGTGTGGTGGGGGTACTGCAGTGAAGACTGGGAGCTGGGCCCCTGACTGACGCTGGCCCAGGTCCCTTTCGGCATTCATGGATTCACATATTCGCTCACTCACCAAGCCTGTATTTGTTGAGTGCCCTTCTGGGCCAGGCTTTGTGTGGGCTTTGAGGCACCCAAAATGAATAAGGCTGGGGAGCACCCTACTCTGTATGTGGTAGCAAATGTGTGCATGTTATGCCTGGCACTCAGCAGATGCTCCATACATGTTTGTGGGATGAATGAAGGAAAGAATGAATGACTGTGTGTGATTATTGGCACTGGTATATCTCATGCCTTTCGAGCTCTGCCCTTGTTGTCTCTATCCTGGGCTTATGGGGCTTCTCCTGGCTTCCGGCCTCCACTGGGCAGGTACTCAGCCCTGGGGCCCCAGAGGTGGGACCCCCAGTGGTCCCTGGTTAGTTCTCAAGGTGCCCGGGGCTCCCCGCTGGTAAGGGGAGGGACCCCCATGGTTCCTCCCAGGAAGAGACGGGGCAGCCTTCTCACTGAGGTCCCTGCTGGCTCTCGAGCTGGCTGGGGACCGGGGCCAGAGGGAGGAGACCCTCACCGGGGTTCGCAGACTGAGCCTCCCTCCTCCGGCCCTTGGGAGTGGTGGGGCCCCACCAGCCCTGACTCATGAGCTCCAGAAGCCTCGCTGAGAAGGTAGGAAATGTTCAGTTCCCAGACCTGGCGGCCTGCGGGCAGCCTGCTCCTGCCCCTCTGGGGCTGATCTCCTTTCCCTTTCTCCCGGCACCAGGCTCGGCCAGCTGTCCCTGGCTCGGCCCTTTCACAGACGTCCCCTTTTTGGCCCTCCCAGGCAGTGGTTAGGAGTGGAGATCTGTTGTCAGGAGGCCAACCTCTGCTCTTCCCAGTGTGTGTGACTCGTGTGTGGTCCTGAGTCGTGGCCTCCCCGTCTGCAGAGTGGGGATACCGACCCTACCTTTTGCATAGGATGGCTGTGACGAGGACACGGGACGCGGGTGGAGGACGGTGCCAGAAATTGCTCCTCCTGTGGTCAGCATCACCCAGGGTGTGGGGGTCGGAGGGGGGTAGGCCGAGCCGCCTCCTTCTATCCCTGACTCAGTTTCTACTACCTCTTCCCTCAAGAGGACGGGGGCCCATTTTCTTGCTCAGTGTCTCTTGCCGTGTACCCTTTCTGTAGCCTTCTCGGATTATCATCTTGAATGAAAGCCCTTGCTCGCGGGCAGTGGTTCCGTGAGGCTGCTTAGGCCTGGGGTGGGGCAATGCACGGCTTTCTAATGAAAAGCAGTGCATCAAGGGGGTTTGTTACTCCTCCCTTTGCTCATAGAAAGTTCTGCAAACCCGTATCTTGGGCTCAGGGACTGTGGGACGTATGGAGGTGGTGCCGTGGGGTCCACCAGTCCAGGTGTTTCCTCTTCCTCCTGCTTTGAGAATGAAGCTGGCGGGACAGAGTGGCCCCATCTTACGTTAGGCTGAACCGTTTGAGGTGGCCAATATTCGACTTCTTTGACCCACAAAGATGGCAACTTCATGTGGTTCAACCTAATGATACTTATCATCGCTTGTACTGATATTCGGAGACATGTTTCTTTGAAACCAATCTTTTCATTCGGTTGAACATTGACTGAGCCCCCCACCGTGTGTTCTGTCTGTACCAGGGGCTGGGGAGACAGTATTGAGCACAGAGCTCCTGCCCTCATGGAGCTTGTGGTCTCATGGAGCATTCCTGCTGTCTATTGCTCTATAACAAACCACCCCAAAACTCAATGGCCTAAAGCAGTGATTATTATTTCACATAGCTCTGTGGGCTGAGTGGACTTGGTTGGGGTCCCACTTGGCATTTTTCATGTAGTTGCCGAGTGAGTTGAATCTCTTGTCATCTGAAGGCTCGCCCGGGTTGGATGTCCAAGATGGTGCACTCCCACGGCTGGCAGTTGGTACGGTTGGGGGCTCTGCTGGTGCTGTCCACTGGAGCAACTACACTCTCTCCATGTGGCTTAGGCTTCTCATGGTATGGCAGCCAGGTACTACTAGGCAGTGTCCCAAGAGACCAGGAGACCCCGTGGAAGTTGCAATCCTTCTGACCTAGCCTCAGAAATCCCAGAACATTGCTTCCATTACATTCTAACGTCAAGGGAGTCACTACAGCCAGCCAGGCCAGAGGGCAATTGTGCAGGGGAATTAGATCCCTCTTCCTGATGGGCGAGTGCGGGTCTCACTACAGAAGAGCGTATGGGATGGGAGGTGTTGCCGCTGCTGTCTTTGGAAAATGCAGGGTGCCACAGGGAGGCGGGGAGGAAGAAAGTTAACCTACCAAAGCATGAGTGAACACTGTGCCAAAGGTACTGGTGGCAAAGGGAAAGGCACTATGGGGTAGGAGTGCTGGGCATCCACATGACATTGGCGCTCAAGCCTGTAAGGGAGCCCCGTTAGCTGGGGGAAGAGTCCCGGGGGAATAAGAGTGTGAAGCCCTTGGTGGAACAAACTTGCAATCGAAGGGGCTGGAAGAAGGTCTGTGTGGCTGCGGGGCAAGTGATAAGTCAGTGAGGTTGGCAGAGCCCTTACTGGGCCTTCGGGGCCAGGACAAGTATCCTACACGTGACTGTGAAGGGTTTACAGATCCCTCAACAGTTTTTCATCGAGTATCTACCGGGGCGGGGCTGGTTTTGTGGGCAGGGTGGTTTTGCGTCCGACACAACTGTGTTTGAAACCTGCCACCGGTGGCCTTTCTTTGCACCAGTGTCCTCACAGAAGGTTCCTGGCAGGCAACAGGTGCTCCAGAAAGGCGAGCTGCTCTTGGCGAACTCCTGGCCAAAGGAGTGCCCAAGTCCACATTGGTGTGCAGAGAGGTGTGCGTGTCGGAGGGCAACTAGGCTGTGAGTTGTCCAGTGGGGAGTGTGAGGCTGGGGAGGTGGGGAGCTTTGTCCATGGGCTTGGTGACCCTCAGGGAGAGGTCCCTATTCACCACTGCTCAGCTCCGGCCTTCCCAGGCAGCCCTGGGAGGGCTGGGGTGGAGCAGAGGGAGGGAAAGGCTCCAGGGCCTGTTTTCGGGAAGTCCTTCCCAGCTCCAGAGGCCTGCATGGAGAAGAATGAGCTCCTCCGCCTGCGGACTTTGCTTCCTCCGGGCCGGCGGGGTGGTTGGAGAGACCAGCGGGTCACCCGTTGTTCAGGCCCAGAGATCACAGTGTCAGAAACTCGAAGCAGCACGTGGGATGGGGACTCAGGGCTGGTGGCCGCTTCTGAGCTCTTGCCTTCTCTGTGCTCACTCAGGCAAGGACTCGCAGGGCTGGGTGAAGGCAGGACCTGGGATGGGCAGGGCCACCCCTGACTAGCGAGAGCTGGATCAACGGAGGGGGGAAGGTCCATTCCCTCAATCCCCCGGGCTTCCTGAGTAGCTGCTGTAGGAGGAGAGAGAGGTCTCCTGAGAATGAGGAGACCCCAAGGGTGCTCCAGGGGAGACATCACCCTCAGGGCTCTCCCCTCCCGGGCCTTGGAGAGCTTAGGGCTCCAAGAGGCCCCAGGCCTGGGGGAAGGGCGTGCTGCTTAACGTCAGCTTTGGATGACCCCCTAGAGCCTCTGTTTCCTCATCTGCAAATGGAAAAAGAGCACCATTTACTCTTTTCCCCTTGTGTGAGGTTCAGAGCCTGCGGGCAATGAAAGGGCGTTGCAGGGAGTAAAGCTGGAGCCGGATGGAGGGCTTCCTGTTTTGAGGTCCTGATTCTGCTGATGCAGAATACTGAATACTGGGTCTTCAGGGGGGTCCTGATATCCAACTTCTTCAGGCTGCTGGTCTTTTCTCTCAGGCTGCTTGTCTTCTTTCTCTCTGGCTTCCCGAGGGGCAGGCTGGCTGGCCGTGTGACCCCCTGGGACCTCAGAGGATGGGGGGCGCCCCCACCTTTGCCCGCCTCCCCTCCCCTGCCCCTTTGTGCGCAGCCACCTTGCCTTCCCATTAGTAGACAGTGGCAGGGGAGGTGACAGTTCCTTAAAACAGATTTATACTCTTGGATGACTTTATGGGTTTTTGCCTTATAAAAACCCAAGAGTTGACATCCTGATTTATCTACTCCTGAGTCAACAGGATGTACCAGATTTAAAGAGATCAAATGCATTGTAATGTTTGTGGTTCCAGTTGTGGATTAGATGAGCTATTATGGAAAGTGCTGCCAAGTAAATATGGCAAAAAAAAAAAAAAAGTAACAAGGGGTAATTTAAATATGCCTGTTAAATTGTGTGTTAAGTAAAGTAGCACAAGTGTGGTGCTGAATGTAACTTATTATCTGGAGAGTTCGTCTAGTAGATAAAGCGGGAACGATGTTTCTTTCCCTCCCCCACACCCAGAACATTTTTTTTTTTTTTTTTTATTAAGGAAAGAGACTGTAAACTAGGAATTTCAGAGATGGGCGCTTGACTGCGTAACCGTGCTTGTGTGATGACTTATAATATTGAAGGCTCCAAATGATATTTCTCATTTCTTTGCTTTCTATTTCTTGTCGCCACAGCAGCAGCCGATCAGATTTCCTGAGATAAATATGCTGCCTGGCTTTTAATGGGATTTCTGTATTGCCGGGAGTTGGCGTGTTCTGATAATAAAAGAACCTAAAAATTGTACATCCCTTAATTGGTAAGAAGAGAGATGTTTTGATGGGCCACAAATGGAAACATTGATTTTTACTGCCTCCGAGCAGTTGCAACAGCGTGTCATGCCACGTTCCCTGCCACGGAAGGCGGCAGCTGGCTCTCCGATGAGCTGATTTGTGTTCGCAGGTTCTTGATGTCGGGTGCTTGGAAGTGCGTGTTTTGTGCGGATGGGAGAAATAGAGCCCTTATAACATTATCTGTTTCTAAATTGAAATATTTATAGGACTGTGGCTTTCACCTCGAATCGAATGCATTCTTTGCCTCGTTTCTCTTTCTTGCTTTGGTGACTAGTCCTCGGGGGTTTAAAGGTTGTGTGCTGAAGGTTTTTGCTCTAACTGCGGTGTTATATGTGACACGCATGGGTGCACACGTGCTGGCACACACACCTCTTTACCTATGTGTGTATGTTTGCATCAGCATCCTTCCACATAATAGAGATTTCTCTCTTTAGTTCACATCAGTGCTAATTTCTGGATGGGTAGATTGTTTCCCAGGACAGACCGTGGGAGATGTAACACGCCCTTGGATTTTCCAGTGTGAGTCTCTGTACTTTAATGAGGAAGTTTAATCCACTGACATTTATTGGGATTACTGATATATTCTCTGTGTTATATTTACCATGCTTTTTTGCACTTTGATTTACAAGTTCTTGATGTGTCCTATTAATCTCTCAGATTGAGGCTGTGCTCCATTTTCCCCAGCTGTGCAGGGAAGTGCAGTAGACAGGAGTCAGGATGTCGAGTTAAACGTCTGTCGGGTGCTGGGGATATCATGTCCCCCTACGTGGGTGTCAGGTGTCTCACCTATGAAATGGGAATAACAAGGCTGCCCCTCTCTGTGGGCAGGGGCAGGACCACATGATGGTGTGAGCTCCCTCTTAGCTCTAGAATGTGTAAGCCTGGGAAATGGGGCTATGCATATATAATTGGGGCTTTGAAAAAGCGTGTGGAACACTACATGAAACGCAAGGCATCATTATCATGATCATTAACTCACTTTTCTGTACAGTTTAGCCACTTGTCTGCATAGTGCTAAGTGCAGAATAGGTAATTTATTTTACAGAAATTGGTTGAATGATTCCAAAACTGGTTCTCACCTTCTAGGCTGATCCCAGCGCATGAGTGAGGGCTCAGATGCAGTTTAACTTGTGATTTGACTATCCGTGGTCTTACAAACACACGTGCTTCCTTGATTCCAGGATCAGGACATCTTTGCAAAGAACTGAGCCAACATCACCACATTGGGAGGCATGCCGTGTGGATGGTGAACTTGGCTAAGAGATCTCCCTTGCTGTTAAATTGCAAGGCTTTGGGGTGGGGGGGAACGAAACGTTTAGGTGCATCAGGAGCAGCTGATGGAGGCTCTGGAGAAATGTGTAAGAGAATTGGGTTTTCAGGAGACAAAATGCAAAGGCATTTTCACCTCTGTGATGGGTCATGACCCCCAGCATCCATGTGCAGGGGGAAGATGACAGGAAATCCCCCTAGAAGATTTGCACCAAGAATTAAAGAACCTAGTTGAGAATTATGGCACCACACGCTACAAAAAAACCCCTGTATATTAATATACTGAGAGGTGTCAAGAATAATGGACCCTGGGAGGTAGAGTAATTAAATGTATCTTAATAAATGCTGGGCAATTCTTTTAAAAACCTTTCCCAAGACCCCGTCAGCTGACATGGACTGTATTCTTCCTGTTGGCAGGAGGCCTGGAAGGAGAGCCGGAGTGTGATCGGAAAACCAGCCGTGCGCTGGAAGACAGGAACAGCGTGACAAGTCAAGAGGAGAGAAATGAGGACGATGAAGACATGGAGGATGAGTCAATTTACACCTGCGATCACTGTCAGCAGGACTTCGAGTGTCTGGCAGACCTGACGGACCACCGGGCCCACCGCTGTCCTGGAGGTAATGCTAAATAGCGCCAGGATTCTGACAGGTGGTTATATGGATAATTGGACATAGCAACAGCTTGAAGCCTCAAGTGAGATTAAAGAATTAATAATGTAATTTTACAGTTAATGTCATTTTATTATGGTGTCTTGGGTACCCTGTATCCGCCTTTTAAATAAAATTAAAAATAAAAGCAACAGCTTTCTGGCAGGCAGAGATTTGGGGGAAGCACCCCATTGCTGCTTCCCCCCAAACCGCCATCTCTAGAATGTGGGCCCAAGCTGGGAGGGTCTGCCCCCTGGATCTCTGCAAGGCCTTTTGGAAACCCAGCAATTAAGAGGTCGTTAGTGCAAAGTTAAGTAGCTTAAGTGTGGAAAGCTGCGTGAAGGAGTAAGCTCTGAGGCTGGGCTTCGATGGGATGGGGGGAATTTCAAAGGCCAAAACAAGAGCCCATGCAGAAGGGGACCTGGTTCCGCCTCTGTGCTCGGCCTCCTGCTTCTCTGAGCAGGAGAGGGCTGGCTGGGAAATAATCTGCCAAACCTGACTATGGCCCTGTTTCCTGTGTCCTGGCAGCCTCAGAGAAGGGGGCCAAGGCCACGGTTTTATAAGAGCGATTTAAGATGTAATGAATCATGTATGTCTGTGTGTCTGGGTCCTGTGGGTGGATGGAGTGGGAGAATGGGGGCCTCTGTATTGCCTGGGGGTGTGGCAGCCATGCTTACAGGGGCAAGGGGCCGACGCAGTTTCAGGCCCCGAGTGGGGAGTCCAGAGCATCTGTGGTCCGACATCTCTCTCCACGATGGCTGTTGATGCAAGGCTGCAGATGCCGGTTTGCGGGGAGAGGAACTAAAATCTTAGACAAGTATTCCAAAGGGGACCTGTCTCCTGTTTTTGGGGGGACCTTTGCTGGTAGGAAGCAGGTTGGGACTCAAAACTCTAGCTTCTTCTACTTGTCATGCCTTCTTAGAAGTTTGCAAGCCAAGTGTTTGGGGAACTATGACTTTCCCTCTAGTGACGGCCGTACCTGCACAGCCCTGGTTAGACAAAGTCCCCTGTTCTCAACCTCTGGAGGAAACATGTAACCAAAAACAGTGGACCTGAGAGGATTCTCACAGTTTTGGACTTTTGGGGGGCTCAGGAAACCAAACCCCAGTCATTTGGAATTTGTGCAATTTCAACCACAGGCAGAGGTGACGGCCAGCTTAGAAGCTTAGGATCAGAACTGGAAGGGACGTATGGGGTTGGCTTTTCAGGCCCCTAATTTCCCGAGGGGAAATACTGAGGCATGAGAGGGGGTGGTGATTGACCAAGGGCACCTAGGGATTTGGTGGCCGAGCCAGGACCTCTCCAGGACCTGGGCTGTATACTCTCATTCTGCTCGAGAAAATAGTAGATGGCCTGTGTCTTTCTTGATTTAGCCCAGAACTGAGGTGGAATCTTAATGATACGGGAATGAAATATTGTCCCTGACTTGGAAGACAATCAATGAATTGATCTTCTAATTAAAAGTGATTCTCTTTATTTTTGGAGTGTAAAAGAACCCGTGGGGCTTGCCTAGCATCAGCCCAGGCCCCCTCAGGACTCCTGTGAAGTGATGCTGCGTTGAGTCTCTGCAGCTTTTGGAGTGAGGCCCCATGCCCAGCATCACTCAGTTCTTCAGCACCAAGGAGATTCTCTTGTCTCTCTCCACACTTTCGAGAATGGTGGTGTTTCCAGGTTGCGAAGGGCCATTGTGAAGCTTTGAGGCTGAATATCGGGGTGTTTTGCTGGAAATAGTAGCTAAATTGTGCTTCAGTCCTGGGCAGGCCTCTTTTCCCAGTGGCTTTCTCTTCTCTCCAGAGATGCGGTCTGGCTGACATCATGGTAACTCTGTCTGCAGGGCCTTCAGCCACCGACACTTCTGCCTGCTTCCTAGCAGGACCCCACTAACGACCTCCATGGGGACATGGGAGCCAGGAATCCCCAGGCCCTGGAGCATCGGAAGGGAGTCAGAAATTCCTTAAAGGAGTATGGGAAACGACCTTGCCTAATAGCATCCCTAAGAAATTCATTACCGCCCAGAAAGGTGTGACCCAGTCTGGGAGAGTCTCCCTGACATGGAAGTAAAATGTCAGGAGCGATGTTCCCCCAGGTCTTAGGTTCTGAGGATTACCCAATGACAGGATAAACCACTGGGAATTGTGTGCATATTATTCAAAGCAGGTCCCTACCTCGGCCACCTGCACATTCTCTGATCTGCAGTGGTTTCCCACTGTGTCCCCAGAGATGTTTCTGGAACTATTGGGGTGGGCATTGGGGCCTGTCTGACCGAGGGGGCTCTGATACCCACTCCAGTCAGAGCTGTCCACATTAAAAAGTCTTTGATATATTGGGCTTTAGCACAAGATGTGTGAAAATTGGCTTCTGCTTTAAAAACTTGGAACTGGTGCCAAAATGCAATAGCAGGTCCTCCCAGGCCGGGCTCAGGGGGCTGCTGGATGCTCACCATTGGCCATCCAGCCGCTGGACTGGGGACGAAGCAGGCGGGCAGTGTGGCCACTTTGTCACCCTGGAGGGAAAGGTGGACCCTCAACAGCCTGACAAAGACCATTTCAGAGAGGGCCACGCTCTGCTGAAGCTGGGCGGGCTCTGGGTGCTCAGCAGATGTTTCTGAGGGAACAAACAAGTCTTGTTTGGAGGGAAGGTGGGGGGCCCTCCCTGCTTTTGAGAATTTGGGGCCCAAGGGCAGCACCACCTGTCAATCCCGCTGTCCACTCCTCCTGGCATCGGAATTAGGCCTTGGGTGTGAACAACAATCGTCCCCACTCATCCCCTGCTGGGGGCAGTCAGAATGTGGAGACTGCACACCCCTCACCAAGCAGGTGTGTCCCGGGGAGGTGGGGTGTGTTTGTGGGACGCCATCTTGAATGTGCTTCTTTTAGAAAACTGCTTTAAGAGGGTGATCTCTTGGCTCTTTCTGTGTCTTTCTGTGGCCATTGGGGTGGGGGTGGGGCAGTGCCTCGTTCCATCAGAATCTGGGAGAGTCGCTGAGGTTTGGAGATTTTCCGAGGTGGTGGGAAGCTCCCCACGGAAGTGGGGGGGGACTTCCTGCCAGGATGGCATTGGTGGCATGCAAAGGGAGGGTAGGCCCCTGGAACTCTGCCCTGAGGAACCCTCACCTGCAGAGATTCTGGAGCTTGAGAAGGCCCCCTCTCCATCGTCCCTTCGTGGGAGTGCTTCTGCTGGGGCCAGGAGAGTCTGGTGAAGCGTGGACTTCAGAAGCCAGCCCCTCTTTCTCCTCTTTCCCTTTCTGTCTTCCCATTCGCGTCGGAGAAGAAACCAGCCTTAAACCCACAAGGCATCAAATGTTGCATCCTTAGGACCCGAAATGAGATAAGCCAAGAGCCGTCCGCTCTGTGGGTACTCACATCCCCAGGAGCTGATTCCTCCTTGTTCTCCTGCAGACCTGGCCCACAGGGTGACATGTTTACGGGCTTGGCGTCGGGGGCATATGCCATTTTGAATTCTGCATTTGTGACTGAATGTTTTCTGAATGGATTCCCACGCTGCGACATGATCTTCTCCATTATCAGCAGCACTCAAGCAGATGAAGTTTGGGTTGCAGGTCCTGTGTCCATATACTACAAAAATATGAAATTTAGACCGGTCCGCCAGGAGATGAGGATTTCTACAACAGAGTGGACAAAGGCTGACTTGATGCCTGTGCTGGGCTTGTCTGTGCCTCATGGAGCATCATTTGTGGGCCCCAGATGAGGAAATGGCCAGAGCGTTTGGTGGCTCTCTGAACTGATGATAGAAAGTTCCCCTTACTTCGGGCCCCACTGACTGGAACGATGTCAGAACAGGGAGTGAGCTGAAGTTTACATTGACCCAGTTTGTGAAGTGTTGGCCAAGCACGTGTGGACCCTATCAGCGGTGGCAGGGGGTGTTTTTCATCATCTTCTAGAAGCCCAGAGGACTTCAGTTGCTTTAGAAAGTATCTCTGGGAACTTCCTGGGGCACCATGGAAGCAGCTACTACGAGAGGTTTGATTTACCCAGGGGCTGATTCCAATTTTTTATGTGCTCACTGAAGCAGGTCGGCTGTGGACCTTCAGTCTGGATTCAGGTGGAATGTTTTATGGCTTTCTGGGACGAAGACTACCTTTTCAGGAGACGCTGTGATTTAGACCGACGGCCGCTTTGGCCCAAATTAATGAAGCTGAGTGCCCGAGGACATTTGGGTGCAGGATCTGTGCTGTTATAATGCTTTAGATCCGTACTCTTCTAGGGACGCTCCTCCTCGTGTCAGGACTGGGCTGTCTGCAGGGATGTGCACTGTGCCAGTCGTGGAACGTGGCAGCTCCCCAGGGCCGGAGCACCCGACGGCTTTTGGAGATCTCTAGCCTCTTCGCTAAAGGCACCGCTGGTATGATTTGGGTTTTCATCATAGGTAGGGAGAGGTAGGCAGATGGAGTCTCTTTAGAAAGACTGAGGTTTCTAACTCTGGGCCCGTTCAGGTACTTTGCCCTGTGGAATAGAAATAGTCTTCAGGACCAGGTTGAAGCCAAGCGTTGGTTTCTTCCTCCAGGCACCATTCCGTGATCTCCGACGCAGACCAGGCTCCTCACTGGGCACAGAGAGGCATCCTTGAAGCATACGGGGTCCCTGCCATGCCCCCAACCCCCAGGGCTCCATGTGTGGGCCGCAGCCTCCCTGACTGCTCTCCCCACAGTCCCACCCCCGACACAGTGCATAACATGGGTCAGATTCTGTGATTATTCTGCAATAGTTTTTTTTTTTTTTTAAAGATTTTTATTTATTTGAGAGAGAGCGAATGAATGAGTGGTGGGGAGGGGCAGAGGCAGAGGGTGAGGGAGAAGCAGACTCTGCACCGAGCAGGGAATCTGATGCGGGGCTCGGTCCCAGGACCCTGGGATCATGACCTGAGCTGAAGGCAGACGCTTAGCCGTCTGGGCCACCCAGGCGCCGCTCTGTGATAGTTTTTAATGTGTTTATCGCCGGTCTCTGCCACTACTGTTGAGCTTCAGGAGGACAAGAGCCATGTCCGTTTTGTTTCCTGTTATGCCCTAGCCCAGTGCCTGGCACACGGTGGTGGTTAATGCGTGCTTGTTGGATGAAGCAATGATCCCACCTCGTCCTCCTAACGGTCCCAGCAGGGAGATCCCATTTTTCACCATTCATCCCCATCTTACACATTGGGCAGCTGAGGCTCAGAGAGTGAGGGGATCTTGCTGAGGTTTAGAGAGCTTGAGCTAAGATTCGAGGTCTGAACAGCTCACACAGAGAACATAGACCAGGGACAGTGAACGATTTCCAGCTAAATTCCAGACAGACATGGCTTTTTTGAATGCTCAACTTAAAAAAAAAAAAAAAAAAAAAAGATGGAGACGGAGAGGGATTTGTTCAAATAGCAACAGCAAAAAAATGAACTCCCTGTGGGTTAATTTTGCTGCTCCCCCTTCAGCTGCCCCCCACTTCCTGAGGACTGGGACCGAGGAGTGTTTCCCCAGCCCCTTCGGAAAGGCAGACCCGCCTTTTCTGGCCAAGGTGAAATGCTGCTGTGTAAAAAGCCGGGTGGAAAGTTAATTACACCCTGGTTTGTTCAGCTGTGGCCAGAGTGACCTGTGGGCCCTAATTACAGGGCTGGGGCTTGCGTGAAGGTTGGCACCTTTGCCAGCCTCCTTCCTGCCCGCCGGCTGGCGGGATCTTGCCTTTGTGTGCCGGCTCAGGCCCTTTCTCGCTCCGACAGCATGGGTGGGGCCCCTCCCTGCCTTATTGCTTGGGGCGCCCCTCGTACTGGTTCCATTTGGACAGAGCAGAGTCGGCATGGGCAGCCGCTGGGCAGTGCACTGCCAAGTGCACAGGTGCAGGGCGCGGGTTCCTTCTGCCCATGGGGAGCATGGACTGCGCCTTGGTGTCAGCCGGCGTCTCGCAGTGCAAAAGGCCTGGGGGCTTGAGCACAATTAATACCCCTGCATCAAGAGCTTTCCTCCATGCAAACAGCATCCAGCTAGAAAACGCGGAGCAAAGAAGGATCCTGCTCATGTAGTCAGAGAATGTGTAAAGACCAGGCGACAGACCCAGGAAGCCACTTTCAAATGTTTGGAGAGGACAAACAAACCAGCAACATCAACTATGGAGGGACACAGAAGAGACTTCACTAAATGAGGAGGCAGACCCTCTTCCTGGGTGGAAAGATTCAATATTGTAAATAGGTCAATTTCCCCTGGATGAACCTGTTAACTTTACTTAGCCTGTGAAAGTAACAATGGGATTTGTTTAGAAATGGACAAGCTGATTCTAAAGTTCATCAGGAAAATAGGCATGCAGGGAGAAGAAGGAGAATTCTGAACAAGAGGAGTGATGGGGAGGGCTGGTAACCAGACCAGATTTTAAAACACATTCTGAAGCCCTAGGAATCTAAGTGGTGTGGGACGGATAAGGGCCCAGAAAAGAGAGCAGAAAGGGATGTGAACAAAACTGGAAATGTAGTGTATGAGAGAGGTGTCACTGCATCTCCACGGAGGACAGATGGATCACTCAGTAACCGGGACTGGGGTGACTTGTAGCCATCCCGGAGAACGGAAATGGGATCCCTCTCCTCTGAAAGCTGAAACAAATCCCAAATGGATCAGAAATCTAAACAGAAAAAGAAAACTTGAAAATACTAAAGGAAAACATAAGTGGGTTTTTAAAGAATATGATAAGATCAGAGTGGGGAAGCCTTTTCTAAATATAACCATAAACCCAAAAGCCGTAAAACAAAAGACAAATATTTGACCACATAAAAATAAAACATTTCTGCATAGCCAAAACCACAATAAACCAAACCAAAGACACATATAAAGGGCAAAAGATATTTTTCCTTAATGTGTAAGAAACTCCTACCAACACTAAGAAAAGAACCAATAAATCAACAGGAAAGCAGGGCGATGTCTGGGCTGTCTGAGGTCAGCCCCTGCTCGGAACGATTGGTACCCCACTGGTCTTCAGATATTTTGAATATCTCCTGTGCGCAAAGTGGAACCAGAAAGAGATACACTAATGAGATCTTACACATTGAGGAAGGAACCTTATTGAGAATAGGAGAACTGTCAACTTTGTTTAAAGATTTATTTATTCATTTGAGAGAGAGAGAGAGAGAGAATGGGGGTGGGGGAGTGGGGGCAGGGGGAGGGGCAGAGGCGGGGGGGGAGGGAGAGAGAGAGAGAGAGAGAGAGAGAGAGAGAATCTCAAGCAGACTCCACACAGAACCTGATGACGTGGGGCTCCATCTCACGACCCTGAGACTGTGACCTGAGCCAAAATCAAGAGTTGGACGTTTAGCCAACTGAGGCCCCCTGGCACCCCGAGAACTGTAAATTTAGACCACAAGAAACTACCTACTATTTTTAACCTACCAGATTGGCAAATATTTACAAGCCCACTGTGCTGGTGAGGACCTATGCCTTGATGCCAGGGCTTGGGGTCTTGCTCTCCTCTCTGTCTCCAGGTTTGCGTTGGCCTTATAGCTAGAGCATGTAGTAGGTGCTCAAGAAAAGTTTGTTGCTCTTGTTGCCAGGGAGGCCACAACCTCCATGAGGGAAAAGCTGTCAGCAATTAGGCAGGTATGAGCTTGTAAAGAGAAAGGCTCCATGAGCCATGCCTGGATATAGTAGGACTTCAACTAATGAATCATCAGAAGGGAGAGTTACAGAAGGAAGAGATGCTTTACTCATGGAGCAAGTATTGAGCACGTGCTATGTGTAGGGACCCTTCTGGGTGCTGGGGATGTAGGAACTGTTTATTTAAATAAAAGGTAACCCAGTGGAGAAGGTATTCACTTCACAAAAGCATTCCGTGACTTGTAAGGTGACGTGCCCTGGGTGGCCTTTAAAGAGCTGGCTTTCCCAGGGTCTTTAAAAGATGTTTCCAGGGGCACCTGGGTGGTGTAGTCGGTTAAGCGTCTGGCTCTCGGTTTCGGCTCAGGTCGTGATCTCAGGGTCGTGGGATCGAGCCCCGCGCCGGGCTCCACGCTGAGCGGGAAGTCTGCTGGAGATTCTCTCCCTCTGCCCCTCCCTCCACCCCTGCTTGTGTGCGCCCTCGCTCTCTCTTTCTCCAAATAAATAAATAAATCAAAGATGCTTCCACATATAGAGATGTCGTCTGAGGGGTACCTAAGAGGATGCTGACTGTGTGCGCTGTCTTGTGAGCTTGCTGCCATTTTGGAGGAAAGCGGATAGGCGGGGTGAGCCACCGGCCAGTTTGGGTCTGCCCTGCCTGTGGTGAGATCAGAACCTTCCCTAAATTGCCTGCTCCCTGCCCTCCGAGTGCCCCACCAGAAGGTGCCTGGGAAGCCGGCAGGCTGCCTGGGACCGTGGTTCTCTCTGGGCCTGGGCAGCTGTGCCCTGGCTCCTGGTGGTCATGTGGAGGGGAGGTGCTTTTCAGAGGCTGGTGTGATTATTCACCTCCTGTGGGGCCCACAGGTTTACAGAGTGTATCCCCCCTTGACTTGATTATGTGGCGCGAACGCTGCTGTCATGTTGTGGGGCCTGTAGGTCTCTCCAAAAATTGGACACCACATCTAACAGTATAGAAGGCGGGGGTCAAGGTGGGAAGAATCCATATGTCTCTTGGTTTCCACGGGAAACGGTGTGTCCATGTGTGTGTTCTG
Organism: Callorhinus ursinus; assembly: GCF_003265705.2. Taxonomy (NCBI): domain Eukaryota; kingdom Metazoa; phylum Chordata; class Mammalia; order Carnivora; family Otariidae; genus Callorhinus; species Callorhinus ursinus. The sequence goes on from NW_027397118.1 coordinate 5,928,862, forward strand.
AGGTTTCTGAGGGCTCTCCAAAGTGGAGAGGATCTTTTCCTTCTGTTCCACCCAGCTAGCCTGACTACCCTGATGGGTTTCTGAATCATTGTGCCCAAGGGTGGGTTCCTTTGTGTCCGGGGTGGGCCAGAGTGGAATTCAGGTGTGGTGCCCGACACGGGGAAGGCGTCTGCTACAAACACCCCCTGGGATGAGCCTCAGTGAGGGGACCCTGCAGAGGCCTTGGGAGAGTGATGGGGACTGGCCCGGGGCCGGCCCAGTCTGGATCCTGGTTTCCTCTCCTTTCCTGGCAGCAGCCAAACCTTCCGCTGGCTTCCTGTTGTTCGGGCCAGGATGTACACCCAGCGGGACCTCAAGGTCCTGGGAGGAAAAGACAAACCCTAAGCTGGCCTTCAGGCTGGTTGCGTGTGTATTTCTGGGTCCAGCCTGCTGTCATCCATTTCAGCCTGGAAGTTTCCAGAAGGCACATATCGTGCCAGCAAGTTGTGATACCATACCCACTGTGAGCCTGGGGCTGTGTGCACGTGTGTGTGTGTGTGTTTGTGACAGAGCGAGACAGAGAGAGAGAGTTTCTATTAACAAGGAATGTATAATCTAGCTGGAAAGTGAAGTCGCCATGATCCTTTGGGCTGCCTGGCGCATAGTAGGTCCTCAATTAACGTGCTATGTGCATACTCAACTCCAGCTGACAAGCAAAAAATGCAGATTCATGGGCTCAGGGAACTGAGAAGTAAGACTGGCTTCAAGCATGACCCTCCAAAGGACATGCTCCAAGGCTCTCTCTACAAACCCCATCCCCAGGTGTTCAGTGGCTGGGGTGCTGCCTCCAGGATTCCACCCTCCCGCCTCAGAGAAAGAACAGCCTCTTTCCAGTCACCAGGACAGGAGTCCTGGGGTTGACTCCTAGCGGAGTAGCCATGACCAAGGCTCATCCCCAAAAGCGTCCCCGAGGCCAGGGGAGACAGACATGCGCAGTAGCTCAGGGTGGTGGCAGTTGAGGGCACCTCCATACAGACCATGGGGACTGAGAGTTGGGGAGGGGCCTCCCAGGATGTCTTCTGTAGGAGGAAGGCGTGATGTGCAGGCAAATACAGAGGAATACAATCATTGAATCCAATGCCAGATTGCCGAGTATCGATGGTCAAGTCCATTCACTTTGCTCTTGATGGAATCTAGCCATCTCATCTCAGAATTTTAGGGAGGCAGACATAGAGCGCTCTGTTAAAGGGTGTTGTAGATTCTCAGCTCTGCCTACATCTCTCCTCCTGCCACCTCAGCCTGCCCCGGAGCCCCCCAGGCAGTCTGAAAGCCTGGAGTGGGCCAGGCTCTTCAGTGAGATAGGACTTGTCCAAGGTCACACAGGGAGGTGGTAGCTTAGTGGGTGTGCCCCCTCTTCCCCAGGAGGTGGCTGGTAATACCCGGGAGGCAGTCCAGTTTCCAGGATGGCCAGGGGACTGGTGTGGGACCCACAAACCTCACTTCATTTGGACTGGACTTTTTGTTTGCTTCCTGCGGAGTGACTTGGACACTTGAATTCTTATAAACTTTGTGGAAGTTGTGCTCCTCCCTTGGGGGGGGGTCCCACAGAGGCTGGCCCACCCTCCCCTCCCCGACCCTCTGCCTCTTGTCCCTTTGGGGGCAGAGTTCTGGGAAAAGCAAGTCATGCCCTGGTGGCATCCCCCGGCTACTGGGCTTCCGGGACATTGTGTCCAGGCCTTGGACCCCCGCTGGAGAGAGTTGGTCTGGCCTTGAGGCTTGAGTGGCTCAGGTGCCCAGATGGTGTGGAGGGGCAGCTATGAAATCAGTCTGCTTTGCCGGCTCCTGCGAAACCCAGGGTGACCCCAAGTCACATCACCCACCATCAGCTTCAGGGGGAGGGAGGGGGACAGATAAAGTATTCCAAAGTTGCAATAACAAGATGTTTTTCTTTGTTCTATAGGTATTTCAGTAATAAGTGTTTTCCCCCAATGGATACATATATAGCTCCCAAATCTCAGCATCACTGAGCAAACCCAGGGTCAGTTATGAGGCGCTCTGGTCAGTCCCTTTCCCGTCAAGACTACAGTTCATTAGTCCAGCCCTCCTTGCTCCTGCCTGCCAGTGCTGTCACTGATGGTCAGGACACAGGGACCAGAACCCCTCGGAGAGGCCCTGGTGCTTTCTCCCAAGAGGTGCGTGTGGATTCCTCAATCTGTTGGGCGTAAAGACCTGACAATTGTGTTTCCTAAGTCATCAATCTTGGTTTCCTCCAATTTGAGGTTTGAAAAGCTTTGAGAAATGCCTGTCAGTGAAGATCGGAATAGCCTTCAGCTGGATCCTGACCTGGTTTTGGGGTACAAGGAGCAACTAGAAAGTAATGTTCTCCATGAGTCCTTTATTAGAGCTGAAAGCTATCGGTGGTGTCTTCCCGTGTCCCCTACTTAAGCTACAACTCCCCGTGCCCAAAAGAAGAAAGCAAACCACTGCTCAGAAGAAAAATGTGTGCTTTAAAATCATAGCACCCCCTGGTATGTATTCATTCATTCATAAAGCACCTACTATGAGCTGGGAACTATTTTTGACACAGGGGATAGAGTAGTGAGTGAAACGGACAGTAGTTCCTGGCCTTCTGGAGCTTACCTTTGATAGCACCTAGCCCCTCGCAGGCTTTGGCCACGAGATTCTTAAACTGACCCGCATGTAGTTATTTTGTTCTAAAGAATCGCCTGGTTCCCTCTGTGCTGTAGCTGAGTCCTGGCCAAGGCCCGTGTGAGCAGTATGAGCGGGGAAAACAAGTAGCAGGGTCCCTGCCAAAACGGTTAGTGTGCTCAGAGGCTGTGTCAGCAGAAGCAGGACGGGGAGGCGAGAGCTCAGTCCTACATGTTGCTGGAGAGACCGGGGCTGGGAGGGGTTCAGGGGAAGATGGAGAGGGGGGGCGGTCCTCAAAGCCATGTTTGCAGTTTGGGAAGTTAGGCTTCTCGGTGGCTGGTATCAGAAAACTCATCCCTATTTTGCTTCAATCAAGTAGGGGAATTTAGTGGCTCGGTAACTAGAAAATCCAGATGTAGTTAGCACCAGCTTCAGGTGTGGCTACATCGAGGGACCCTGGCGAAGGCTTTGGAACCCGGTCTTCCTGCATCTCCTGGCTCCGATGAATGTTGTCTTGGCTTTTGGCTCAGGCAGAATGGAGTGCTCTGAATGGCAGACCCAGAGATGTTCCCCAGAGGAATTCAGGGTGCTGCTAGCAGAAGAATGGGGTGAGGGGGGGATGGATGCTCTTAGGCAGCATCAGCCCAAAGAGGGAAGGAGCTTATGCCATTTAACCAAAGAGTCCAGAGTAGGTGACCTGACCTCAGGGGTGGGATTGAGCATGACCAGTCCCACCAGTGCAGAGGCCATCTGCTCCTATGGTGGTGAGCCAGTGGTTGGTATCTTTACTATCACTTCTGGGTAAAATGTATGGTTGGATGGGGCTGAGCAGTGGGAGCTCTGGTGGAAGCTGGGCATCAAAGCAGTGGGGGAGCAAGGGGGAGCAAGAACAAAATATAAAGTTGCTCTTCATATGTGGGCCAGAGTGGGTATCCCTGTGGCCCCTTGAATTGGTCTTGGTTCTGTCCCTTAGAGCACCAAGATTGATGGAGAGAGGGGTTCCTCCGAACCTTGAGATCCTGTGATTGGCATCCCTCAAATGACACCCTAAACACAGGAAAATAAAGAACATCCCCAAACAAAATGAGAAATCAACCAAATTTATCTCCTGCTGCCTCAGGCGTGTGGTTCAAGGAGTGCAGCCAGCAGGGGATCAGCCTGGCCTGGCCTTAGAGAGGGAGTTAACAACTGCTTGTGATGCTGCGGCGAAGGCTTGGTGGGGCTGGGGGTGCGGGTGCGGGTGGGGGCGGGGGGGGGGGTGGGGGGGGGGGGGGTTTCCGGACTGGGAAAGGAGCAAGGAAATTCGAAATTTAACTCTGGCACTGGTCTAAAATAAAGCCGAACTATTGGTTGAGTGTTTTGGCAGTGTTTTTAAACGCTGTGTGTGCCAGCTCAGGGAAAAAATGTACAGGGGATTATAAAATGCTTCATTTTGTGTTAAACAGTTTTATTTTGGAGTTGACTGGCTAGAATTTGGCTGCCTTTGGGAATGACATCATTGCTCTGGGGAGGGGGGCATCTGGGAAGACTGGGGCTGTGAGGCAGCTGTGCAGGTGGGGAGAGGTGGCCACTGGCCGGGGGGGGGGGGGGGAGCACACATACCCGGGCCCCTCCCCCACCCTGCCACCATGGATGCCCGGAGTCCCGGCCTGGCCTAGTGGTTGGCTGTGTGTGGGCCAGTACTGCCAAGTGGCAGAGGGTGACAAGACCAGATCTCCTGGAGCAGGTCTGACCCCTCGGAGGGCTGGTAGGGGCTGAGTGGTGAGGAGGTGGCAAGAAGGTGGTGGAGGGCAGGGGGTAGGGGGGCTGGGGAGGAGAGATGGTTGGCATCTGTCTGTGGCCTTCCAGTTGCTTCCCCGCATCTGATCCTTGGACTGCTTCCACGTGACTCTGCCCCTCTCCTGGTGCACTTAGGATGAATCCATTTCACGGCCCCAGGCCTGCCTCTCCTACTCCCCCTGAGACTACTTATTCCTGCCCCAGGGCCTTTGTTCCACCTCTTCTCTCCACCTGGATGCTCTTTCAGGTTTGCCCAAGGATCTCCCCTCCGCTTCCCTGGGGGGCTTAGCTCCAGTGCCCCAGGCACAGAGGGGTCCTCTTTGACGCCCCCACTCCCCAGCCTGAGTAGTTCTCCTTCACCGTCTATCGAGTCGGCCCCTTTGATTTCCTTTCTGGTAATTCTTTTTATTTCCCATTTTCTTTTTGATTTTTTTTTTTTTTTTTTGGCTTTGCTATTAGAAGTTGACCCTCTTGAGAACAGCGGTGTGCTCACTTTCTCATGCCTGTATCTGTCTCTGGCCTAACACGGGCCCAGCGCATGGTAGGTGCTCGGGAAATATTTATTGAACGATTTGTTGGACGCGGTGCCAGGTTGTTCCATTTGTCACTCCTGTGGGTGGTTAAGGCCCAGGGATTCTTGTGAACGGTCTCCCGTGGTCTGGAGAGGAGCCTCCTTGGTGTGCCACCAAGCACATACCTCCCTTCCTGGCCTCAGAAACTTCTTCCCACCTGCACCCTGAGACCATAAGACAAACCAGAGGACGTATGCCGCTCTTCCAGGGGATAGGGATGTTTTGCATGCTGGACCTCTAGTTTTTTATGAAGTCCCTGCTACGTGCCAAGCCACGGTAGGTGTTAGGGATATAGCAGGTCCCTGCCCTCAGGAAGCTTTTGTTCTGGTGGGGGAGATGGGTAATGAAGAGGTAGATGGACAAATGCCTAATAAACCCTGGGGTGCACATGGGGAGCACAGGAAGACCCGAAGGTCCCCGGGGTGGGAATTGAGGAGCACCAGTGGAGTGTCTGCATGTCGTGGGGTCCGGCCAGGGTGGTTTGTGCTCTCCACGGCGGGGTGGCAGAGTTGCAGGGAGAAGTGCCGAGTCCCAGAGGGAAGGGCCTGGGGAGTCCGGGGTGGGAGGGGCGTGGGTACCTAGGGAGGCTTTGCCCTCTGACCACCTTTGCCATGGGCCACTTGCCTCATCACTGATTTTGGTTTTGGTTTTTTTGTTAATCTCTCGTCACTCTCACTGATGACATATTTTACACTGCATCCTCCAAGGGCTTTTTATTACTATCTTCACAAACACCTTGTGTCGACACATTTACTTAAAAATTGTTTAAAAGATACCCCCTTAGTCAGGGTCCCAACAGAAAACAGATGGTACATTCAAACGAGGTAATTGAAGAGCATTTAATAAGGGGCCTTTTTTTACGGAGGTGGGTAGGTCGAAGGGAGGCCAACCGGGATGGGGGAGCATTTTTGGGACTTCCTGGCCATGTTGGAGAATGTAATGGGGCATGCGGAGGGGCTTTTGTTGGAACCTGGAGAAGACTGCCCCTGTAGCTGTGAGGTCCCTGATGACAGGCAACCTGTGACAAGCCAGGGAGCATGCCAGGAGAATAAATACCCCGACTCTGTCCCCTCCTACCCTCCAGTCTGTGCCGGACCCATGGGCTAAACCTAACAGGAGCCCCAAAGCAGAGGAGCCTGCTGGTCAGCTTCCTGGGACGCAGAGCGGGATGGAGAAGGGAGGAGGGTGGATCCGGAAGGGCCGATGACCAGCGCCCTCTGCATCGCCCCTGCCCCTGGGGCCAGCTTGGGTGCTGCTGAGAAGTCAACTTTTGGAGATGAACCCCAGTTTATAAAAGGAGAACTTTTCCCGTGTGAACTTGTTTGGGGGTGTTGGAGCTACGTGTTTGTCTTGGAGCTTGGGGTTTTGTCGGGTTGCCGCGGGGCTTTTGGCTTTCGGTGTTCTCTTTCCCTGGGACCTGGTAGTCGTCTGTGACTCAGTCCTGCGCCATCAGGCCGCAGATTATGGGAACAGAGGAGCAGATCTGTCAGACGTGAGGCCTGGCTCCTGGCAGGTAGAGCTGTTCAGATCACGGCCTGAGCTGCCAAAACTTTGTTATTTGCATAAATGGAGAATGGAATAGACTCTCATTCCGATTAACACCATTTACTGCTTAACTACTGGAGAAATTGGCAAGGAGGGCACTCTGTGGCCGTCACCCCCCTCAACGGTGCCATTCCATTTATGGCTTCACCGGGGACAATGGCAGGGGAGAAGTCAAGGAAAGCAGGAAGGTCAAGGATGCTTCTGAGGAGCCTCTTTGTTCATTATGTATTTATACTGCGCATGGTTTCCATTCGCTGGCTGCACCGCTCCCGGGACCCCCAGAGGATAAGGCAAGGGAACCTGTGCTCCGAGCACCAAAGCTATTTTTATTTGTACGCAGGGCAAGGTGACGCGGCTGCTGCAGGCTGAGGTTCAGCTCTCCCTGACACACAGAATTGGATATTAAGGCGGAATTAGAAGCTTGAGTCCAAGGAGATCCCTTGTGAGTGATGCATTCAGGATGGCATTATGACTTTCCAGGCAGCTTCTGCGGAGAGCAGCAAGGGTAGATGAAGGAGCCGTTTTGGGGGGCAACCCTGGGGCCCCCCAAGTAGCCTTGTGTTAGTCTGTGAGTCAATTGCAAATTCTTTCCCCAAATCAAATTCCCTTCCTGTTGTTTCTTTTTTTCCATGACACGTCCCCACTGGACATTCAGAAGCGCTTCCTTCTCCTCTTCACGGAGCTTGGCGTGTCCCGCTCGCCCACCCACCCGGGCCCCACCCTGGCCTAGTGCCCTGGAAAGTCCCCATCTCTGCGGTGACTCATGGACTTGCCCAGTGCTCTCAGCATCGCCTCACCTTTCAGTGAGGGGCGGAGGAGGCTTTCCTCACTCTTTATTTAAAAAACATTTTTAGAGATTAAATAGCACGAACACATAAACGTATTCCATTTGTGAAAGTTTCAGATGCAGATTCGGCTGAAGTCTCCATCCTGGCCACCACCACCCACCCCACATTAATTTGCAATCACTAGTTTGGCTGGCGTACTTTAAGACCCTGTACTCCAAATTTGCGTAATACTGCGTTTCATAGATTCCAGGACACACTCTAACGTCTCCTGCAATTAGTGGCTGGTCATGGTTTAATTGATAGTTTTTTTTTTCCTTCTTTTAGTGGTATGTAAAATAGTGGTGACTTTACAACCCATGGGGTCTTAGATTTGATGAAATATGGTATATGTGTATCCATAGAAACAATGTCATATTGATTTTTTATTAAAAATATAAATGATCCTGTATTGGATTTATCATTCTGCAGTGGGTTCCCCCCCACAATACTATGCCTTGGAGAGTTTTGCACATTGGTATATAGATCCCCCTTATTCTTTAACTGCTGCATGGCATTGTACAGCGTGGATGTACCATGGTTTATGTAGCTGGTCCCCTGGTGATGGGCATTTAGGTTGTTTCTAATTGTTGCCTGTTGTAAACATTCTTGTACATGTCTCCCTATAGGAGCACTTTTTCCATGGCTGATAGTGAGAAAGAGGCATTGCTGGGCCTAACCTTTCTTGCATTCCATTGTCTCCCATACGTTCTGTCCCTCTGTCCCATCCCATCCCATCCTACCCCATCCCACCCATCCCATCCCATCCCATCCCA
>NW_027397118.1:5951985-6189720 GCF_003265705.2 Callorhinus ursinus
CCTCCCTCCCTCCCTCCCTTCCTTCCTTTTTTTTAAATCCTGAGCCTATTTTTCCTTTTTCTTTCAAAGCGATGGAATAGAATCTGACCCCGGGAATCCCATTCTCGCCATCTCTTTCCCCAAGCCACCCTCTCCTGCCTGACCAAGAAGGCCTGAATGTCCCAGTGGCCTCTGGGCCTCAGACCATCCTCTCCCGGCCCCCTCCCTGGGTCTTCTGAGGGCTGCAGGCTCCCACGGGAGGCCATCCCCCAGCCTGGGGCCTGGGGCCGGAGCTGCAGGGTGGGAGCTGCCATCTTCCTGTCGTCCTTCCTCCCGAAGACTTTGGCCTCGGTTGGGGGAGGCCGTGAAGTCTGCCCGGATGCGTTCATAGCCTCTAACCTCAGGGTTGAGAGCCGTGGTGATGGGTGGGGAAGCAGTCGAGCAAGAAAATTCAACCCACTTCCAAGGATACAGACTTTTTCCAGGGGAGGCCCCAGCTACGTGGCAAGAACCTCTTAAGTTTTCATTGAATGGAGGTGGCATTATAAGAGCTACGCCCTCACCCTCCTGCTGCTTGGGGAACAAACCCAAACCCAAACCATAAAAACAACCCAAACCGAACAATAGAAATTCCTCCTCCTTGTGTGCCTCAAAGTAAACAGTGAAGACACTGCCTTTGGGGGAGAGGGGATCGCAAACTTAGGTTCTTTAGAAAACCCATCCCGTTTGCCAAAATAGATGGCGAACCCCCTTCCAGCGCTAAAATGCGCGTGGTTCCAGAGAGGAAGGCTTGCAGGGGGAGGTGGCGTCCTTGAGCCCCAAACAGATGTCCAGGGAGGGGAGGACAGAAAGCCTCCTCTGTGCAGTGATTTATTTTATTTTTTAGATCTATACGCTTTGGCCACATTTATTTATTTATTTCCGAAGGGCTATTTTTGGCTTCTGCCCGGGCTCCTTTGTAGCAAAGCCCCCTTTTCTAGAATTTCCTCTCCTTTATTAGAGTTACAGCTCAGCTTTGTGCGGCCCCGGGGGAGCCGGCCAGCCGCTGGCAATTTCTCTCAGACACCCAATTACCCCCTGACGTCAGTGCCTCCTCGCCCTGCTCCCCTGGGTGCCTGCATTTTTTCCTTTGTAACACTAATAGCTGACTAGCTAAGTGCCTGTCGGTTCCTTGGCAGAGGAGTTGATTGTGTTTTCGGCTGGATACTAAATCCAAAAACTATGTAAAAATGTCAATAGGTGAGTGCACATTGATTTTGGTTAGTCACAGTGATATTTGAGCCCCTTTGGGGACTCTGTCTGGGGAAGTATTTTACAAGAAAGATAATATAACAGAAAATTACTGGAGCTCCGCGGGTCTCTGGTGGGTTTCTTAGGGGCCTGCTAAATTGCTGTAGAATCAACAAATGCTTTATTAATCTAAATTTGTGGTTTTGTTCTTTCTTCTCTTCAGAAGGTTGGAGTTTTAATGATGCCGGCGGCGAGGCTGGGCGGCGCGGCCCGCACCTTGGCTGCCGGGCTGGGGTACCCTGGCTGGTAATGAACTCCCAGAGGATTCTGGGAGCAGGGCGGCTGTGTTCCCAGCCGGCTTCCTGGGGAATGCGGAGCAGGCGCCGGGCCCTCCGCTTGCCAGGCCGAGGTCTGCGCGAGCAGATAAAGTGAGGGGCTGAGGGCCTGGAACAGCTGTGCCGGGCCAGGCTGACTGGGAGCGGCTGATAAGGGCCCAGAAGGAGCCCAGGCAGGCGGCGTGGCACCGCCAGAAATCTGACGGGGTATCAGGACTGGCAAAGAAAGTTAAACGCGGCCGGTTCCGGGGGATGGTTGGCGGCCCTGCGGAGAAAGATAATGGTAATTGATGGAATCAAAGTCACAACACAGCCTTGTGTTTTCTTGGCAATTAATCCTCCCCTTCCCCAACTCCTAACCCCCTGGCATTCTCAGGGCCCAGGATGCCCTGGGAGCAGCCTGCACACTCAGATAATCAGCATGCCCTCCTTGCTTTGGCGGGTGGGAGCTGGGAAGATGCGGCCCGGGCGCAGACACAATTAGAGACCAGGTTGTGGTTGTTGTTGTTGTTGTTTTAAATATAGTACAAACAAACAAGTCGGAAAAGAAAGCCCCACTGAAAAGTTAGGGATGTGTCTCTCTGGGAGCTCATCTGATCTTGCTCTGGAAGGCAAGGAGGAAAATCGATGTCTTTGTAAGCACGCGTGGCGCTGGGGTCTCCTGGCTGGGCAGGACAACGTGAGTGGGGCCAGTCCCTGCACACGCGCGCACGCACACGTGCACACGCACACCACGCCTCCCCCATGCTGCTGCCGGGGAGACTGTGCCGATAATGGGCCAGCAGTTTATGCTTATGCCCTGTACAGATATGCCTGCCTCTCTTGCGCGTGTGTAGGCCTGCCCCCCTCTACCTTTTGTCCCTTGAAAGGCAGCCCTTCTCAACAATAGGCCAACCGGGCTGTTTCCGCGGGCTCACGCTGCTGCCCGCCTGCTCCGTAGGTAAGGCTTTCAGCCGGCCTTTTGTTGTGCACACGCTGGGACACACCTGCTTGCAGACACGCGTGAACGCACGACTCTGGGGCGCACACCCACTCTGCTGCCCGGCCCTGGCTTGCTGGCTCCTGAGCAGGTCTGGCTGTGCCCCAGGGAAGCCCCAGTGTCGACTCCAGGGTCTTCAGCAAATAAAACACTCCAAAAAATTTCCCTGGAGTCTTTTGAAATTAAAATCAGTGTGCAGTAAAACGGCGTGTCAGTCCAGCGTGTGAGGTGCAGGCCTCCAGGAATCGGGAGATCGTAGAAAGGAAGCGATCCAGAGCAGTCTTCAGGCGATTCTACCTGGTGCTCCGCATAGATGCCAGGACCCTTCTTGGTTGGTGTTAGGGAGCCCATCTCTGGCGAGGTGACAGAAGCCAGGTGACAGAGGAACCCAGTGGGTTAGGACTGAGAGGCTTCTGATTTTATTCTGACCTCCTGTCAGGTCCATCCCATCCTGCCTTGGTGAGGGGCTGACATTAGCCTTCCATGGAAGCAGGGTCCTGAGTGCGGGCAGAAAGAGAGAGAGAGAGGTGTGGGCCGGCCCTCCCCAGCCAGCCTCCTCCCCCAGGACTGGCCGCATTCCTGCATCAGCCCTCACCAGCTCCCCCAGAGCTTTGTCTCCCCTGTAAGGGTTGGAGGAAGGAGGTTTGGAAAGGAGGCCCCCTGGTGACTTCTGAGCCATCAAAGCCTGGGACAGCACGCCTCCAGGCCCCTCAGCTCCCCTCCTGAAAGGGCTCTGCAGGCCGGCAGCTGTTTGGGGGCCTGGAGAGGAGGAAGGGGGCTGGTTCTTTGTCCCTGGAAGGAGGCCTCCCGGAGGCCCAGGCCTGTGTGGCGGGCAGCCACGTTAACCTTCCACCCTGGGGGGAGGGGGCTTGCCTGAGGTCAGGCACATAATGAGGCCAGGTCCCTGGCTGTCCCCTGCCTGGGCTCCTACAACAAAGGCCCCGTCAGGCTGCACAATGAGGGGGAGGCGGCCGGGTGGGGGTGGGTAGGTGCCGGCGGCCTCTGCGGCCCAGGGTTTCCGTCCAGCCCACCCCATGCTGGGCACTTCAAAGGGGCAGAGGGGAGAGGCCAGCCCGACCCCGGCGGGCCTGGGCCTCCTGCTCCCAAAGCTGCCACCGGAGGTGGAAAAACACCTTGAGAACATGGTCATGGAGTCCGGTTTTTGGAATCTGGCACCATGGGAAGCCCTTGGTCTGGGGTCTTTCTCTGGCAGCCGTGTTTCACTTTCTTTGTTTGGAGCTAGAGCTCAACATGGCCCAATTATTTAAATCAGAGCCTTTCAAATCAACAACAACAACAGCATCCAGTGTCTGAGGACACATACATGTCACTGAATCCGGAGTGTGTACTCACCTCTCCTGCGTGCTTTTTCTATTTGCTTGATGAAGTGGGAGGGTGAGCAGGTCTCTGGGTACCTCTGCCCTTCAGGTGGGAGGACGGGACCCAAAGACCCGTCCTGGGGCACAGAACTCAGCTCTTTCCTCCTCCGGACTCCCGCATTCTCGCAATAACACGGACAGCTGGGCGGCGGTCCCATTTCACAGATGGTAAGCAAGGCTGCCTGAGAGAACACAGCTCTGTCACTTGCAAACCCTGGGACTCCTGTGGATTTATCGAACCTCCTCGTGCCTCAGTTTCCTCATCTGTAAAATGGGGCTAATAACCATACTACCTTGTGGGAGCGCTGGGAGGATGCCTTGAAATACTGTGTCAGGGGCTCCGAGTGCACAGAGTAAGCGCCCAATAAACAGTGGCAGTTCTTGTTGAAGTCGGTGGGTCTGGAGTTGGGTCCAGGTCTTCTCGGCTCCAGAGCCAGTGCCCTTTTTGCTTCCAGACCGAACAAAGGAAAACCCTGTAAGGCTGCTGAGGGATGATTGGTCTGAGCTGCTGGGCTGGGTGTAGAGCTGAGGAAGAGGTCCAGAGAGGGGGTAGGGACGGTCCGAGCCACAGGTGTCTTGGGTACTGGGATGGGAGCCATGCTCTCCTGTCTTCAGCAGGTGTGGGGTGCATGTAGGTATTGGGTGTAATTTGTCAGCTTTTGCTTAACCGCAGACTCATTTCTTCACATGATATTGGACCATATTTTGTTTTTTTTGTTTGTTGTTTTTAAAGGTTTTATGTATTTATTTGAGAGAGAGAGCATGAGCAGGGGGGCAGGAAGGGGCAGAGGCAGAGGGAGAAGCAGGCTCCCGGCTGAGCAGGGAGCCCAAGACAGGACTTGATCCCAGGACTCTGGGATCATGACCTGAGCCGAAGGCAGATGCTTACCCAGGTGCCCCTGGACCATATTTTGTACCTTGGAAATGCTCATGATTTCCAGAAGCCCTTTCAACACAATCCCAAGAGGCTGTTGGGTAACCAAAAATGGGCTGCCTGGTCCCCTTCACCCTAGCCGTGGCCTGGGGCGGGGGGGGTGCCTGTCCTGGAGAGAAGGCATCAGAGTCCTAACCGGAAGGTTGAGGGCAGGGCCTGTGTGGAGTGCCCTTTGCAGGAGAGGAAAGCATAGGCCCTTCAATCCTTGGGAGTCCGACGGCTGTAAGGCGAGGGGAAGAAAGGCATGCCGAAGGACGTCTCCGTGCTGGGCAGCCATCTCTGCTTGCAGAGGAACCGAGATTGGATGCTTTTACCACGTGGGCAGAAAAAGAGCTTTGTGAAGTAGCCGGAGGTACAAAACCACATTTCAAACTAGCAGGAGAATAAACCTTGAGGCATGGAGGGATCCTTGGGAGTTCACCTCTCATGTTCTCTTGTCTCTGCTTTCCTCTTTGTTGGCTTCGTTCTCAGCCAGGCTCCTCCTAAGAAGGGCTGGTTAATCCCCCTCCCCTCCATGGCCCCACACTCACATTCTCCCTGAGCAAGAGCATCTCTTTTCTGACGACTAGTGAAAAAGCCTTAGGATTCACTCTGGTTGGGCCACACTGGTCACATGCCTACCCCAAACCTGGGATGCAGTGCTATTAGCCGGCTTGGGGTATCTGAATCATAGAGAGAGGAGTGTTCGCTCAAGGAAGACAGGGCTGCTCTTACAGAAGGTGGGACGGGTGGTGCACAACCTGAAGAGCATGGTGCATTCCACCTCGGGCATCGGAAGCATCCTTCGAACTTTGTTCACCTGTCACACGGGCTCTGGAGCCCAACTGCCTGGGTTCTGCTTCGTGCCTCCTGTGTGATGTGGGGCAAGCCTTAGCTTCGTGCCTCAGTTTCCTTATCTGTCAAATGAAATGAACAATAGTCCATACCACCTACCACATAGGTTTGTTGTGAGCATCCACTGAGGCCACCCGTGTGAGGGGCTCCGAGCAATGCTGGGCACACGGGAAGCACTTAAATAAATGTTAGCTGTGCTGTTTTAGTTAATTTATTCACTTGCTCATGAGCTCTTGCACTCGGACAAGAGGTGAATAAGTCATGGTCTCTGCCGTTATGGACCATAATATCTTCCACAGAGACTGCATAAAGGGAAAAGGTGTGGAAGTGTGTGAAAAATCTGGAAGTGGCTTTTTATCCAGCATATTGCCAGTGGGTGGGCATCTGCTTGCCTTTCAGGGCTTGTATACTCCACGGATTGAGCTTTGCCCAGCCCTCTTCTGTGTCCCTTTCTAGAACCTTCCTCCTGTGTGGCTGGTCTCCTTAGCTTCTGTGCTTGCTGCCAGCAAGATGGATGAGGTGGCTTCCAGACCTCTGTGCTCTGGCTACAGGAGGCGGAGGTCATGCTTGGGTCCCCATGTTGGTCCTTGGTGGGAACCCCTGGGTCCAGTGGATCCTATTCCCTGGCTTCACTGAGGCTTGCTTTCTTGTGACGTCTTGGGCCTGGCTCTGCTGTGGCCTTGCTGGGTTGTTTTGTGCAGCTCTGTGCACCAAGGATGCAGGCCAGGGTTCTGAAGGAAGACAGGATGGGGAGGGAGAAAACCTCTATTCATTTACTCCCTTCTGGCCCACGGGTGGGTATACTCAAATGTGAAGGACTGTGCATAAGAAATGGGAAAAAGCAGATACCCCGTCCTTTAAAGCCCTCAATGTCTGTCTTAGGTATGGGCTTTGGGGATCCTTTATGTTTACCTATCAGGAAACCGAGGCCCAGAGATATTCAGGAACTTGCTCAAGGTTGCTAAGCCAGGACCTGGCCGTGCCCGGTGGCAAACCCATGTGTGTCTGACCATGGATCTCAAGTTCTTGGTCACCGAGTTGTACTGTGCCATTGAGTGAGGTGTGCACAGACTCTGGCATCTCCCCAGCTGGGAGAGGCGCAGAGGTGGCATTTGCTTTCTACAGGTTAGAAATTTCAGAGACCAGAGTTGCCAAGAGATAAGAACCCCGGTAGACGAGAGTATATCCTTGTACATATTCCTTAGACATATATAATGACCCTGAGTATATCTTTGTGGGCTGTATTCACTCCTTTCTAAAGGGCCCCCGTCTTCGTCCGGCCAAATCCTTCCCTCGTGGTGACCAGAGGCCCAAAGTCAAGAGCCGTGGGCCTGCTTCTGAGAAGGAAGTAATCAATGACCCCGATCAGATGCCTGTGCCTCAGGCTGGAGCCGATGGCTTCTGGGGAAGGTCGCACCTCCTGTCTCCACACACTCCCAAGGGTCTAGGTCTGGCCAGACAGGAATCAGCTCACAGGAATTCATTAAGTTTGCCCGCAGACCTCCTGGCCCCTCTCTGGAGCCTCCTCCCACTACCTGCTGGCTCCGCCTGCCAGCCTGCCACCTCCAGCCTGGGGGTGCTGCCCAGGGCGAACCCCTGGGGCCGCCTCTCCTGCACCCCCCAAGCTGGTTGTGCTTCTGCTGGGCCTTCTCTGGGCCTGGCCACACAATTCTGTCTTGGGTGGTGGGGAGCGTGGAGAGTGTGAGGAGCATGGGGAGGAGGCTCCCCTGCATTTTCCATTTTCCTCCCTTGAACGCTGGTGGCTGACATGGCCTGTCTTCTGGAAGGGAGGAAAAGTGGCACAATCGTTCGGCCTCCTTGTTTGGCAATTTCCCTTGCCCTCCTCTGACCCCCGTTCTCATTGGGAGTGCTATCTGTCTGTGTGCCTATACTGGGGAGGGGTGCCAATAGGCATGGCCTGGGGTTCTTTTGGGGGCATGAATAACTCATTTGCTTAACCTGTCAGTACCTCATTGGTGCCTCCTCTGGAACCTCTCTGGTCTGCACCTTTTTATCAAAGGTATTTATTATTATTACCAATAGGGTGGAAGCTCTAGAGAGTCTTTGGGAGGTGATGTCACACCATGGAAAGAAGAGATGATTTGGATCTTGACAATTCTTGTGTTCAAATTCTTTCTCTGCCCTAAGTCTGTGATCTTTAGCAGTGAGCCTCTTTGTGAGCCTTAGTTAACCCCTCCGTGAAGTGGGGCCACCGAAGCCTCGCTTGCATGGTGACGGGGGATTCAGAGGGGTGAGTGTGAAGAGTCAGCACACTGCCTGGCGCACTGGAGCTGCAGTCAGCGAGCGGTGGTTCTGTTTCCTTTGGAATGGAACAGGTCACCCCCAAAGAGATCAGATGGGGTGTGGTAGGGCTTGACTCAGAGGGAGCCTTCACCAGTGGATGGTCCGTGGAGCAGCATGGGACAATCCAGGCCACAGTACCTCAGTGGACCCAGGCCAGGTGCCACCCACAGTGCTGTGACTGTCAAGTTACCTTGTGTCACAGAGCTGGGTCCCATCCTGGGAGTCCTTGGGGGCTAGTGGGGTCCAGAGATGTGGCCACTGCGAGGGAGGATCCCCCTGATTTTTCTGTCTGGGGAAGGACAACTCTCCCAGGTGCTCCTCACAGATGCATCTCCAGCCAGGCCACTTCCTGGCAACACCTAACCTGTTGTTGCCCTCTGTGGAGCTATGCGGGAGATTCTCGCAGTGGCCCCCACATGCCTGTGGGACCCCCGTATGTGCCCCATGGTGGATGTGCACTTGAGGGAAGACTGGCCTCTTCGTGTGCCTTCTAGAGTGAAGGGAGGGGAGCTAGGCCTTGTCTCCATCTGATGGACACAAGACATTTCCAAACCCCTGATGGTCACAGGGAAGTGTCATCCTAGGGAGGTGGACTCTGGGTATTTCTGAAAACACTCTAGGAGAATTCTCTAGGAAAGCAGCATGTCCTTGCCCAAATTCTTTCTCATATAACACCATCTTGGGCCTGTGCCCTGAGCCAT
The DNA here is from genome assembly GCF_003265705.2 of Callorhinus ursinus. Classification (NCBI taxonomy): domain Eukaryota; kingdom Metazoa; phylum Chordata; class Mammalia; order Carnivora; family Otariidae; genus Callorhinus; species Callorhinus ursinus. The sequence continues at coordinate 5,960,661 of NW_027397118.1, forward strand.
CATGCACAAACAGGAACACATGCCCCTTCTCCTGTGCCCACACCTCCAGCCCCCCAGCTTTGTGCCCGTGTGCACAGCCAGGATCTCTCGTGGGCCCTGCTGGGCTAACCCTGGGATCCCAGGAAGGCCCGTCTTGTTCTAGCCCAGCCCAGCCCAGCCCAGGCTCATCCTGGTATCTGGAGCCCCACTGCCAGCCCTGGCCTCCTGACCCCCAGGAGCCACAGGATTACTCTGAGGGCGCTGCAAGAAGAAAATTCTGCAGCCTCGAACTTGTCTTCTGCTCCCATGGGCTCCACCTGGGAATTTGCAAGTTTTTCTTTTTCAGTGAGTCACTCCTTCATCACGTGAATAACACAATTACACCCCATGGTTTGTGCATGTGTTTTAAGGATGTCAGTGATTTATTTAAATCATTAGCCATTTTAAATGGCCCACTGTTTTGTCACCTCATCCTGGCATTTCTTCATTTATGACAGACACCTGGATTTTCCTAACTGGGGAAGACCCGAGCCTCCCTCAGCCTCTGGGAGAGCCTCCCGGGCCGCCGGCAAAGCCTCTTCTGAATGGGCTCCCGCGTGGGGCCTGCAGTTGGCCTCCTGGGCCCAAGACTCCGTGGACTTCCCTCCGCTCTTGAGGAAGAGGGCGGGCTCCCATGTGCCTTTTCTGCCGAAATTATCTCCCTAGCTCCGCCCTTCGATACAAAAGGCCCAAGTCTGGGTCCAGAGTAAGTTATTTGTAATGCATTTTTAGAGTCCATATTGCAATATTAGCCATGACTGTCTGCTGTGTAGAAGAAGGGGGAGTCTGCGTTTGAAGTTTAATCCAGCTTCTACTTAAGCTCAGTCCCTGGGCAATCCTTTTTTCTGCCGCTGAGCTCAAACAGCCGGTCCTCAGGTTTGATCTGCTGCCCCACGGAGCCCTGCCCAATGTGAATTTGAAGTTTTTTTTTTTTCCCCCTCTCAACCAGGGAGACTTGCAAAAAAAAAAAAAAAAAAAGTCCCTGTGGTCCACGGCGCCGGCTCCCACGGGGGGCCCTTGGGTCCCCCGCGTCCTCCCACCCCGGAGCCCCTCCGGCCGCCAGCCTTCTGGGGGAGGGGGGCCATGGCCCTGCTGCAGGGTCTCCGAGGAGCCCCTTTGAGCCGTCTCCGCTGGTGGACAGCGAGCCCTGGGGAGTCCGGGAGTCCTGTCTGGCATGTGGGGGGCCGAGCAAAAGGAGGGAAAAAAGGGAGGGAAATGAAAGGCGCGAGTTTGTCGGGAACTGGTGCTGGCGGTGGAAACAGGAGCCACAGCAGGACGGAACCTGGTGGCCTTCAAAACTTTTCTTCTCCCCTCTCGCCGCACGACTCGGAGGAGGCAGGCAGTAATTAAAGGCCCCCCTGGCTCCTCATTTTCTGTGCCTGTGGCTTTGATCTGGCTCATGTCAGGCGGCTATCTTCATTGTTCGTGCCTTTCTTTCATTCTTGTTTGATGCAGCAATGATGATCTTTGATTCCAGAGTCGGAGGTGGGCAGGAGAGTGTTACAGGTCTTACATAATGCATCTTTCACATCTTATTTTTAAACACGGGCATAATCAGGGCTGGGCAGAGGCTGGGCGTGATTTTAACCCGTGTTCTGGGAGAGGCGGTCGCCGGCCCCGTGGCGCTGGCCTGGGGGTAGGTGGGGACAGGCAGTCCTGGGCAACTGAATGAAAATTACTAGAGAGAGCCTTTTCCCCTCCACCCCTTTCTAAATGTAACGTGGAGGGAGTTTTTCCTAATTGTTCCCTCATGGCCAAAGATGCGCTGGGAGCAGGCAGGGCGGGGAAGGCTCGGCCGGCGGCGGGGGGCGGGGAGGGCCTGCACACTGTTTATTAGTGGGTGTTAATAAACTATAAGGCACAAGCTGTCGGAGGAGGTGTGTGAGCCGCTCACTCAGGTGGCCGGCATGAAATGGAGACTCTGGGCAGACGCGGGTGAGGTGGGCGGCGGAGGGGTGCCCGTCCCCGTCTGCACACCCTTCCCCGCTCCGCAGCTCCCACCTCCCGGCCGGGACAGAGATGAGAAGACATGGTCCCGATGGAGGAGGCCCGCGGCCCGGGCCTGGCATGAGGACACGCGTGGCTAAGGCCGGGGTGGCCAGCTCAGGTGGTGGTGGCGGCCGGGCGGTGGAGATGGCGTGCCCGCTGGGGGTGGGCTGGGGGCCAGACCCAAGCTCCCAGACTTCCAAGAGGAACCAGGAGTTCGGGTTGTCGAAGGTTGAAATTTGGGTTGAGATGAGATGGAAATCTTTCTTGGTCAGAGACCACGAAGACAAAGGCTGGGAGGTGGGACAGCCTGGGGAGGGTGGTGGCTAGGGCGTGGGGTTCAGGAGCACGGTGGAGCCAGGTGGCAAGGCAGGGAGGTCCTTGATCGCTATTCCACAGCCTCCACACTGGGCAGACTGGGAAGGCTGGTGGCCCGAGAGTGGCCAGCTCCAAGATGGATGTAGGGGCCCTTCCTGGCCGGGAGCTCCCCTGGGCTGGAGGGGTTCTGCCCATGAAGTCTGAGGCCACATGTCTTTGCCACTGAGCATTCGGGGTTTGTGAGGGCATGGACGCATCCTGCTGCTATGGGAACAGGCCCCCGTCAGAACTGCCTCATTCTTCGGACAGCGCTGATGGTGCTTTGCTTGCAAGGGTCCGAGGCCGGCCTTCCTGCCCACCCACCCCAGGCTCAAGTACCAGGATTTTTAGGCAATGATGTTTCAGTAGATATTTATTGAGCACCTACTGTGTGCCAGCCCTCAGACTGGGTGCTGCGTATACAGTGAGCAGCAAGGCAGGCCTGGTCCGTGAGGGAGAAGGACAACGGACAAATTGCCACATCGCTGCATAGAGGCGTGTGAATGTTTGGAAGGAAGAGCTGAGGCGTAAGAGAGAACCAAAGGCTTCTCTGAAGAACTGACGTAAGGTGGAATGATGCACAGAAATAATGGGGATGGTAGTCCAGAGAGGCTTCAAAGACCCCAGGGCAGGCGGGCATGTGGAAGCCGGGGGACTGTCAGCAGGCGGTGCTGGGGAGCACGGTGAGCAAGGGGGTGCACTGTGGAGAGGGGTGGGGACCGACCCCTGCAAGGCCTTGTGGGCCGAGGTAGGGGTGCTGGGGGGTGAGGAAGATGGGTGTGAGCCATGTGGGGAAGCCGAGGTGGTGGTGTAGGTGGTAGAGGTAGAGAACCAAGGGCATATTTGAGAGTTTTCTAGATAGCAAAATTGACGAGACTTGGGGATGATTAGAAGCTGGGGGACTCCTGGCATTTGGGCTTTAGCAGCAGGCGAATGGAGAGTTTTTTCCTGAAGTGGGGCGGCCTGGCCGAGAAGCAGGATTGTGTGTGAAGTCCTTCCCCTGTTCTGGCAGCCCAGTGCCAGGCCAGGGGCCCTGGAGGCAGAGCTGGTGAGGACAGTGGGGTGTAATCCAAGGAGCCAGAGATCCCACAGCGTCTGAGGGCTGCCCCGCAAGATCCCATGGCGCCTGAGGCCTGGGACTGCCCCTGCTCTGTCCCCAGCTGAGCCCAGTTTGTGTTGTGTCGAAGGGCCTGTTCCCGCAGGCCATAGAGCAGTTCAAACATGTTGGGATCAGGCACTGCTTGACCCTTGGAGATTTTGCCCTGGGCTGCCTCCTTCCCCACCCACGGCCGGTGCTTAAGCTTGTGTACCCGGCTGGGCGGCCTGATGCTCAGGTGGAGGCAGGCTGTCCAGTGTTCCTTGCTTCCTTGTAAATCCTCTTGGCTGGCCAGGCCGGGCCTCTGAGGCTGGGGATGCCTGGTAGCTGGGTTGATGGTGCCTTTCTGGGCTGATGATGCGGGAGGAGCGTGTATTTCCACCTGCTGTCTGAACTGCACACAAAATCTGCTTTGCCTGGTATGTGGCAGAGCCTGCTGGCTTGGACTCTGCACCTTCATTTTAGGACCCCTCCATTTATGACCTACCGCCTTCAGCAGCTCCCTCTTATACTTGGGTTGGGGTAGGAGTGGGTCCTGCTTAGCCTGGCAGGAGGGACCTAGAAGTGGATCATGTTGGGAGGGGCTTCTGGGCAGGGGGGTCTTCTGGGAAGGCGGGGCTCCCCGATGGGCTCCGTACTCTTTATGAGCTGAGTTTCTGCTGTCAGTTCAAGGCAGCTCCCCTAGATTTGCTACTTGGAGTCGAGGAGTCTGATGTCAAGGGACCACTCATATCCTGACCAGCGCCTCGAGAGGCCCAGCTTCTTTTTTCATCCTCACCCCCAAAGCAGACTTTCCAAGAGAGGCACAGCCGGGTCTGGGCAGGCTTCGGGGAGCCAGTGTACCACTTATATGGGTAGTTTTCTTGCTCGCAGCCTGGGGTCTTTTCATCTCTGCCCTATTTCTCTCACCATCCAAACTTTGGGCTAATTAATGCCATGAACTTCCTCATGATATAGTTGGTTCTCCCCAGAGCACCTGGAGAATCTAAATATCCCTGATATATCTGGCCATGTTATTATAGCTTTATAACCTAAGAATTCAATAGATGAATGAAAGACAACAGTTAGTTGAATTTGAGGGAAAAAAAAAACTTCATTCTCCAAACACCCTGTTTTCCTATTTATATCCTTTCTCTTGGTCCTTGCCCTCACACATGTGGGTTGACAGGATTATAACCAGAGGATATCTGATATACTCTGTTCTTTTTCCCAGTGAGGTCATGGTCTGACCTGCCTTCAGAGTCTCTGGTCCATAGAGCTGCTCTTAACAACATTGGGCAGGTGCTGCCCGAGATATGGCTAAAGTGCCTGGCCTCACTCCTGGCACATGGGGATTTCCCAGGAGGCTTTTCTTTCCCCAAGTTTCCTTCGGACCCTGGGCCTCTTGAGGGCACTGTTCTTATTGTGCCTTGTGGCCGAGAGGAAGGGGGTCTGAATTTGGGGTGGGGAGAACTGAGTCCTAGGGCTGTGTTGCCACCAGCTGGCTCTGCACAAACTTGGCCCTTCGCTTCCCGGTCATCACTTTCCCTGTCTAAAGATGAGGGTGGCTCTCATCCACCTCTGACGTTCCAAGGTTTGGGATCCAAAAGAAAGAATCTACTTATATCAAGTGTGAGTATTAAGTAATCAGAATATACTTATATTAAGTTCCTCTTTATAGCCTTTACTCTAGTGGTTATTTTACACATATTTGGTGTATTTCTGATCATGGTCTGTGTCCTGCCTGACATGGTCAGGTCCGGGAGGGGCCCCCTCGGCCGCTGCCACCGCCGAGTGCCCCAGGGGTGGTTTGCAGGAGAGCTCAGTGAGTACTGTTGAGGGAAAGGTCAGGTAGCACAGTTAGTGGCGGGGGCCAGGCTCCCCTCTGCTTCAGTCCACAGATCGTAATAGGTGAGCAATACAGAAGGTGGTGGGGGCGATTCCTCAGTCCTCGGGGTACTGCAGCTCTGTGGGCTGGAGAGGAGTCCCTCCTTTTTCTTTCTTTAAAAAAGATTGATTTATTTATTTGGGGAGGGAGGGGCAGAGGGAGAGAGAGTCTGAAGCAGACTCCGCGCTGAGCCTGAAGCCCTAGGCAGGGCTCCACCTCATGACCCTGAGATCACAACCTGAGCTGAAACCAAGAGTCGGATGCTCAACCCCCTGAGCCGCCCAGGCGCCCTGAGGGGTCCCTTCTTTATCAGGGTCAGAAGCAGGAGACAAGCTGCCTGGTGCCCCCTCAGCCCTGAGGCCCCTTGCCTGACACAGGGGTCTCCAGGTGAGAGGGGGTGCTCTGAATGGGGTGGGGGCCCTAGGGTGGGAGGTCTCCTAGGCGGCTCCTCTGTCCAAGTCCTGACACCTCCTCAGAGCCACCACACAGGGCACAGCTGTAAGAGTTGTTGAGTGCTTACAACAGGGAACCACCCTGTTTCAGCACGACAGCCTTCGTGGTGGGTACGGTGACCACCATTCCCATTTTACAGATGAGGGAACTGAGGCTCAGGGAAGTTATAATTTGCCCACGGTCACGCAGCCAGAAAGTGACAGAGTATTTGCCCCTGGCGGTCTGCCTTCAGAGTTCACACTCTTCATGACTGACCTCCACCCCTTCTGTCAGCTCAGCACCCCCACAAGCCTGCTCTCCCCGCTCCTCTTCTCTCTCAGGCCCTCCTGCCATGCTCAGCGACATCCCATCTGTCAGAAGTTCTGTTCTTGCCAGGTGTGGTGCCCCTCCTGGGACCCCAGGCCGGGACAGTTGCTAGAGGGAGGTGAAGGAAAGACTTCCCAGGTCTCCCCGTGGCTCCAGACCCTGGTTTTGCGTGCGTGGCCTGGGAGGGCCTGGCGGCCCTAGGCTTTTCCCTGTGGCTGGCCCAGCCTCCTCTCCCTGTGTGGGTGGGATGGGATTTGCCTGGTCAGTCCCGTGGGTCACAGCAGGCCCAGCAACCTGACAGGCTCCTCTCTCTTGTGTTTGAGCAAGGGGCCTGAGGAGTGGGGCAGGGCAGGGGGATTGAGAGAGAGGCAGGATTGGGGAGGGAAGGGAGGGAGCGGGCAAGGAGGTGGGCAGACAGCCTGAGGGTGAGGAGAAAAGGAAATGGGATGAAGAGCAAGGAGGGGGGGGTGGTGTTGGTTCCTGAAAGGGAAGAGGAGAAGGGAGGGGAGATGGGTTGGGAATTAGTGGAAGGGAAAGAGGAGCAGGGACGGAGGGGAACGGGGGGAAGCAGACCAGAGAGGAGGAGATGGAGGGGTGCACAGGGGGCTGTGTCAGATACAGAAGGAATCCCCATGTTGGAAGCTGACCCTGCTCGGGTGGAGCCCAGGCCTCCAGGAAGCGGGAGCCTCCGGGAACCAGGAGCAGGCACTTGGAGGCGGTGGCAGAAGCTGTGGGGCTGGGTGAGCCGAGGGCTCCCCTCACTGGCAGACCAGCCCCGGAGCCATCACTTTGAAGTCCCTGACATTTGTGGCAAAACGATCTGGTCTGAGGTCTCATTAGCCTCTGCTTTGCTATATACACCCTGCCACTTAATCTCCCCGTTCAAACTTCAACGCCAAGGTTTGTAAATCTGCCCTGCTTGCTTTATGAAGTCTGTTGCTGATGTGAACTTGAATGTTCCTACACATGAGTTTTCTCTCCCCTTTCCCCACCCCCAGAAGTGCTTGATTACCAAAGCTCTGCTGCCCAGGGGGAGAAAGCTGCCAAAAGAGAACCCATGTTTCATTTTCCACTTAAACTTGGGAGCGGTTTAGTCTGGAATGCTGGTGGATTTCATTTTTCACAAACTGGCACAGCCACCTCTGCTGCTCAGGACAAAAGAACCCCTTGGTGCTCGGCCATTACCCCCGAGCCCACCCTTTGTTTTTCACCTCCCTTCCTACTGGGACCCCTACCAAGTTCCCCAGGTCATTGTTCCAATTCTGCGGTTTGGCAGAGCTGAGGACATGCAGTGGGACATGAACAGTCCTTAGAAAATTCTCCCTCCCTGTCTCTTCCCACTGGCCTTGATCAACACAGGTGCCTGTCTGGCTTAAAGGCTTTTACAAGGGGCAGATGGCTCAAGACCTGTTTACTGATAGCTCCTGACCTATATACTGATGGCTTCTGACCTGTGTACTGATGGCTCCTGACCTGAATACTGCTGGGAAGACTAAGACCCAAAGGGAGAGACCCAATGGGCTCTGAAGCATTTGGGGCTGGTGCTCTTGAGCCAAGATTTTTCATGTCTCGCATCAGATTCACATGATGCTTCTCATTCATTCATCCAATAAATAATTGACATTGGTCTTCAAACTGTGTGTCAAGGTGCTGCAGGGCGCCACAGCTAACCCACAGGAGCTCTGTGATATATTTTAAAATTTCAAGGGAAACACAGCAACACTCAGCATCTGCTGGACATGAAGTGAACTGCTAACCCAGGACTGTCCACCATTTCAACAACAGATTGCTCTCTAGTTTTGATGATGTCATATCGTTGCAAAGCTGGTCTTTCAATAGTTACTATGGATAAAAAGCAAGTGATACCTGAAAATCAATATGGGAAAAGAAATGAGGCTGGTGGATCCAATCCAATTCCAATGTTGGAGTTGTGTCCTGTTGCCCAAGGGAAAGATGACTTCAGGCCTGTGGGGTGTCGATTAAGGGCTTTACTTTGCCACGGTGGGAAGGCCTCAGAGGGATTTCAAGCAGGGCAGTGATGTGAGTAGTCCTGTGTTCTGCAAAGAGCCCTCGGGCTACTGCTGGTTTAGACTAGACATAGGGAAACATGTTAGGAGACCACAGTAATGGTCCAAGCCAACCAACCAACCAGTCAACCAACCAACCAACCAACCAACCAACCAGTCAACCAACCAACCAACCAACCAACCAACCAGCCAGCCAGCCAGCCAACCAGTCAACCAACCAGCGAATCAACCAGTCAGCCAACCAACCAGCTAGTCAGCGAACCAACCAACCAGCCAGTCAGCCAACCAACCGATCAACCAGCCAGCCAGCCAACCAACCGGTCAACCAACCAGCCAATCAACCAGTCAGCCAACCAACCAGCTAGTCAGCCAACCAACCAACCAGCCAGTCAGCCAACCAACCAGCTAGTCAGCCAACCAACCAACCAGCCACTCAGGCAACCAAACAGCCAATCAACCAACCAACCAACCAGCCAGCCAGCCAGCCAGCCAGCCAGCCAGCCAGCCAACCAGCCAACCAACCAACCAACCACCCACAGTGGCTTGAACTCAGGTGATGGCAGTGAGGGAGGGGAGTCTGGTGGACAGACTTGAGACCTGGCTGATGACAAGATGGATTTGATGACTAGCTGAATATGGGAGTGAAAGGGAGGAAAGGTGTCTGGCATGGGGACAGGGTGACATGGATGGGAAAGTGCAGGGCTCACACACAATGGGTGGCCAATAAGTACTTCGCCCTGCTTTATTTTTCTCATTCACTTCCCATTACCTGACACCTTATATAATCATTTGATTACTTGGTTACTCTCCAGTCCCCTCACCAGACTGTCAATTCCATGAAGACAGGGACCTTGCCTTATTCCGTGCTGTGTCCCTGTCACCCAGACTCTGCCTCATACAGAGTTTAGAGGCTCCCAACTTTATTGGTTCATGACATCTTAGTTGGTGATTTTTTTCTTGCCCCCCCCCCCAAGCCAAAAGAAATATCCAACAGTTAACCTTTGTTAATGTAGTCAGGCCAAACAACTGAAGAAGGATGTCCTAACAACTTAGTAACTGTTTGAAAAATAAAACACGTAAATTCAAAGAGAAAACATTTTCATTTCATTTTTAAATAGCCACAGTTACTAGTGGAGTGTGGTAAAATGCAGATTCTGAGTCAGCAGGTGCAGGTGGGGCCTGAAATTCTGAATTTCTCTCAAACTCGCAGGCAATGCCAAGCTGCTGGTGCAAGACTGCCTTTTGAGTGGGTGACAGGGACAGCTCTGAGTGCATTGACTTCACGTCTTTCCAGATATCCCTTCCCACATATGTTGCTCTCTGCAGAGAGCTTTGCCAGCCCCACGGCATGAGGTAGCGGTCAATTGTCCACACGCTGTGGCTTGAGGTGCCCAGCTCAGCTGCCCCCGTCTCCATGAACAGAAATCCTTGCTATGCGTTATCTGGGACTCTGCGTGGCTGAAATCTTGCATGAGCGTAAGCTCCTCGTTGAGAACAAGATTGTTCATGGTTCCTACCAGCAAGATAGTCTTGGTGGACCTGAAGTGCGCTAGAGACGCTTGCTGGGGCAGGATGACTAGCTCATTTATCTTGGCTGTTTTATCATCTAGAGGCACCTGCCTTGTGATGGCTATGTATCCAACTTAGGCCGAGGATGCCAGGAGGTTCCCGTGGGCCACCAGACCCTCTGTGCTTCCCTTCTGGGAGCTGGATCCCATCAAAGGGATTGCTTTCCATCTCCTGGCTGTGATGCCCAGGGCCCTCTCCTGCCAGCTGCTGGTTGTTCAGGATGTCCAGGTCTGGGAAGGTGAGTTTTCTGGTCACACGTGCCGGGGCACATCACAGGTGCACACGCACCTGCATGTGTGTGTGTGTCCCAGTTCGTGCCTGGCCGAGCTCCACAGCATAGGTGGAAGTGGAAGGAAGGGCAGGAGGGCAAGCCCGTTCCCAACCCACCTGCTCTTCCTGTTCTCTGGGGAATTCAGTCTGTTCTACTGATTCAGTGAGTATATAACATTGGACTTGGGGCCAGAGCTGTCCTCTTCCCGTTCGCTGACTGCGTCAATAATCAGTTGATTCATTTGTTAATTCATTGATTCCCCTGTGCTGCAAGTGTTTATTTACTAATCGAGGCTGATGTTCTGAGCTGGAGGGCCACGGTTGCTGGAGATTACCTGGAGGAGGGCGGGCACACTGTGGTGTGTGTCATGTACATGTGTATGTGCCGCACACCCGCACACACAGTTGTGCGGAGCACTCATGTATGTGCGTACAAATACGTGTGCACATGCATGTGCCCGAGTGCAGTGTGTGTGCACCATAGGACTGTCCAGGCAGAGCCCAGTGCCGGTAACGATGGCTCGGGGGCTCTCTCTTGCCAGTATGGACCCCAGGCTGGAGAAGAGAGGCTGCTGATGGTAGAGCAGAGTTTGTAGCTTGGCTTCATGTGCGTGTGAGCACTTGGGTGTGTTTTAATTAACTAGAACATTTGCCTGGAAATGAGCAGCGGCGGCAGCAGGCTCAAAGGCAGCTGGAGGCGGGCGGTGCGGTGGCAGCCTGGGTGGCGGAGGCCATGGCAGCCAGGCTTCTGAGTTTCCACGTGCTCAGTCCTGGCTGATGGCACCATGGAGTGGTGGGGTGGCAGGCCCAGCAGGGAGGGCCTCCTGGGAGTGGCTGAACTCTCTAGAATTCCCAAGACTCCTCCCCACCTAGTTGAAGGTGGCCAGGGTAATGGTTCCCGCCCAGGGGTGGGGGCATGCGACTCCTGACATGAGTCCAGGCAGGCTTTGGGCCCCTGAGCCGGGCAGGCTTGACTGACCGACCTCTATCTTAGCCTAGCACCTGGCACATCATGGGGCCCCCCTATATGTTTGTTGCATGGATAAATGAACAGATAGAGGAAAGCAAGGCTCAGAGAGAGGTTAAGGGATGTCTCCAGGGTCACACACCATGCTATGTGACCAGTTGGAAGTTTGGATTTTGTCTCTGGTACTTTCTCCACAACCCTGTAATGTTGGCGTGAAGAAATGCATTGCATCATTTCAGGGGCAGATGAATACACACACCACAGGGGCTGTGTGTCACCCACTGCTTCCAGTGGTTCTTCCAGTTGTCTACCCACCACTCTGTCCATCTGGGTGGTGGGAGAGATGGTCTTCCCAGGGCTTCTTGTGGGGGGGTAGAGAGAGGTGGGGGAAGGGTAGTGATGGCGGGACGGGAAGGACTGGGCCTGTCCCTTCCCAAGACACCTTGGCCACTGGGAGCTCATAGGTTGGAGTTATTGAAGGAAACCTCTGGAATGCTGAACGTCCCCCCGCAGAGGGCCCCTGCTGTCCCACCCGGCCTGTTCCAAGGCTCGGCGTGCTGCCCATTGCTACGGTCCACCCCTAGCTCCTCCGGAGGGGCGTGCTTTCTTCTTGTCCCATTTCCCTCGAGGGCTCCTGCCTGGTCATTTTGCTGACATACAGCTCTGTTCCTGTGTCTCTTTCGTCTAGTGGTCCAGGGGGTGGGCTCCGGGGCCGCACTGCCTGGGGTCAGATGTGGGCCGTGTCCCTTCCGGGTTTTGTGATTCCGTCAGCAGAGTGACGTCATGGCTCAGAGCCCCGTTCTTCTTACTGGTAAAGTGGACAACGCACTGTCTACGTATCAGCTGCGATTTGTCATATATACGTGGCCAGAATCCGGGACTCTTGTCGGAGATGGAGGCCGGGCTGCCAGTCACCCGAGAGTGTTCTGACGGCCTGCCGAGACACTTGCAGAGAGGCCAGGGGAGCATAAACTGGTGCAAGGAGAAGCCAACTTCTGTTCCCATCTCAAACTCCTCCTGGGCACCTGCTCATGGAGGGAAATATTGGGGAATCACTGACAACGCTTAAATAGCTGTATCTCCATCTTTTTGCTGAACGTGCTGCTAAATTTTAACCTAAACATAGATTAAAAGTGCCCCCGATAGATCTCCCATTATATCCACATTTACCTATTATCTATCAACTGGAATAATTTCCGTTCTTGTGTTAGCTGCCTTTTCTTGGCCTTTGCCCTTGCTCTTTCCTCTGCCCTACACGTTCTCTCCCCTCCTCTTGACCTTTTATTTTTTACCATAAATGAAGACTTAGCACAAGATGTCTTTGCCTCTTGGTGTCCCGCATAGGCCAGCCAGACTGAGCATTCCGGGCCTGATGCGGACCTTTCTATGGTCCCCCCGTGGTCTGCCTTGCTTTGTGTGTTTTTTTTAGCCTCCTCTAGAGAATAGGGAGGCAGAATCCTGGGTTTCTCCTTCTTGGCCACTCACAGCGCCCAGAACTTGGTGAGTCCTTACCGGTGCTGATTGGATGACTGGAATTTGGGGTTTGCAGCCACGGCAGGAAGCAGAGTGCGTGCCTGTGTGTGTGTGCATAGGCACGTGCTGTGCGCACACACACGTGTGCCCACATTTTGGTCCATCAGCCTGCTGCGCCTGTCTCATTGGGTTTCTGAAAAAAGGCGCCTGCTTTAATTCTTAATTAGAAATCAGAGCGGTGACAGAATGGGCCAGCCCTGCAGCTGGAGGTTTTTCTCAATGCTGGAGTTCACCTTAACAAGCGCTCTTGGTCCAGGGTGGCGTCTGCTGGGGCTGGACACCGCCGCTCACACTGGTGGGAGTGTATCAATGCCTATGGAACGATCATGTAATTGTTGGGTGATGGGGCATCAGGATTTTGCCGATGCCACAGTCTTTCCTGGCAGTTAAGAAAACCTGCTGAGGAAGAGACGTTGGAGATGACCGGGAGTACACCTGAGGAGCTGTGCATTTACCCCATCTTTTGGACATGATGGGGTCCTGGCATCTGGGAGCCCTGGCCTCTGCCAAATGAGATTACCTGCACCTGTTCTCCCAGGCTGGGGATGCAATGAACACATGTGTTGTGGGTAAAATGATCTGTACAGACTGTGTCAGGTTCCGTTTCTCTGGTTACCTGGGCATCAGGGCGGAGTGGGGAACCTCACCTGCTGGTGGAGATCCACCCCTGAGCTTCTGGGCCCCACAAAGGGCCCAGGCAGGTGTGGGGATGCCACTTGGGTTCCCGTGGCCTCCGGGTAGGGCGCCTCCTGGCGGAGGTTGGCCCGAACACCGCACACATGGTGGGGTGGGCTGTGGACACTCCGGGGAAATACACGGATGCTTGAGTGTTTCTTCAGGAAGCTTTTAAACTGTGCTTCGGGACCTGGGTCAACTACAGGACACCCTGGGGTAGAGCCCACAGTCTCTCAGGCCACAGGGCCAGGGGACCCCCACGGACGTGCTATGTGAGCACAGAGAAGTTACCTCTTAACTGCTTTGTGTCTGCTTTTCCTCTTCTGGAAAGCAGGGGAAGCATCCGTACCTCCCCACTACGGTCACTGGGAAGACGAAAGAGACAATATAGATCTGTACACCCCTTACTGACAATTCTGAATTTCAGAAAGTGTGAAACCTGAATTTTTTTTTTTTTTTTTTTTTTTTTGTAGCTCATTTGGCAGCAAAATTTGACCTGGCTGATGTGAAGCTATTTATAGGCTTTATTTAAGTCAAGTTGGTGAATATCTCCCTGTTTTGCTGCTGACATATAAATATGCTTGAGAGCTTCTGAGGTGTTCCCAGATACTCAGGAAATGCACTGTGTTACCTTTCCAGAACCTGAAAAAGTCTGAATTCTGGGACACATCTGGCTTTGAGGGTTTAGGGTAGGGGTCACGAACGGGCATATGCAAGGCATTTGGGGAGAGTCCTACCATCATGCTCAGGAGACCTTAGGTAGAGCTGTCTTTCAACCCCACCGAACTGCCTTTTCCTTCCTTCCTCAAGCTCTGGGCTGTGCGGGGTGGGGCCCTTCACCTGCTTTTAGGCTGTCCGTGCTGGGCCTGTGCATGCAGGCACCCCGCTGGTGCCCTTCCTCCCCGGCAGGAGGGCAAACAGCTCCTTTGCTAACTGCCAACCTCCATAGCAGGTTGATTTGTGCTTGGGACATGGAGGAAGGGCCCACACCTGGCCTGGCCCTGGGGTATCGGCCTTGGGATCTGATGCGTGTGGTTTGTCTCTGTTTTAGAGGTTCCTGCTGCCCAGTCTGTCGCTTCCTTCAAGGGCAGGGCCCCCGGTTGTCCTTCTGGCTCTCCAGGGGGCGGTCATGCTTGTGTTGGAGGTTCCGTTTCTCTGGTTCCCCGCGGGTGGCCGGGCCCAGCTAGTGAGGCGTGCGTGGCCTTCCTGGTCCTGGGAATCCTGCTGGCTCAGACACCATGTTCCAGAGGGGCTGTGGGGTGTGGGACTGCTTCTGCCTGCAGAGGAAGGCAGATAGGAAAATTGGAGGTGAGCCTCCCTTTATCTATATATTTACTGGCGGCCTCCCCCACCCCCAGTAAGACATCTCTTTTGAGATGCTTGCCTCCCGGTGTTTCTGGCCTGACTCCCTAAGGGAACGGGACACTCTCATCTGGCCGATGGCTCCGTCCTCGCCCTCTAGGGGTAATTCCATTCATGCCACCCCAACTTTTTTTTAAAGAGTCCTCCCCCTCCCCCCAGAAGGAAAAAAGATGCTTTAAATATCTTGCCTCAAGCCAGTATTTCAGCCATAGCTGTAGTTTGCTTTTCTGTTTTGGTTGTAAGACCCCGCAATTAAGAAAATCCTCGCCTCAGATTAATTGTAGCCTACGTTGGCTCACAAGGAGGCAGCGTGCCATTTCCCTCGGTCTCCCAGCTTTTGGGGCCGAGGGAGCTGGGGAGCTTTGGGGAAAGTGGGTGTCAGACAGAGGTGTGCCCTTGCTGGGGGTGGCACGGGGGCAGAAGTGAGGCAGGACTGGACTTCAGGGCCCGCGCTGTGTCCCTGGGCCTCCCACAGGCCTGTGACAAAGCCTCGTGGCAGGCGATCACACGGGTAGGGCTGGCCCCCAGTGGCCATGAAGTGGGCAGAGTCCCGCCCATTCCCGCCGTTCCTGGGCCACGGCCCTGCGGGGTCTGATGCCTCGCCGGGCCCACTGCCCATGCTCGACAAGCACAGACACGGCCGACTTTTCTTTTCGAGGAACCGTTTTCTTTTCCGGCTGTGATCTGTGGGCATCTGCGTGGGTGTCTTGCAGGTTGTATGAGGGTCAGAGGCTGGGCAAACACTGATGCCAGCCGGACGAAACCTACTATGCGCCGGGTGCTGTGTGGGGGGGCGCAACTCTCCATGCTGCTGAGAGTGGCTGGAGCAGCCACCGCCTGCCTTCTGGGGCTCCCCCCCAGAAGCTCCAGGGTGAGCCCCTTCTCTTCTTGCGGCCACTGCCTGGATTTAGGCAAGCAGGCAGGTCGCGCTTGCCCTTGGTGCCTCGTCCCCTTCCTATGCCCGTTGTCCCCAGAGCCTGCCTGTGACTGTGGCACTTGGCATTTACAGAGCATTTCCCAGCCATGTTCTCCTCTGACCCTCACTGCAGCCCTGCAAGGTGATCAGAGCCCAGCGAGTGGAAACTGAGGCTCAGAGCAGGAGGGAGCTGGCTAGGGCCACGAGGCCTAGGAGCAGGGAAGCAGGACCAGTCTGTGGGGTGACCTGGTGACCTGGCCAGCGTGGGGGTGGCAATGCCAACAACTACTTTTCCCCCTTGTGGTTCTTTTCTGAGTCCTTCTAGTCAGAGTGGAGCTTGGGGCTATCTGAGAGGCTTCCAGGCCCAACTCCTGCCTCCTGGGCCCAGACACGGAAAGGAGGGATCTGTACCCTCCTGGGTCTCCTGTGCCAGGCCACGTGCTCTGAGCTGTCTGCTGGGCTTGGTTCAGGGAGAGCTGAGGGGTGCATGAGCCTGTGGGGAGTCTGTTGGGGCAACCGTCCTGAGTCTGAAAGAAGGAGATACTCTGCCCATTGGGTATGATGGCCTGGGCCTCTAGGGAAGCCCGTGTGCGAGAGAGGGTAGGTTTGACACCATTCTTTACTCTTCCTGCCTCGTTCCCTGGGCTACCGTGTGGGGGTGGGGCTGGCACTGAGCTAAATCCTTCCCAGACATCATTCCCTTTAATCCTCAAGTCCAGGAGGGAGGTATCCATTGTTAACTGTCTTCATGTTACAGGTGAGGTTTGTGGCTCAGAGAGGGGAGGTTACTTTCCCTAGGTCACACAGCGTGTACATAGCAGAGTTAAGACTCAACCCAAGTCCATGCACTTAACCTCCACTGCCTACGCTTCTTTCCTCCTGGGTGGCCTGGTGCTTGTTGGGGGCAGGGCTGGGGGCGCCTGCAGGATGTGGGTTCTGCAGGCACTGGTGAGTTAGCAAAGGAGGTGTTTCCCCAGGCACCCCCTGCCCATACCGAGGCTACCTCAGGCGGCTCTGAGTCTCCTGCCACCCGACTATGTCTTGACTGCCTGCCAACCTGGGAGGCCTCCAGAATTACACACTCAGCTCCCATTGAGAGCTGGCCCGGAGGTTGTGGCCATTTGAACCATCTGCCTCTACCACTTGTGGGCCTCAGTTTCCAAGTCTGTGAAATGGGACAGAGTCCTTGCCTCCTGCCTCCGTAGCATTGGGGTGTGGGGTATTGAGGCCTTTGAGAGCTACCGTGTGGGAAAGGGCTGCCCTCCTGGGTCTGGGTGCGGTGGTCTGTCTGTGGCTTTTGTACTCCTGGGAGTCAAAGGCAGCCTCAGGTCCCCTGTGCACTGGAAGTGCTCCATACGTGGGATTTTGTCCTGTTCCACACGCGGCCCCCCCCGCCCCCGCCATGCACCTCTCCCCTCCTTCCCAGGGGTCCTTGCAGAGGAAAGCTTGCAGTCTGCCGAGCAGGCGGCGGCAACACAGCTGGCTGGGGCGGGAGTGTGCAGCTTTGAGCCCAGCAGACTCCTTTGCAAGGCCGCTCTGCCGATGCCACCCCACGACACCAGCCCAGGCTCCTCAGGCCTCTGAGCCTCTGTTTCCACATCTGGGGCTTGGGGATAACCATTGCACTTGCCCAGGGTGTTGCTGTGAAAATCAGAGTAGGCATTCGGAGAATGTTGTCAGATGGGCTCAGTCCCATCATCCTGGTCAGTTGCTCCTTACACCCTGTTTAATTTCCTTGATTTAATTTTTCTTGTTCCTCGTCCTCATGCTAAGGATTCGGCTTGGGTAAGAAATTGAAAGCTACACAATGATGAGCTGTTGTCTGGTTGTGTCTGCGACCCTCTGTGCGAGCATCCTCTCAGGCCTCGGTGCGCACACGGTCAAATGGAAACAGCACAAACTTTCATGCAGTGTGTTCTGCTCTGGGCAGTGCAGTTGCCGTCTCTAATGTCATCAGCACGACCATTCTGTGAGGCTGCTATTGTTTCCCATTTCACAGAGGGGGAGGTGAAGGCTCAGCGCCCGTGAACGGTAGAGCCAGGATTGGAACCCAGCCTGGCTCATTTCCCTGTGGGACCGAGCACCTAGGGTAGCTCCATGCTTAGACACGCGGCAGGTGGGCTGACCGGGAGGCTGTGGGAAGGGAAGGTGAGGTCAGCGTTTGGCAGTGAAGCCGGGGAGTGGCCCGGGCTCGTGCTCACCCTGGCATCGTGCACCCCCCCGCCTTTTCCCCCCCTCGCCCCCGCCCCCCACCAGCTCCCCTTCCTTGGCCTTTTCTCCCCCCTCCTCAATTGCCCTAATGACTTAGCCCAGGTGGCAAGTTGCGTGGAAAAAGTACTCCAGGGAAATAAGAGTCCTTGCTACCAGCCTGGGCCTCAGGTGTGTGCACAGCGGCCCTCCCTGGGGGTCTGGTGAGCTGTGCCTCCCCCACCCCCAGCTGTTAGGCAGGAGCTGGAGAGCTGTGTGTTTTGTGCAGCTGTGTGTGGTGTGTATGACCGCACGACAGACGGCTGTGGAGAACTGTGTGTGTGTGTAATTCTGTGCATGGGCGTGTGTGTACCCGCGGTGTGTGCGGGCATCTCTGCGTTTATGTGTGCGCTCGAGGCGGGTGGTGCCGGGTGAGGGGGACATGGGGTCGGTGTGGGGCTGGGGGCAGGGGCCGCAGCTGTGGGTGGTGGGCACTAGCCTTACCTTCTTTGCTGGTTAAAACCGTCTTTGCAGAACAGAGTTAAACACATGTTTAGATAATTAGAACAAAAGCCAAAAGAACAATTCCATTCAAAGGGATGAAGCTGGGAGGTGGGGGCCCACCAGGATCTGGGGGGTCGAGTTCTGGCTCCCCAGCTCTCTGCGGCCTTCACTGCGTTTTGATCGAGCTATTTAGAAAATCCCTTTGTTGTAGGATAAACTGACATTGGCTGGCGAGTTTCTGCTGTGAAGTTCGCTGTGTTCTGGGGCCCACTCGGGACAGTCAGGCCATGAGGAGCTGATTAAATGAGCTAATTTTCATTTGTTCAGCGGTTACAGATGCGGAGGCCTTTCCATGCCCTTTTCCTGAGGTTTTATTTATTAATTAATTTTTTTTTTTCTGGAAAGAGAAAGACCTTCAGGACTCCCTTTTCTCTTCCCACCCCGCCCCCCCCCCCCCTTAAAAATAAACGTATGAAAACCTTTTTAACAAGAACTCGGACTGGGAAAGCCAGGTTCCGGTGTGGGTGTAGTGGCTAGAGGTACCATTGGGGGGCTCCCCGAGTCTGTGAGCTGGGGTGGGGCTGCTGGGCCTGGGCCGCCCACTGTTGCTGAGAGCGAGGAGGAGCCAGCTGAGGGGCGGAGAGGTTTTTTGGACTGAAGCGGCCGCAGATCTCGGGCCTTTGCATGTGCCGTGATGCTGCTTGGTCCTCTCTTTGCATCCCTGCTTCGTTCCCTTGGCTGATTCTCGAGGTTGCTCCTTCTAGAAAGCCCCATTCCCCCACCGGCCCATGGGCTTCTCCGGTCACAGCAAGGATCACAGACACAGGACCCCTGCCTCCCACACACGAGGCCTCTGTAGGGCAAGAGCAAGGCCTATCTATCCCTCTCATGCCCCCCCAGCTCGAGTGCCTGGTGGGTCAGAAGCTTGGCATTGACTTCTGTTGCATGACCTAATGAGCGAATGAATGGAGTGAATGAGTGTATGAGTGAACGGGTGGATGACGTCTGCACTCACTGAGCTCTACTAGACCCCAGGCTCCGGATGTCAGGACCCAGATCTCCAGGTGTCATGGGTCCCTGGGCCACCTCCTCACCCCCGCGTCTGTCTTCCTCACTGATGTGCGGCGAGGATTCAGTATTGAGGGCTGGATCCCCAAAATGAACATCGCGGCAGCTGGGAGCTCATGTTCTCCTGGCCCAGCGTGAGCCTGAGCCCCAGGCCCGGGAGGCAGCTCAGGCCCGGCGCCGCTGGAAATCTGACTGAAGGCCCGGTGGAGGGAAGCGGGGCGGAGGGGGGTGGAAATTGCTCCGTGGGCTGGCTTTTTACAGCACTTACAGGCAAGCGGGCCTTGGGGGATAATGTGCCAACAATGAAGGGTGCTCAGAGCACAGAACAGGAGGGACTGTGTGTCTGCCTCCAGTTGCCACCCCTCGATCTTGCCGAAGCTGCCTGGCCCCTCCCGGCTCTTTCCTTTTTAACACCACCTTTGGCTGGGTTGGGGCACCTTTTAGAAGCAGCGGGGTTTCCCCTGGAGCCATGCAGTGGCTGTGGTCCGGCCAGTTTCCGAGGCCTGGTTTCCATTTGCTGAGAGCTCCTTCCCGCAGACGGCACCCCACCCACCCCACCCAGGGGCCTCTGAGGGGCCGTCCCCCACCCTGTCCTGGCAGCCCCGGAGCGTCTCTCTCTGTGTTCCTTCTTTAACCCTGACCTCGGGGACAGGCAGGGAGCAGTGCCGTCCCAGGCCCCCCTCTCCGCTTGAATCCCAGAGCTGGGGGGGGGGGGAGTCAGACCTTCCCGGGCGCCCCTGGGGCCTGGGGCCCTCAACTGGGTCAACATCTGGCTGAGTGGCCGAGCCTTTGGCCTCCTCTGCCGCCTCCTCCCCACCCTCCCCGAGGCCCTTCCTTTCCCCACTTGCTGGATGCTCCGCCAAGCGCCGCGGCGGGGGCAGCACACTCTCGACCCATCCTCTCCCGGCTGAGGCTGAGGCTGGGGATGCGTCCTGGGGCTGAGGTCACTGGTGGGGCAGTGGGAAGTGCCTCTCCAGCCTCGACCGCCCCACCGCTGGGTGCCGGGAACAAGGGCATCGACTGACTTGTCCTGGGGTGCCCTGGTGAGCAGGGGGAGAGGTAAGCGGAGGGGCGGGGTTGGAGGGGAAGAATGAATAAAACAGGCCAGTTGGTGTCTGCGCTGACCGCCAAGAGTCCCATTAGAGGCTCCAGCTCGTTGGGAAGCGGAATGTTTGCTCACAGTGGAATCTAACCCAGAAGGAAGGAAACTGTTTTTCTGGAGTTGGGAGAGGAGAAGTGAGGGCCTAGGAGGCATTTGGTGGTGGTGGTGTGGGGCGGGGGCGGGGGGGGGGGGGGCGCAGACAGGGGGGGGGGGGGGGGGGGGGGGGGGGGGGGGGGGGTCAGATCCATGTGGGGGAGGGGGGCTCCTTGGGGAGCACCCTGACTTCTGGATCTGGCGCTGCTCTTCTCTCAGTGCCCCCTCCCCCCAGATCAGGGGCCTCGTGGCCTGTCTCCTGTGAAGAGGCCTGGCTTATATCTCTCATGATGGTCTGTGTGCCCCTTGGGCTGGTGTGGTGACCCTGAGTGTCTGCTGGCCCCTAGGCTCCTTGGCTACCCCCTCCGACCCTCACGTCTCCCCCCCTTCTCTTGCACCGTAGTTTCTGGCCGGGAGTGGGGAGGCTGCAGGAGTGCTGGCTTCTGGGCCCAACCTTGCCACCCACAAAGCCAGCATGGCCCCGAGCCATCACCTCCCAGGCTCGGGTCTCCTCTCCAACACAGGGATGATGTGCCAAGAGCGCAGGGAGACAGGTCTCTGGACTATGGATCACCAGACCATGACTCCTGATGGATTCGGGGGACTCCATGGGGTGGGGGGGACTCGGCGGTAAGCGGGTGTGTGTCGAGGCCAGCCGCTTGTTCTCCTCGGGAAGGAACTGGTGAGTTTCTTTCTGTTTATGTCGTAACCAGGCTACCGAGGTGGCAAACGGGTTCTGCAGTTACACAGCGTTTCAGAAGCAAATTGATAGGATAACGTGTTATTATTGGCTACTGGGTTAATAGCTATTTTGGCAGGAGTGCCAATCCTGCGTGGTGTTGCTGGCATGGGGGTGAGAATGGCGCCATGGGCTAGAGGGGAATGGTGGGTGCGTTTTGCACCGGGCGGCAGACTGGGGAGGACCGCGGGGGCAGTGCCTTCTTGGAGGATGCTCAGCCCCGATTAGCTGTTGCCGAAACCAGGATCAGAGAGGTTGAGAGACCCGCATCAGGTCGCACAGTGAGTCGATGTGGGGTTGGACGTGAGGTCCCCGTGGGAATGAATAGCTTGGCCAGTGATCTCTGAGGGCAGGACAGGTGCCCTCACTCCGAGCATCATGTTGGCATCTCGGAAAATGGAGATTTGGAACGTACCCAAGTTAGCCTGCTCGAGCTTCAGGGCGTTTTACTCCTGCTCATCCCCCTGCCTGGAATGCTCTTCCTCCAGATTCCCTCTTGGCTTTCTTCCTTGCTTGCTTCAGCTCTCTGCTCAGGTATCACCTTGTCACCTGTCCAGAGCGGCACCTCAGCCATCCCGTTCCACGATTCTTCATAGTGCTGCCTGACTTCTTATAGATGATTTATGGCTTCAGTCCTAGCTCCTCTCATTACCCTGTAGGCTCTCTGAGGGCAAGGACTTTGTTATGCTTACGACCCTGTCCCCAGAGCCTGGAACCGGGCTGGTAGAATGGGCACTTGGTAATACTTGTTGCAGGAATAAGCAAATGTAAATTGCAGTGTCATTTAAAACAATGGCTGCCATGTAACAGATGACTCTCTCTCTCTCCTCTCAGAGGACTGTGGGTGTTGGGGGATCCTGTTATTCCTGTCCCCCAGAGGTGGTCAGCAGCTCCTCCCTTAGGATTCATGTTGACAATTTTTTCTTGCTAAGGAAGCGTAGGAGGGAATGAGTTCCCCACTACCAGAAGGGACCCTACCTTTCTTGCAGAGGGGATTTTGGTCCTGGGTGCAGAGGTGGATCATGTCCCCTTGAAGGCTTTTCTATATATGGGCTTTGTGATGGGCTCAGTGGTAAGATGGGGTTGGGGGGGATGGCTGTATCACATGACATCAGTAGCTTTTGTTCCAGACCTGGGGGAATGGTGGTGTGAGGACGGGGGAAATTAAGGATACTCATGGGAAGGGCAGACTGGGAGTGGGAATGGTGAGCGAGCCCTGCATTGAACCAGAGGTCTTCCTAGTGACCTTTGCTCTTGATGCCCCAGGTCTGGAAGTGACACTCAGTGATATGTTCATTGAGTATTTCCCGTGTACCTGGTGCTGGGCCAAAGTGCTTAACCTGGAGTATCCAGCCTAATCTTCACCACAACCAGAGGAGGCTGAGAGAAGTACAGGACCGTGTCTGAGGTCACACAGCGGGTTAGTGGTGGAGCTGAGATGTGAACCCAGGCTCTCTTGGTTCTAGAACATTCCTGGACATGGTCCTGATGGCTCCTAGAATGTAAGATCCGTGGAGTGGGGCTTTGCTGGGTGTGTTTGCTGTCCCAGCTTGTGGAGAGAGCCCAGCACAGATGTAGGTGCTCAGGAAATATTTGGATTGAATGAATGAATGAATGAATACAAGGAGTTTCCTAAGATGAATGGGGTGTGATCACTTACAACTGTTGGCCCCTTTGGGCAGCAGCAAAGGAGAAATCCAGGGCAATGGTGGCCGGGAAGGGGTGACACCCACATGGGCTTGGCTGGTCTAACTTCCTCCCAGAGGAATTTACAAGGGCACCTGCTTGGCTGTGAGTTCCTAGTGGGAGGGCACATTTGTTCGTGGGTGCTGGGTGGTTAGTGGGAAGGTCTTGGAGGTCCCTGGTAGGGAAGACATGCATGCACATTCATGCACTTGTGGGTATGTGTGTGGATGCCTGCATGCACACATACCCCCTCACACCCAGCCTCAGCCTCCAATGTGTTGTGTGGAAAGAGGCAACCATTGGAGGGGTTTTACCGGACAAAAAGTCACCCCTTCCCAATCACATTGCTGAGTCTGTACCTTCAAGAACATGGAATCTCAGCCTTATTAAATCTAGCCATTTGTTCTGCTCTGGTCTGGTCTATTTAAGAAGGCCCCCCACCCCAATTCTTCCCTTCCCTCTACTCTTGGGGTCTCCTTTGTTTTAATGCTCTTTCTCCAGAGATTCAGGCTGAGGCAGGGTAGCTGAGCTCTGCCTCCATCCCTGCACACCCCCACCCCTCCCCATACCTTGCTCTCTCCTCAGTTCCAAGAGGTTCTTTCAAATTAAAGAATGACTGATGCGTGCTGCACTGAAGACTGGACTAATTGCATTCTGCCACCATGTGCAGAACCCTGGGGACCTCGGTAACACTGGACAGGCTCTGCAGGGGCAGCCCCTCCAGGCCAGGTGGTCAGGCTAGTGGTCAAGCTCATTAACTCCTTGGCTTCCATCTGGAACCTTTACCCCACCAACCCCTGGCTTCAACCTGACAGGAGCCTCCTGGTGTGATTCTTGGTACCTTCTAATTCTGCTTTTTTAAGATTGTGTGTATGTATGTATGTATGTATGTATGTATTTATTTATTTAGAAAGTGGGGTGGGGAGGGGCAGAGGGAGAGGGAGGAGAGAGAATCCCAAGCAGACTCCATGCTGAGTGTGGAGCCCAACGTGGGGCTCAATCTCACGACCCTTAGATGGTGACCTGAGCCAAATCAAGAGTCGGACGCTTAACTGACTGAGCCACCCAGGTGCCCCTCCTTGCACCTTCTTTGTGATTAGTTTTGTTATTCATCCATCCATCCGTCCGTCTGTCCATCATTCATTTATTCATGCCATGGTTACCAAGTGCTTCTTCTAGGCCAAGACCTGGAATGCACTCTTTCATCCATTCATTCATTCTTCAGTCATCCAGCAGATAGTTGTCACCAGGCACCTTGTGGGGGCTCCCAGGGATCCATGAATGTGAGCTTTTTGTCTCCAGGCAGTTCTAAGCCAAGAGCACCTGTGGGGAAGCCCTAATAACATCCTTGGAAGATGAACAATGGTGTGAGAAGTGCTGTTCAGGCATAGGGTTGGGTGGTGGAGTAAGGAGATCAGCCCATTCATAGCCTGCATCCAGCAGGGTGACCTGGCTGAAACTCTTGTTTTTGGCTCATTCCCTCATGGGACCTACTCTGTGCCTGGCACTGAGATGAGCTTGTACCCACCCCTGCTGGGGACAGTGGCTCCTGGTGGGCAGTGGACCTAGCATTACTCTCAGGGATGCCCTTCACCTGAGCTGGGCTGCGGGCAGTGTCCCCCCTTTCCAGATGCCCTTGGGAGGAGGATGTCATTGCCTGCATAGTGATGCATTGTGTGCAGGATCCTGGGTGACTGATCACTTTCCAACAGGGGAGTCTCTCTCGGTTTATACTTCTGTATTATGTCAATCTTCTCAGACTCCGTGTGTGTGTGTGTGTGTGTGTGTGTGTGTGTGTGTGTGGGTGGGTGGGTGTGTGTGTGTGTGTGGGTGGTGGTGGTGGTGGTGGTGGTGGTGGTGGAATTCCCGTAAATCCAACGATGAGATTGATGAATCAGGCAGCTAGATCCTGCTGGCTCTGTAAGATTCTGCCTTGGGGCAAGTCCCCTCCTCAGATGTCAAGGCCCTCAGTGTCCCCACATGCACAGTGAATGGTTCACTGGGCAGGTCTGGGGTCTGTTTTTAGCAGTCTGAGCCTCAGCCCTCTCATCCCTAAAATGCATCCAGTGAAAGGATTATATGTGGTTTAAATGCATTAACACAAGCAAAACATTTATGACCAACAATTTAATGAACTCAATAATTGACATAAAAATTAGCACGGCATATAGTAAGTGCTCAGTAAATGTGGTTTATGATGATGATGTTCAAGTCTATGGATGAGAGTAGGCACAGCGTGGGGCCCGAGGAAGGCCTGGTTCCCACATGAGGAGGCGGTGGCCCATTCGGTCTGAGAAAGCAGAGGTAGGGGGCAGGGGACTGTGCAGGGGCACCTAGAGAAGGGTCGGTGAGGCTGAGAAAGGACCAGGGGACTACCCACCCCAGTCGTGATGTCTAGGACGTCCGTGGCTCTGTCCACCCTTGGAAATCCAGTGGGGGGAACTCCCCTAGGCCACAGCCACCTCTGGGGGATGCCAGCCCTGCGACGGGGGGCTCCTCCTTCTCACTGTGGTCCTGGGCCAGGTGGCCACCTCCCCTCGGCTGCCCTTCTGGAGCCTTCCCCGGGCCTGACAGGTTGCTTTAATCTCCCTCCCACCACAGGCAGGGCTGGGGCAGCCTTCAGTCATTGGGGCTCGATAGCTCGGTAACAAAGCCCAGGATGGCAATTTTTCTGGAGGCTGAAACATGAAAATCCAGGGAAAATTGAAATTCTCTCTGCTGAGTCGTAGATGTGGATGAGTATAAAGGGTGAGTGGGACCCGCAGGGTGGCTGTGTTGCCGGCAGAGGCACATCAGCGAGAATCCTAGGGCTCTCTCCTCCCCGCGGGGCTCAGGCCACTTCCTCCCCCGGCCTGCATCTCTGGCCAGGTGCTGTGCTGGGCACACATGGCCTGGAAACCGTCAGGAGGCTCACAGCCTGCAGGGGAGGGATGAACACACAGTGCTGCAGTCCCGTGGGAAGCGTGGGCTTCGGCAGGGGCGCCACAGTGAGGACCCGGGCCCCTCTCGGGGATACATAGCCAGATGTCAGGTGGTTCAAGCAACTTGGTTTTTTTTTTTTTTTTTTTTTTTTTAGTAATTATGTTTAGTTACCAAAACATCATACCCATGATTTCAACAAGAGTTATTCAGGATTATACACGGGAAGGTAGTATGCTCAGGTCCAAGGCAAGTGAAAGGCAAAGCTGAGCAATAGTGCCAGGCACGGGTCTTGAAGAGGGCCTCTCGGTGACCTGATCCTGGCAAGCTCACCCTGGCGCGGGGCTGGACCGACTCAGCTTCCGGGGGGTGGTGCCACCCCCTCGGGCAAGTGTCACAGAATGCAGAGCCTGAGGCCAGGACTTGGGTGCAGGTTCTGTGATGGGGAGGTGCTCCCAGGAGGCGGTCGGGAGGGGTGGAGAGAGGGAGGTGGGGAAGGGGGAGAGGTCCGCACTGGGGAGGGGTCCGGGTCACTGCTCGGACCCCAGGCTCGTGTCCGCCGGGATCTCCATGCATGTGCCAGATGCCCCTGGCTCGGTCCCCCTTCGGCTGAGGGCCACACCGGGTGGGGGGCATTAGCTCCCTGCCCCTGGGCTGAGCGGGAGTGAGCAGCTTGAGATCTGGGGCTCCAATCAGCCACTGAGGCTGCAGAGGCGACCAGGGTACCAGCGGCCCCGTCGTCCCCCCAGCCCTCTGTGTCCTCCTCTATAAAATGGAGCCAAGCTCCTAACTGTCTCACGGACTTGCCGAGAGGGTAGCTGGCACCTGTCGGTACAAAGACAGCGAGTGCTTTGGGGGGGGGGGGCTCTGTCCTCCCAGATGCCGGGGGGCCCCTCACTTCTCCCATGCTGGGGACTGGCTCCTCGGGCTGGGCCTCGATGGATCTGATGGAGCTTCGGCAGCAGGTCTGTGCCTCCAGGTTGGACTGCGTGCGCACCTTGTCCGTGGTGGTGTCTGGGCTGAGAATGCAGACATGGCCCAGACATCCTCTGGGGATTCTTGGCTGGGCATCCAGCCTGGGCTCTGTGTGAAGCCGTCTCCATGGGGGCAATGTTCATGCTCCTGAGCCAGGGTCACCCACCCACCCACCCACCCACAGGTAGGATGACTCACGTACATGCATCCCACCGTGCTAAGAGCACAGACGCTGAGATCAGGTGAGCCATATTCAAAGCCCAGCTTGGCCATATCTGACCTGTAAGACCCTGGACATGTCAGTCTTTGGAAGCCTCGGTTTTCCCATCTGCAAAATGGGTTTGACAGTAATGACTTGTCAGACTTTGTGAATATTAAATGAGACAACATGAGGCATGGAGCAAATACTCAAGAAATATTTAGCACATAACATATGTCATTTATTATCCAATTTTATATGCACATGTAGCATATATGTATATACCTAAGATGCAACATAACCTATTAATTATTTTTTAATGTCTTCTCTAAGCTCCGAGTTCTCAGTTAGAGGCACCATGTGGTTTTCTCTGATGCTGGGTTTTGTGAAAATTATAATTGGAATTTGGTCATCTGTTCATCTGCTTGCTCATTCTTTACCTTCACTGAGCTCTTCCTTGTGTCCACACCTCCAGGGAGAAAGTCACATATACCAGCTGCATTCTGTAGAGGAGACAAGGGGAACCCAACTCTACAGTGCCCAGGATTTTCCCAAGGTCACACAGCAGCAGGGGGCTGGAAGCAGCCCCAGAACTAGGGTGCTGGTCCAGTGCCGGTCCAGCCCACTGTGAGGAGCCCTGGGCCAGTCTCCTGGGCTCTGCTGCCTGTGGCCAGCCAGACCGGGAGGGGATGGTGGCAGCCCCTGTGTTATGAGTTCTGATTCTCTCAGGGGCCCTCCTCAGGGAGCACTGAATTGCAGAGGCCTGCTGAACCCGGCTCAGGCCCCGCCCATATGCCCCGACCGTGACCTCCCCCTGGCACCTGCCCTGGTTGCTGTGAGCTTGGGGAGCTGAGTGGTGGTCTCTGGGGACCGGGGGGCAAGGCCTGAGGGGTGGAGGGCTGCCGAGGTGGGGCCTTCTATAGCAGTAGGCTCCTAGAACAGGTGTTTTCCCAGCCGCCACTGCCAGGTACTTTCTCTCACACCTGCTCCCTGAGGAGCTGAGGCTGGGTTCGCTATGACATCCCCCAGGGCCCTGGGGACCCAGCTCCCTAGGTGAGGACCTGGGTTGTCATGGGGGTTGGAGGGCATGGCACACCTGGCCTGGTGCAGACTCTGCCAGGACCAGGGCCCCAGCCTGGGCTGTTTGTGCCCGTGATGTAGAGCCTCAGAAAAGTCCCAGATGTGGGCATTACGGGGAGGAGAGAAGGGGGTGGAAGTTTGCTTACCCCCACTCCACCGGATCAGATTCTGCTTGGTCTGCTATCTGTAGGGTTGGCTGTGGACATGGCATGTGGGTTCTAAGTTGAAAGACTTTTGTTTAGGGCCCCTAGGTAACGGGGCGGTGGTTGGAGGGAGTGGAGACTTGCCCTGGGTCAGATGAACAGAACCCCCCTGGGGCTACCTCGTTCACCCACTTGGCTCTCAGGAGTTCAGCTGCACGTGCTCTGAGAGGGAAGCCTTGCGGTGACCATGTGATGAACGTCACTTTGTCACTTTGACACTGGTAGTGCCAGCCTTTCGTGCTTCATCAGCCCCTGCCGTGAGTCCTGTGAGATTTGAATATTCCCGGTGCTGTGATTTACCCAGTATTTTCTGTTGAGTCAGTTCTGTTTCCATACTTAAATTAATTCATTTATTTAATTCTGCAAATGGAAAATCAGTATCCTTTGCTCTAGGTAGACAGTAACCTTAAAAGTCAATTAAAAACAAACCTAAGGAAAAAGGCCCACGCTCATGCGGTTCCAGCCAGGAGCTGTGAGGTCTTGGCGAACGCTGAGCCTGGGGTCTGTGCTCTCTCCTTGCTGGAACGTTAGAAGTGAAAGACAGCCAATGTGGCTGCCCCCTAAAATCATCGTGGGTCCCAGCAATGGGGCATTTCCCATGTTTTGGGGAACATGGGTCAGAGGAGAGCCTACTCCTTCCACAAAGCCCAATTTGAGTGTCCCCTGCCTTCCAACCTGACACCTCCTCTGTGCTCACTCTTTCCTGATCCTGCCCAGGACTGAACTGTCTGGCACCCACTGGCCTTCCCTGAGGGAAAGCTCTCTATCACCATGCAGATGAGCATGGGCTGTGCGTTCTTGCCTGCACCCCATAGACCCCAGCATGTACTGGCCTGCCTTTTTCTTAGGCCCCAAGGAACATCAGAAAATGAGGGCCTGTTAGCCACGCAGGAGACTCCCTCTGGGATGCCTGGGAGGTGGGCGGAGGTGGGCTCTGAGTAACAGGTCGGGTTTGGGTGAGCTGTGACCAGGGGAGGGCAGCCTCGATGAGCACGACAGCTCGAAGTCTCAGAGGCCGGGCGAGGCACAGGGGGTGGCTCTGATGGTTTTCTGACTAAATGTAGGGCTAATTCCAGACTCCTTCCATTAACTGCTGTGAAACTCAGGGTACTTGTGCTCTTTGTCTCAAGTATCTGATCTGTGACATGGGAAAAATCATGGTGCTCACCATATAGGATGGAGGTGAGGATTTAATGAGGTAAAGCTTACAAAGAGCTTGGCACCATGCCAGGCACGCACGGAGGGCTCTGCAGTTGCTGGCTGAAAGGTGGGGCTGGGACATGGGCAGTGGGAGGTAATACCAGTCTGCAGTTCAAAAAGTGGCTCCGAGACCATATCTCAGGCTAGAAAGGAGCCCAGGGACATGGGGATGTCCCAAGGACTCAAAATTAGGCAGTGATACCAAGAGCCACAATTCAGGGTGAGAAATGGCCCAAAGGCAGTGGCCTGAGGTCAGGGAGAGGTACTGATGGTGACAGAGGGAATCAGGGAGGGCTCCCTGGAGGCAGTGTCGTGAAGGACCAGTGCCTGTTAGCCAGGACAGAGCAGGTTTGGCGAAACAGTATGTGTCACTCACCTCCCTCCCCACAAAAGAGAAAGAATGGCCATTCCCTTTCAAAGGCCCAGATGGAGATCCAGCTCTGGATGCCACGTGCCCTTCTCCCTGAAGTTGGCAGAGGAGTTGGCTGAACCCTTCTCAGAAGCATCGGGGACTTCCAGACCGTAGCTCTGACTTCTGCAGCTCAGATGTAGGGAAGGGAAGAATGCTATCCAAACAAGCTTAATCCCAATCAAAGGATTATTTTCTTACAGAAAAGCTTCACCTATACTTAATAGTTTTAAAATTGTTCCGGGTACCAATTAGACTTTTAATTTTGCTGTTCCCTCCGGCAGCTGGAGGATGTGTGTGGTTTGCGTTTAATCAGAGCTGATTTTTTTTTTTTTTTTTAAAGTGGTGGTTCTGAGGGAGGGGAGGAGACGAGGATAGTGTTTCGGGGTTTCCTCCTGGTCCTGCCAGGGCCCGTGTCTTGCGCGCCTCCCGAGTTGGGGGATCTGTGTTGGGGCAGCCGTGGATGTCTCCAGAGTGCCGAACCAAAGTCCCCTCCTGCCAGCCTGAAGGCAGGTCAGGGCTCTGCTGCGGCAGTCCTGCCTGGAGAATCCAACGCCGAGTTAAATATATGGATTATCCCCAAATTTCTGCAGCAATAGGGTGAGTTATTATTGATTCACAGAGCACGACAAAACATCGCTGCATGAATTAGCAAGCAGCTGTTTCTAATTTGAGTTTAGAACGGTACACAGAGGAACTTGTTTCTCTGTTCACTCCTTTCATTTATAATGAATTTTAATCACCGCTACAGGTGAGAAAAATGTAGAAACAAGCTTGTATCTTGTGGAAGAAACAAAGGAGAGACAGATGCTAACAGATTTCCAGTCTGTGATAAAAGGGATGTTTTGGTACACTTTACATGTAATTAGAGCACAGCTGTTTTCAGTCCCAGGTCCACGAACACGGCCGAATGTGGGCTCTGCCGGTCTCCAAAGGGAGTAAAGAAAAACAGTGATTCAACCCCGAAAGCATTTTGCTTTCTCTCGAGTCGAGCAGTGAGCCCTTGCGCTGGCCCTTGGCGGTGCTGTTTCGTGGAAGCTCTCGGAGGTGACTTCGCGTGATGCTTTCTCCCCACCCTGGGGCGGTGGGAGGAGGGCAGGGCGAAGTCGGGGTGTGCTGGTGGCAAAGGCCTTCCGGGCGCCTCTGCTGGTTTCAAGTGCCCGTCTTCGGGGAGTGTCTCGTTGGGGCAGACCGGGGGGCCCTGGCAGGACCTGATCGTGTCATTCCACACTAGTTAGTTTGATCACAGTTAACTCTCGGGTGAGTTGACGAGGGCTGGCTTTTTCCTTGCCTTTTTTTTCCTGGTCTGTTTAATTTCTGCAATAAAACTCAAACTCAGTTGCATTTTCATTATCGGTGCTGAGTACATTTGTCTAAGGGATGGAGCAGCCGGGCGGGCTGTGCGTTCTGTGAAGTCCGAGGCTCCAAGGGGCAAGGTGGAGGCCTCCTTACTGTCCTGTATGTCCAGTGGTCCTTTGGGGTGGCAGCAGCCGTGGGTGCAGGGCAGTCAGACCGCATCCCCCACCCCCTGCACTCTGAGCCTGGAGGCCAGGTCCACGCCCTAGCACGGCTCCCGGTGCCTCAGTCTCTCCATCTGTATGAGGGGGCTGGGCCGGCTGCTCTGGAAAGCTCCTTTCTCTCCGATGTCTTGGGATTGTCAATTGTAGGGCCTTTTATGCAGGTCGAGTGTCCTTTGCTTTGAAAACCGTCTTCTATAGGGTTAATTGCTGGCCCTTAACTTAGATGCCCCTGGTAGTTAATCAGGACCCAGGAAGATGGGACCACTCCGTGTCTTGTGTCCATTCAGAACAACAGGGCTGTTGCCTCCCTCTCCCTCTCTCTGTCCTGTGACCTTATATTGAGCTGGGGAGCCAGTAGCCAGTGACTGTTTTTTTATTTTATACATTACAGAGAATTTCTCACATATTACACGTTACAGATATTCACTTCCTTCGTCTGCATAGCAACCCCATAGTTGGGACCATTATTATTCCCATTTTACAGATGGGGAAATGGAGGCAGTTTTCTGCATCTGTAAAACCGAGGGAAGTCGATGATCTCGGTGGAGCTGAGTGTGTAAGGACACTTTGCAATGGGGAAGGGGGCCCCACGAGCGTGGGCACACAGGAGAGTGAGTGCCCCTGGTCCAGACGGGGAGCCGCAGCCGGGCTCCATCATGGATGTGCAGATGCAGAGCCTCTGCCACAGGCTCTCGTTCTCCTTTAAGAAAAGCCAGAAGTGAAGGTGGGTGTTTTTTTAAAAAAAAAAACAAAACAAAAACAAACCCCAAAACTTCAGGAGTTCTCGATTTCTAAATGTTGACGTTTTTACAAATAAAACGATAACTGGGTGGCCCCCAGTCTGTCCGGGGGGAGGACAGCCATGGTGATCTGTGTCCCACTGCTCGGGTCATTGTTTCTCTCAGTCCAGCTGGCTGAGAGCCCTTGGGCTGGGAGTCCGGCCCCAGCTTTTCTAATTACCATCTGCTTTCTGACATCGGGATGTGACCTAACCTCTCTGTTCTGGTTCCTCATCCGTGCGGTGACCACGCAGCTTAGTGTGGAGTGCGAGAGAGGGACGCTGAGTGGGTGGGATGCCGGGGGTGTGCCACGCTGCCTGCTCGTAATATGGGAAAAACCACCACCACTACAACCTCACTGAGCTGCTCAGTGTCGAATGGGATCATGCGTGTGAAGCTGCTGGGCAAAACTTGAAATGCCACACAGATGAGGGCATTTACAATTAATGATAAAGTTATAGAGCAACCGCCTTATTTTCTTTAGCCAACGTTCATTGAATGCTTAGCAGCATCTACACATTACCCATTTTGTGACTCCCATCCAATGGATGAGGAAATGGGGGCTCAGAGAGGTGCAGTAACTTGTCCATAGTCACACAGCCAACAAGTGGCGGCTCCGTCTAAGCAAGGCTGTCCAATTCCCCGCGGCTCTGCTGTCTCCCCGTTGCTCACGTCCTCCTGCAATTGACCGAGTCTCTTTACGATTACGATTACGCTGATGGTTTGGGCTCCCAGAAGGTTTACTAAGGGCTTTGATTGCCACTGTTCACTGTGAGGTGGTATTTTGGCACAGCCCCGAGCTGGCTGGAAAAAGACATGCCCGGTCATGACTTTCAGTCTGCGGCCCCTCAGAGGCTATGTGCTAAGTGCCCCTTTGAGGCCGGGCAGGGAACTGGGTCCCACTCTTCACCCTCCAGGACCCGCTGGAGAAGCAGCTCCAAGGGCAAGAATACCTTCCCCCTTTTCTCAGTGTTGGGCCGCTGACCTCTGCAGGCCTGTCCCCACCTCCATGCTGCCTGCCGGCCCCCCAGTGCCCCAACCCACTTAGTTTTTATCCCCAAACTGAAAGAAGGATCCCCCCTTCCCCTCACTGTGGTCTCACTGGGGCTTCTGAGATCCTATCCACAAAGGCACTCTGAGCTCCCTGGAGGAGGGGAGGGTGAAGATGAGCTGCTATTATCTTTGCTAATAGCATAGTTCTAATTTAAGATTTCAGGTAGAGTCACATCAGCTTCTGGTAGCCTCCGTGGGGCTCCTTGCCCTACCTCTAAGGAAAGACCCTCCAGCTTCCCCGTCCCCTTCCTTCCCAGGGTGGATTCTTGACTTCCCAGGGGTTGGGCCTCTATCCCTTACACCGTACCCCCATCTGTCCCTTTAAGGAAACCAAATATCTGCAGACAGGACTGACCATCGCCATGAAGAAAGGGTTTTTTTTTTTTTTTTCTCTTTCAAAATGCTTCAGAGTGCCAAAGCGTTGGTTTCGAGTTGCAAGTTTAGACAGTGACTGATGGACAGGTTGGGCAGAGAAGAGCATAACAACCTAAGAATGCTGAGTGCTTTCTGTACCCCTCAGAGGACCAAGCATATGAGCTGGCTTGACAAATATGTGCTCAGTGAAAAAAAATACCTAAACTAGCAGCAAACTGGGATGCCTCCTACCTGCTGTTCCTCATTCCTGTACCCAGGGCAGACATCACTAATGGATCACAGACTCTTAGAGCTGCAAAGTCTCTCTGAGACTAATTCATCTGATTCCTTCTCTGGAGAGTTGGGGAAGTGAAGACACAAAGAGGGGATGTGCTTGCCTGTGGTTATACAGTGCCAGAATCTGAACCCAGTCCAATATGATCTCATTCTCCATGGCCCATGGGCTGCATGCTCTGGGCTCACAGCTCCACCCTCTGTGCTCAGAATTCTACCCTCTGGCTGTGGCTTTGCCTTTTGGGCTGGAGGTTCCACCCTCTGAGTCATCCTTTTTTTTTTTCTTTTAATGAAAGGTACCACATGTTTGCAGCTGAGTAGTTTTATTTTGTTTTGTTTTATTTTATAGATTTATTTATTTTAGAGAGAGACAGTGCGAGCACATGTGTGGGGGGTGAAGAGGAGCAGGAGGAGAGGGAGAGAGAATCTGAAGCAGACTCTGTAGTGAGTGTGGAGCCCGGTGCGGGGCTCGATCTCATGACCCTCAGATCATGACCTGAGCTGAAATCAAGACTTGGATGCTTAACCGACTGCGCCACCCAAGCATCCCCAGCTGAGTAGTTTATTAACCTGTTTCCTGCTGTAGAATTTTGGGGGTCTGACAGCCTTCTTTCTTTCATCTCTGTCCTTTTTGGTACAAGCTGCCTGCGTTTCTGTGATACCAAGTTCTCAACACCCTTGTGGGTCTCCTGTGTATGTCATGGGGATCTACTCTATCAGACAAGAGGTTCCTCCATAGATATTTTCTAGATAACCCTATCTTTACTTTTGGCTTCTACTGAGATGGTTGCAGAGAAATCTCCCCAAATTTCCTAGATGCTCTCTGGTTTGATCTAGGGGATCTGTAGGCCACACACTTAATCTTTTCAAAGAGCCTTTCGTGGGACTGCATACTCTGAGCTTTTGATTTTTCTGAGATGTTAGCACGATATAGAGTCATACCCTCAGCCTTCTCTCCAGTGTGTGCTTTTCTGTTGGAGAATCTCTTAATTATAATGTCTTTTGCTATCTGGGTAGGCTGAGGATTTCCAAAAATGATCAATTCCTGGCTTCCTTTTCGTTTGACAGCTCTGTTGATCTAGCTCTTTCTTCTCGAGACGAAACCAGGCCATGCCTTCGACATTTTGCTTGGAAATCTCCTCAGCTAAATATCCATTTTTATCCATTACAAGTTTTGCTTTCCACATAATTGTGGGACACAATTCCACTGAGCTTTCTGCCACTCTATAATAAGGATCTGTTTCCTCCAGTTTCCAGGATCATGTTCCTCATTTTCTTCTAAGCCCTCACCATCAGGGCCCTTAGTGTCTAAGTTTCTCTTGACAGTCTGGTCATGATAATTCAGGTATTTTCTATGACGATTTAGGTTTTCCTTTGTACCCCTTACTTCTTTCTGCATCCTCACTAACAGAGTCATTAACATCCCTATTTCTATGAACAGTCTTTTTTTTGGGGGGGGGAGGGGCAGGGATGAAAGAGAGAGAGAGAGAAAATCCCAAGCAGGCTCCACACCCAGCGCAGAGCCCGACACAGGGCTCGCTCTCCTGAGCCAAAATCAAGAGTCAGATGCTTAACCAACTGAGCCACCCAGGTGGCCCCTCATGAATAATCTTTTTAGGGCAATGTAGGCTCTTCCTACCATAGTCCTGAGAATTCTAGCGGCTTGCTCACTGCCCGATTCCAAAGCCACTTCTGCACTTTTAGGTATTGATTATAGCAGTGCCTCTCTCCTGGAACCAAAATCTGTATTCGTTTCCAATGGCTGCTGTAACAAATGACCACAAACTTAGTAGCTTGAAAACAACGAAAATTAATTTCTTCTGGTTCTGTAGGTCAGAAGACTAATGTGGATCTCACGGGGCTAAAACTGTAGCGTCGGTGGGACTACATTCCTTTCTGGAAGCTGTAGGGGAGGGCCTGTTTCCATGCCTTTGTAGTTTTTAGAAGCTGCCCCCATTACTTGGGGCATCGTCCTGTTTTGCCTCTTTCTTCCACATTTTAGGGACTTTTGTGATTACATTCGGCCTACCCAGATAATCTGGGATCATCGCTTTATCTTAAGCTCAGCTCATTAGCAACCTTAATTCCAACTGTAACCTTAATTCCCCTTTGCCATGTAATGTAACGTATTTATAGGTTTTGGGGATTAGGGCACGGACATTCTTGGGAGGGGGGTAGTCATGACTCTTCTTCTCACAACCTCCCAGGTCAGTTCTGCCCAGTTCTGCTAGCATGCTTTGTCCGCCATCAAGTGAGGAGAAAGGCCAGCTACCTTCATTGGTGCTTGGCCTCGGAGCCAGTCCGGCCTGCTAATCCACTTTGGGACATGAATTTGCCTTTTTGGCAGGTGGGATTGTAGAGTGTGGGACCTCTTCCTGGCTCTCCTTGAGCCATAGGTTCTGGCTCTGTGCTGGTCCATGGTGGGCCTCAAGAACGAGGGAGCAGCTTCTGCAGCAGATTGGGCCTGGACCAGCTTTCAGGGCAGGAGAGGCAGTATAGTCTGGTGGCTAGTGAGTGAATGGGGGCTGGGGGACATCTGTCATTCACTAGCAATGTGTGCCCAAGGGGTTGCTTTCTTTCCTGGAGCCTCAGTCTGCAGTTATAAAGAAGGGGAATGTAGGGGCACCTGGGTGGCTCTGTCAGTTAAGTGTCTGCTTTCGGCTCAGGTCATGATCTCGGGGTCCTGGGATTGAGCCCCACATCGGGCTCCCCACTTGTGCTCTCTCTCTCAAATAAATAAATAAATAAATCTTAAAAAAAAAAATAGAAGGGGCGCCTGGGTGGCTCAGTGGGTTAAGCGGCTGCCTTTGGCTCGGGTCATAATCCCAGGGTCCTGGGATTGAGCCCCACATCGGGCTCCCTGCTCCACGGGAGGCCTGCTTCTCCCTCTCCCACTCCCCCTGCTTGTGTTCCCTCTCTGGCTGTGTCTCTTTTTGTCAAAAAATAAATAAAATCTTTAAAAAAAAAAAAGAAAAGAAAAGAAAAAAAAGAAGGGGATGGTAATAGTACCTACCTCCTAATGTGTGTAAGAATCAAATGAGAACATGAGAGCATGCTAGCAAAGAACTTGGCTTACGGAAAATGTTCCTTAAACAGTAAGTGCTGTGGTTTTTATGAGTTTAGTTCTGCATCTGTCTGCTTCTTGCTGTGTGGTCTCAGTTTCCCCATCTACGAAATAAGATGAGTGATGGTCTGTTAAGTTCCTCTCACTTCCCTCCCCTCCCCCTTGCATTGGTATTGATTCTACATGTGTGGATGCCATTGAGTTGAGGAATATTCTGGGACGGATGGCCAGCTTTGGCGCCTGGTCGGAGTGCAAGGAACAGGGCAGGCACTCTGCCCCCCTGCTGTCTGTGAACTCGGTTCCCTTTAGGCCTGGCTGGAGACTAGACTCTGTCTCTGGGGGCTGAGCCCCTGGTAGGCACTCACTGAGATGCTGAGGATGCCCCCTATTCAGCCTGGGGGCTCTGGGCTGCTGGCCCCTGTCTCCTGCTGGGCCTTTGTGTCCTGGGATCCAGGCCCCCACTTGCTGGGAGGGGTTTGCTGGGAGGGGAGCCTCCAGCCTCCCAGGGAAGCTGACGTCACCGTGAGCTGGAAGCAGCCCCAGGAGAGGGCCTCCGAGCTTGCCCAGTGCCCCCTTGTTCCCTCTGCTGCCCCAGGCTTCTAGGTGGTACAGAGACACAGATGGGTAGGTTTGAAGTTTCCCAAGAAGAGATCAGGAATATGGCCAGATGCCCTCCTCGGCTGAACTTGTATCATTTCAGTCTGGAAAGACACCTGTTTAGGTTCTGGCTGCCCCAAGGGGAGTGCAGTCTGTGGTGTGTCCTGAAGCATGTTCACTCTTCTGAGTCCTCTTATCTGTCCTTGAACAACAGGACTTTCGGGACCCTGCCTCAAGATCTCCTTTTCAGAGAGGATAGGCAGCTCCTTTCTTGGAGGAGGAAAGCTGCTGGCTAAAGCCCTCTTCTTTAGCATTGGGAGTCAGGAGACTCCTTCCTCCGATTTGTTCAGTGCCCTTGGAACATTCCACGTGTACAGACCTGTGCTCATGGCAGACATCACCAATCAATTTCAGCACTCATGTCTTCTGAGCCCAGATATGGCTTTACAATCCTTCCGAATACAGTACTCTAGGCAAGCACTACCAATTTATCATCCTGGAAGTCCCCTTCTCCCTCTGGACCTTCTGTATCATACAGGATTGGCATAAATGGTCCCTGAGTCTGTGTTCCATTTCTCTGAGCTGCGGAAGGGTCACTGCGATTCTGATTCCTGTTGCTCCTGATGGAGGCACAGGGGAGGCTCTACTTGGAGGACCATAGAGCTTGGTCCTGTGGGGACCTTGTCTCCTTGGCAATTTTCATTTTTCCAAGGAAATGGGGTAGTGGTGAGGAGAACTTTTGGAGCCTCATGAAGAATTGTCAGGCCTTTCTGTGGTTCTAATGGAGACAGTCTGGATGCTTGGAATCTTGCACAAAATGACCTTTATATTCATCCTGAAGGGACCTTGAAGACCAAAATTCCAACTTCCCATATTATAGCAGAGGCAGCCGAGGCCCAGAATTTCCTGATGGACTCTCTGTCCTGCTCTCCTCCCTCTGCCCTCAACACGTTCTCCCCGAGGCACCTTGCTTGCTGTTCCTCAGCCTTCTTTCATGGTCTGGAAGATCTGGTCAGTTTCTTTCACTTGGACAGCGCTGCCCAGCCCAGGAATGTCCTAGAAACCTGGAACCACTGGGTGTCCATGCTTTTCCCTTTCCCGTCGGCTGCAGGGCACCTCCCAGGGCGCTTTTCAGAACCATTTATTCCTCTTGCGGAGCTTTGGTCGTGAGGGCTCACTTCCTCCTCAGCCGGTGTCCGCACTGCCGGAAGTTACCCCCTTCTGCTCGCTCCTGTGGCCTGGGGGCCACCTGCCGTCCCACCTCTGTCCAGGCACTTCCTCGGCTGCTGCGGCCCTGATTCTCTGTGATAGGAGGAGCCAGGGGGTGAGACTCCCAGCCATTCTGGGCAGCAGCCACTCTGCGCAGACAGAGGTGGTGCGGGCCGGTGCAGGGCCGGTGCGGGGTGCCCAGGGCTGCCACGTGAGCTTGCAGTCCACCCTGCGCTTTCTGCCGCAGATGCGTTCTGAAGCCCAGTTAATGTTCTTTTTGCTACTTAATTGAATTTTTATCGAAATTTCTCCCCTCTTTTATGCTTGTTTTGGTTCCCTTCCTGCAGCAGACAGCAAAAGCCTCATATAACCCATTTCCTACCAGGCCTTTTTGCAGGATTAGTCATTTTTAAATGACTTTAATCTCCGTTTTGAAAGTGATTTCTCTACTCATTTTGTCATATTACTTTGTAGTCATTCTAGGGGGAGGGGAAGCCGAGGGCCTGCATTAGTCACTGCTTTTGGCACCTGATCTTCTCCGGTGACGGCTCCCCCTCCCAAAGGAAAGAAGCAGTGGGAAGTTGAGGGCGAAGGCACCGACTCAGAACCAGGCTGACTGGGGTTGAATCCTGGCTGTGCTGCCTCCCAGCTGTGTGGCATCTGGCAAGTTACTCAACCTCTCTGTGCCTCGCTTTTCTGACCCGTAAATGGAGATAATAATAGTACCCATCTCACTGGGCTGTTGAGAGACCTGAACGTGGTAACACATGCAAAGCTCTTAGAAGAATGCCCGCAATAGTAAAAGCTGTACAAGCATTTACTTGGAAGGAACCAGGTAGCTGGCTGAATGGGACTTTTCCTGGACCTGCCTTCTCTGTGAGTTCTGAAACATTCACGTCGCAGGGGCTCCTGAGATTGCTTGTGCCCCATTTTCACACCCTTTCCCTTTCTGCACCCCTGCCAGAGGGTGTGTGTGGTCCCGGCCGTGCGTGCGCGTGTGGTGTGTGTGCACGTGTGAGAGGAACGGTACCACTGTAAGGCCAGGGGCCCTCGTCCTTTGCCGACATCCCTGCACCTATGTCCTGGGAGCTTTGGCCCCAGCGCATCTCTCCAGCCTGCTCCTAGAGCACTAAGCTCGGTGCCCCCAAAGCAAACTGTACTTGGGAGGGGTGGGCCGGCAGCAGCCAAGGTCAAACGTGTTTAGAACAAAAGGCTTTAAACAGTGCAGCCTGAATTTGGGACTTTCTGTGTCAACATGCTCATTTCCCCCGATTGGACCCTTTCAGTGTAAGGGGCCTTATGGTCATTTCCCTTCAGATGATTATAATCTCGGCAGTGGCTCTGTTGGTGGCTCCCAGAATAATGTGCTTTGCTTTAGTTTTGAAACTTGCTTGCAGGAAAATAAAGCCAACCAGGCTGCCCAGCCGTGGGCCTTGGGGACTGTGGTGCAGGGCAGGTTGATTCTCCTTCTCAAAGTCTGGCGGGACCAGGGTGAGCAGAAGCCCACACTGCTGGGAGACGTGGCGCTCTGGCCGTGAGACTGAGGGCAAGTTACTTGCCTCCCTGAGCCTCAGCTTCTTCATCTCAAAAGTGGGGTGTCACCGATGGTTGTGAGGATGGGAGGAAATTAACCGGGGTGGCGTGCCCAATAAGTGTAGTTGCTCATATCATCAGCACTGGTGGTACTAATTAGTGCTAATTATGATTATTGGCCAAATAGTGCTTTTGTTGAATGGCTTTCTTGAAGTATAATTTGTATACCGCAAACTTAACTTGTTTTAAGTGAGCAGGTAGCAACGTGGTGGATTTACAGAGCTGTTGCAGTGCTTACCACAGCCTAGTTTAATTTAATAGAAGGGGAGTAATAGTGCTTTTTCACATTCATTTTTCTCATCTGCTTCTCACATGATTCCCTTTTCTCACATGTGGAAACTGAGTCGGAGAGGTTGAAAGGACTAACTCTGGACTGATGGATAAGCTGAGGAGCGGGGGGGCTTTGAGTGCAGGGCTCTGCTCTCATCCCCCGGGGGCTGAAGGGCTTGGGAGCAAATGAATGCTGGCAGAAAGACATGTCCAGCCTAGGTCTTTTGGGCAAGGCGTGTTCCTTGTCTCACTCATCGTTGAACTGACCTGGGTTCAAGCCTGTGTCCTCTGCTCATCAGCCCTGCGAGTCCCTGCACGTCTCTGGTCTCTGGGGGCCCCTCCCTGAACGCAGGCTGGTTGCGGTCATGCTGTCAGGGGGCGTTAAATGAGAGGCAGCCTGTGACTGCACTGGAGGCTGGACGCGGCGGTCCCCTCGCCTTTCTCCCTGATGCAGGGGTAATCTCATGCAAGAGACCTGCAGGAGGCACGTCCAGACCCATGTCCTGGTGCTGTCATTTCCTGGGGAAAGTCGCTGTGACTGTGCCTTAGTCTCCTCATCCGTACAGTAGGAGGGGCCCTGCTCCCGCCTCATTGGTGGTTGTGAGAAAAGCGCTCAGCCGAGCACCAGGCGCACAGGAAGGGCTGCCTGGCAGCTTGTGTGAGTCTGAGCTAAGGCATCAAAATAATCAAAAGTCATTTGAGCCTGGCTGGGGGGCGGGGGCCCAGCAGGTCCCCCAGCTGCCCCAGCTCCAGCCATCTCCTCCCTTGGGCCCCTCTGTCTGCACCCCACGGAACCCAGCTGGCAAGAGCTGGGAATTAACCAGGCGGGGGCGGGGGCATCTCCCACCGCATCTAATCTGAGGAGCTGGCAGTGGCTGCATCCTTCCCTTGCCGTCCGAAGGGCCGTGTCATGGGAGGCCCCAGGGGAGCAGGTGCCCTTGCCCCGGGAGGATGTTCTGGGAGGCGCCCTGTGCCAGGCTGGGCGGCGAGGCTCCAGAGGTGGAGAGGCCTCCGGGAGGTACAGGACGCAGGGCTGGGAGCTTTGCAGAGAGCCTCATCCTCCCAGGCAGAGCTTCGCCGGTGCTGCCGGCTGGGGTCAGGGGCAAGGCCAGGGACCAGGGGGGGCACGTTGGGGTCTTGGGTGGGGTCCAGGAAAAGGCTCAGAGCCAGCACTGAAGGGACCTCTCAAGACCCTGCCTGGGACAGCAGAGGCAACTGTGAGAGCCTCGGGGTATGGGACCCTCGGGGCTGGGGCCATGCCCGTGGCTGTGGTGAGTGCCACCAGGTGTGAGTGTGTGTGCGAGCCATAGTGGGAATTGGGTGTGTGAATGGATGTGTATGCGTGTCTGGGCTGCCTGTGGCCCAGACTTTCTGGGTTAGGTCTGTGAGGCTTTTTCTGGAGACTAAGCTGTGCTGGCCGGGGCAGTGGTTTATTTCCTCGGGGTTACAAGAGCAAGGTCAGTGCGGCTGAATCTGAGCTTTTGTTTGTCTCTCCCCTGCC
This sequence comes from Callorhinus ursinus, assembly GCF_003265705.2. NCBI lineage: Eukaryota > Metazoa > Chordata > Mammalia > Carnivora > Otariidae > Callorhinus > Callorhinus ursinus. Next base: position 6,002,661 of record NW_027397118.1, read on the forward strand.
CGTGGCAGCCTGCGGTCCGTTTCATTCATTATTAAGTTTTAAATCCACCTGACGTGAAACTTGAGCCGCGGAACTCACTCCGTGTGCAGGCTGGCTCGGCCCGACCCCCACCGAGGAATGGGGGAACCCCACCGGCTCTGCTCGCTGGGTCCTGGGTGCCTTTGTTTTGCCAGAAACGGCCAGCCCCTGGTTTGTTTAGATTTCCCCTGAGGCTGGAGGGTGGGCCAGGTGCTCATCTGGGCAAGGACAGCCTCCCCTGCCTGCCAAGGTGGGTTTCAGGGCCCACGGGGCTCTGAGCTCTGGGGCCATCTGGGCCCTGGGCTCATCCCCTAGTAGCCCCGGATCAGGCCATCCCCCAGGGTCCTGAGTGGACTTGGGGCAAATCCAGGGGTGGAGGGGGGACAGAGCAAGCACCCCCTCTTAGGATGGTTTGGGCTGGGAACCCTGCAGATCCTTCTCAAGCAGCCTTTGCTTACTCCTGTTTGTGCTGCTGGGTCTGATGCCATGTGCCTGGGACTTTGGCCTCCCGGGTCTGTCTGCTCCCTGTAGCAGCAGACCCAGCTCCGTCCCCAAATGTGGTGCAGACGAATTCACTAAGGTGCATTTTCTTTTTCTGGGGGGGGTGCATTTTCTTTTCTTGCACGGTTTTGCCTATGCCCCTAAGGAAATTGGAACCTCCCGCCAGGACTAGGGGCTGGAAGGGGGAGTCAATCCCCAGGACTCCTTCAGGTGAGGACCTGCCTCCTTTTGGCCTCTGGGACTGCCGGTCGGTGAGGTCATTTCCGGGTACTTTTTCGTTCTCTGGCTGCACCCCCGACACCATCAGGGAAGTGCTCGAGAGCTCACCTCCTGTGGGGGTTACGGTGTCCAGCGAGGCCCATGCGGGTGTCGCCAAGGAGGAAGACTTGTCTCCGTGTCTCCTCCATATCCTGCCACCCCTCTCCACACCGAGGGCCTTCATGTCCACTCGCTTCCGCTGCACCCCCCGCCCCCAGGACTCCCTCCCCCGACTCCCCCTGCAGCAGTCGGCCAGCTGCAGGGCCCCAGCCCGCGAGCTGTCGAGAAGCCGGCTCTGTCCTTGTTTCTGGGCGGCCCTGGGAATTGCCTCTAATCTCCTCTCCGCCTTCCCCCCGCAGATGGTGACGACGACCCGCAACTCTCCTGGGTCGCCTCGTCTCCCTCCAGCAAGGATGTTGCGTCACCCACGCAGATGATCGGAGATGGGTGTGACCTCGGCTTGGGCGAGGAGGAAGGGGGCACGGGCCTGCCGTACCCTTGCCAGTTCTGCGACAAGTCCTTCATCCGCCTGAGCTACTTGAAGAGGCACGAGCAGATCCACAGCGACAAGCTGCCGTTCAAGTGCACCTACTGCAGCCGCCTCTTCAAGCACAAGAGGAGTCGTGACCGGCACATCAAGCTGCACACGGGCGACAAGAAGTACCACTGTCACGAGTGCGAGGCCGCCTTCTCCCGCAGCGACCACCTCAAGATCCACCTGAAGACCCACAGCTCCAGCAAGCCCTTCAAGTGCACCGTCTGCAAGCGCGGCTTCTCCTCCACCAGCTCGCTGCAGAGCCACATGCAGGCGCACAAGAAGAACAAGGAGCACCTAGCCAAGTCAGAGAAGGAGGCCAAGAAGGACGACTTCATGTGTGACTACTGTGAGGACACCTTCAGCCAGACAGAGGAGCTGGAGAAGCACGTGCTCACCCGCCACCCCCAGCTCTCCGAGAAGGCCGACCTGCAGTGCATCCACTGCCCCGAGGTCTTCGTGGACGAGAACGCGCTGCTCACCCACATCCACCAAGCCCACGCCAACCAGAAACACAAGTGCCCCATGTGCCCCGAGCAGTTCTCCTCGGTGGAGGGCGTCTACTGCCACCTGGACAGCCACCGGCAGCCCGACTCCAGCAACCACAGCGCCAGCCCTGACCCCGTGCTGGGCAGCGTGGCCTCCATGAGCAGCGCCACGCCGGACTCCAGCGCGTCCGTGGAGCGCGGCTCCACCCCGGACTCCACCTTGAAGCCGCTGCGGGGCCAGAAGAAGATGCGGGACGAGGGCCAGGGCTGGTCCAAGGTGGTCTACAGCTGCCCCTATTGCTCCAAGCGGGACTTTAACAGCCTGGCCGTGCTGGAGATCCACCTGAAGACCATCCACGCCGACAAGCCCCAGCAGAGCCACACGTGTCAGATCTGCCTGGACTCCGTGCCCACGCTGTACAACCTCAACGAGCACGTCCGCAAGCTGCACAAGAGCCACGCCTACCCGGTGATGCAGTTCGGCAACCTCTCGGCCTTCCACTGCAACTACTGTCCCGACGTGTTTGCCGACATCAACAGCCTGCAGGAGCACATCCGCGCCTCCCACTGTGGCCCCGACGTCGGCCCGCCCGACGGCAGTAACGCCTTCTTCTGCAACCAGTGCTCCATGGGTTTCCTGACCGACGCTTCCCTCACCGAGCACATCCAGCAGGCCCACTGCGGCGTGGGCAGCGCCAAGCTGGAGTCCCCGGTTGTGCAGCCCACTCAATCCTTCATGGAGGTCTACTCCTGCCCCTACTGCACCAACTCGCCCATCTTCGGCTCCATCCTGAAGCTCACCAAGCACATCAAGGAGAACCACAAGAACATTCCGCTCGCCCACAGCAAGAAGTCCAAGGCGGAGCAGAGCCCGGTCTCGTCCGACGTGGAGGTGGCCTCCCCCAAGCGGCAGCGGCTCTCGGCCAGCGCCAACTCCATCTCCAATGGCGAGTATCCCTGTAATCAGTGCGACCTCAAGTTCTCCAACTTCGAGAGCTTCCAGACCCACCTGAAGCTGCACCTGGAGCTGTTGCTGCGGAAGCAGGCGTGCCCCCAGTGCAAAGAGGACTTCGACTCCCAGGAGTCCCTCCTGCAGCACCTGACGGTGCACTACATGACCACGTCGACCCACTACGTGTGTGAGAGCTGCGACAAGCAGTTCTCCTCGGTGGACGACCTGCAGAAGCACCTGCTGGACATGCACACCTTCGTGCTGTACCACTGCACCCTGTGTCAGGAGGTCTTCGACTCCAAGGTGTCCATCCAGGTGCACCTGGCCGTGAAGCACAGCAACGAGAAGAAGATGTACCGCTGCACGGCCTGCAACTGGGACTTCCGCAAGGAGGCCGACCTGCAGGTGCATGTCAAACACAGCCACCTGGGCAACCCGGCCAAGGCGCACAAGTGCATCTTCTGCGGGGAGACCTTCAGCACCGAGGTGGAGCTGCAGTGCCACATCACCACGCACAGCAAGAAGTACAACTGCAAGTTCTGTAGCAAGGCCTTCCACGCCATCATCCTGCTGGAGAAGCACCTGCGGGAGAAGCACTGTGTGTTCGACGCCGCCCCTGAGAACGGCACGGCCAACGGAGTGCCCCCCGCCGCCGCCAAGAAGGCGGAGCCCGCCGACCTGCAGGGCATGCTGCTCAAGAACCCTGAGGCGCCCAACAGCCACGAGGCCAGCGAGGATGACGTGGACGCGTCGGAGCCCATGTACGGCTGCGACATCTGCGGGGCGGCCTACACCATGGAGGTGCTGCTGCAAAACCACCGGCTGCGGGACCACAACATCCGGCCGGGGGAGGACGACGGCTCGCGCAAGAAGGCCGAGTTCATCAAGGGCAGCCACAAGTGCAACGTGTGCTCGCGGACTTTCTTCTCGGAGAACGGGCTCCGGGAGCACCTGCAGACACACCGGGGCCCCGCCAAGCACTACATGTGCCCCATCTGCGGCGAGCGCTTCCCCTCCCTGCTGACGCTCACCGAGCACAAGGTGACCCACAGCAAGAGCCTGGACACCGGCACCTGCCGTATCTGCAAGATGCCCCTGCAGAGCGAGGAGGAGTTCATCGAGCACTGTCAGATGCACCCCGACCTGCGCAACTCGCTCACGGGCTTCCGCTGCGTGGTGTGCATGCAGACGGTCACCTCCACGCTCGAGCTCAAGATCCATGGCACCTTCCACATGCAGAAGCTGGCGGGCAGCTCGGCCGCGTCCTCCCCCAACGGCCAGGGGCTACAGAAGCTCTACAAGTGTGCCCTGTGCCTCAAGGAGTTCCGCAGCAAGCAGGACCTGGTGAAGCTCGACGTCAACGGGCTCCCCTACGGCCTCTGTGCTGGCTGCATGGCCCGCAGCGCCAACGGACAGGTGGGTGGCCTGGCCCCGCCCGAGCCCGCCGACCGGCCCTGCACCGGCCTCCGCTGTCCCGAGTGCAGCGTCAAATTCGAGAGTGCCGAGGACCTGGAGAGCCACGTGCAGGTGGACCACCGTGACCTCACGCCGGAGACCAGTGGGCCCCGGAAAGGCGCCCAGACGTCGCCAGTGCCCCGGGTAAGAGCCTGTCCCTTCTCCTCGGGGCTCTGCTGAGCTCTGTGTCTCCTCGTGGTGTTGCCTCTAGTAGCCCGGAGAGGCCGCGCTCTCATGTGGCGGTCAGGTGCATCCACTCTGTCGTAGACTCCGAAGTGATCCCCAGGGCTGTCCGTTCCCTTCCCGCTGTGTGACGTTGGCGTACGTTATCTATCTCTCTGGGCCGCATTTGTCGAGTGCTCATCCGCAAAAGGGGGGGGGTGACAGTCATCCGGACGTCATAGGATTGCTTTTAGGGACCCGTAGTGTAAGATAAGTAAAGGGCCTAGTGCCCTGGCTGACACACGATTATAAATGATTATCGCCTTTCTTACAGATCTGGGGTGGACTTACTCGCTTGTTTGCTGAGTCTCCTTGGGTGAGTCCCTTTGCTCTCTGGGCTTCAGATTCAGGATTCTTTTGATAATCCATAGAGATCATTTGTAAAGGGCTCAGGACCTGCACTTAGTTTGGGCCGATCACACTAGCTGTAGTCACCAGCTGATACTGTTATGGTCTACGGCACACCTTATAGTTAGGGCAGTTGCTGGTGCATGGAAGACCCTAGGAATGGTTCCCATGACTGTTCTCCTTCGTGGCTGATGGATCCTTTCATCCATCATCAGATTTGTCCCGAGCACCCGTTATGTTTGGGGGTGCCTGGCAGTTGAGGAGAATCAGAAATGGACTCTACCTTGGGGGCTCCCAGACAAGGGGGAGAGCACAGGCCCAGAGCTAGTAGGTTTCAGGGAGGCAGGGCCAGTTAGGGCTGCTGGAGGGTCCACATGGGCTGTGGGGCCAGTGGCCAAGGTGGTGGTGGGCCTGGAGCCTGCGTGGCTCTTGGGTGTCAGGCAGTACAGGCCCGGGGATTCCCAATGACTCTGTCGTCTGTTTCCAGACTGAGGAGGTGTCAAGTGGATCTCGGGAGTATCTTTCCCTCGAGGGCCACTGCTGGTGCCCCAGGCAGTAAGGCAGAATTTGGAGGAGGGCCACCCGCCGCAGGTGCCTGCTGGAAGACGGGGATGTAGCCCTGGGTGTTCCGCTGTGGGAGCAGATGTGGGATCAGAACTGGGGCCTGGGACTTGGAGGTGAGAATGAGAGAGAAGGCGGGCTGGAGAGAGCGGAAGGAGAATGTACGGAGACCGCCTCTGGGCAGGGGTCCCCTGGGACGCCCACCGCAGGTACTGTGCCCCGGCCCCGGTCACCACCTCTCAGCTCTGCTCAGCCTCCACTGGTGGGCGGGGTTAAAAGCAAAATCTTCCCTCCTCCAGGACCCACCAGGGGTTTGATCTCTCCGGGCCTCTGTCCTCACCTATAAAGCCAGAGAGTAAGGGTGATAATGGTAGCAACAGATAGTGACAGGGTCTGTGTCCAGGGCTGACATCACCGGGCAGGCACCGGGGAGGGGGGAGTCCTTCTGGGTTTTGAATGAGCATGTGCTGTGATTGGTCGGTGTTCGTGCCTCACCCGTGGTTAAATATTGTGACTGTGCTGACCTCAGCATTTGGCCCTGAGCTTTGAGTGAGTAAAGGAAGTGCTGGGTGCACAGGGAACATCACTTGCTGTCTCTCCCATTTGTGATCACAGCTCACACTTACCGAGGGATAAGGATGTGCCGAGCACTTTCTATCTACGCCGTGACACTACCTTTACGGATGAAGAAACGGAGGCACAGAACCGCTGGCCGTTAATAGCCCCCAGCTGTCAAGAGGCAGAGAAGGGATTTGAACCCAGGGAGTGTGGGCCCCAGCAGAGCTAGCTCTTGACCCACATTCTGCCTGGCTCTGGAGCCCATCCTGGTGGCAGGCTGGAGTGGGGTCTGGGATAGTTACCCCCCTCGTTCAGACTGTGGGACAGTGTGGCAGGGCTGGGGCCCGGCACACCCTCCTCCCAGGTGCACCCCAGCTCCATCCCTGCCTTCCCACACTGCCCACCGTGGTGTGGGGGCTCCTGCTAGCCACGGGGCTGCTTCTGGTGCCTCCAAAGCCTTGAGCTATTGGGGCCTATCCCTCCCCAGTCTCTGCCCTGGATTCCGCATCAAGGACCGCTTCATGAAGCCCCTACTGTGTGGGCAATGGCTCTTTATCATTTCCATGGCAACAACCTGGGAGCTTTGCCGTGACCTCTGTTTTGGCAGAGATGGTCCCCAGGCTCGGAAAGGGGTAACCATCTACCCGGGGATGCACAGCTGTACCTGCCAGCTCAGGGATTCACACCCGAGGGGGCTTGTTTTCTGGGAGCCCAACAGGCCTTCCTCTCCCTGTCCCAGGCTTTGCGAGAGAGGAGGTGAGCAGACAATCACATCTAGAGGCCTGGGCAGATGGGCCATTTGCAGAAAGGAGCTAGACAAAGCGTGGAACCTCCCCAGTGGAGGCCCAGCCTCTGGGGCCTTGCCCCCTGCCTGGGCACGCCTGGGGGCAGGGGCCCAGCTGCCTGTTCGCCCACCCCTCGCTCCCCTAGGACTCATGCATACAAGAGCAGACTCTGGGGGCCGAGCGAGGGCTTGGGGGCTGGCAGGCTGGGACCCTCAGAAGTGTATCCATAGCAACCGGCTCTCAGAGGACTGGGTTCCCGTGGGGCCGAGGCTGCTGTCGGCTGGAGCGGGGAAGCATGGAGGCTCCAGCCCCGCCCCCTCTCCCCGCTCTGTTTATGGGTAGTAACAACATCACCCCAACTCTAGGCCAGTGTGGGCAGACTCCAGCCCTCCATCGATTCCCCAGGTCCTCCCAGTGCCAGGTGGGGCAGCCTAGGTGCTCTCACACAGGTCAGAGGGCTTGGCCAGGCCGCACCAGCTCTCTGTGCCCTAGCCCAGGACCGTCTGGGGTGTTCTGGGACACAGAGCCGAGAAAAGCTGCTCAGAGAGTGGCCCAGGACGCAGCCTGCCTGGCATCAAATCCCTGTCCCCTTGCTCAGCAGTGCGGGGCTCTGGCCAAGTGGTTTAGCCTCTCCAAACTCCACTTTCTCCACCCTTAAAGTGGGGCTTACCGAATGATTGTGAGTCTTCAGAATGAACAGAGCCTGCACATAGTAGGTGCTCAGTAAATGTGAGCTGCCATCGCGACCGTGGAAATTCAGCAGCTATGGGCCGTCTTTCCTGTCGCTCCCACTCTTCTTGTCTCCTGTCTCTACTGGTCTCAAGTGTGTTCTCCCTCTGCCCTGCGCTCTTCTCGGAGGTTGCTGGGGGCCACACAGGGAGAGGCAGCCCCGGCCGCAGGCCCCAGGGCTCAGCTTTGGTTCTCCCGGGCTGGGCTCTGGGGAAGGGGCTTATGACAGAGGAGGCGCTTTGAATGCCAAGTTCTCTCTTTCTATAATTATGTCTCCTGGTGGGGCCTGAAGCTCCAGAGGAGGAGGAGGGTCTCTGGGGGATAGAGAAGGGGAAGACAGACCAAGAGGAAGTATTGGAGTGAGGACGGGGTCTGGCCAGCATTGCAGCAGGAAGGAGACAGAGCGAGAGAGTCGTCATCTGCTTGTCCCTGAACTCATGTTCCACCAACGTGGAGGACCAGATGGCCCTGGCCAGGTGCCTTGCATGCAAGGCCGGAAGGGCCGTCTCTGTATGGGGGCCTCTGGGAGTAACACACGTGCTTAGTGACTGTTGGTGCTGGCGAGGCTGCGCGTGTGGCAGAGCGTGGATGCCTGTGTGCGAGTGCACACGTGGACACTCGGGAGTCTGCTGGGACCGCGAGGGTGTGTCTGGAAGGGGTCTGTGCGTGTGCTTGTGTGGCTGTGGGCACACCGGGCATGACGGATGTAGCTGTCGGGGGTCCAGTGACAGAGTCGAAAGCCTTTGTGTCTCAGGGTGAGTTTGGATATGTCGACGTGTGTGAGCTTGTGGTCGTGAGGACGTCCCCACCGCTCTGTGGGTGTTGTACCTGTGTGTCTGTGTTACAGGGAGCAGGTTGCTGTGTGTGGTGGTGGGGGCGGGGGTCTTATGTGTTGACAGCGAGTTGGGGCGAGGGAGCGTACATACGTTTGTTTGCATGTCTGTGTGTGTCCTCGTGGGCATGTACATACCTGTGCATGCAGGGTGTGTGTGTGTGTGTGTGTGTGTGTGTGTGTGTACATCCAGGCTCTTGTGGTCAGCAACGTCCCTTCCCTTGGGAATCCCCTGGAGTCTTTTTCCCCATCAGGAAGGGCCCAGTTATCTGCAGTCTTCTTCCTGCTGCCGAGGGGGTGGCCACACGCTGGAGGAGCCCTGGGGATAGCTTCTCATTCTGCTCGGCCCCTGGTGATTTTTTTTTTTACCAAGCATAGAGACCCCCTTCATCCACCTGTCCCTAGGAGGAACAACCAAAATCACCTTGTGCAGCAGGCCTTCTCTGGGCTTCCTTGGTGTGGAGATTCCTGGGGTGTGTTTCATTCTCTCTCACCCCTCCCTTCCTTCCTTCCCGCATCAAAGGGGTGGGGTACACATGTGGGAAGGAGTGCATGATTTTGACAATGGAGAGACCCAAGATCATTGCTCTCCATGAGCACGGAGGTGGAGTTGAGCTGAGATGGGGGCTTTGGGCCTGTGTGCCTCCAGAAGACCTCAGTCCCCACTGTCTCCTCCGACCTGAACGTCTCCTCTGTCTCTTGTGTGGCCAGAATCCCCAGCCCTGTTTGGCCCTCCAGCCTCATGCCATTCTTCCCAGGGCATTTCCAGGCTAAATGCCTGCTTCTCGGCCACTCTTCTGAACCCCTGGGTCTTTTGCAACATTGGGGGAAGAGCCCCGGTCTTATCAGAGCGGGTTCTGGACCCTGAGCAGAGACATTGCCTCTGGAACCGAAGCTCCCAGCACCAACAAAGACTGTTGTTTCTTCACTCGTGTGTTCCACCAGCATTTGCTCGGCATCAACAACCGCTGTAATAAAAGTTAAGTCATTATGAGGCGCTCATTCTGGGCCAGGCCCCGTGCCCGGTGCTGAGGATCCAGCGTATAGAAGTCCTCTTTGGTTCTCTTTGTTCCTTCTGTCCTAGCAGAGTGCTTTGCAACATAGTATTTGCAACTTTGCTCATTTGTTCAACAGATGCTTCCCAAGCAGGGAGTCTCTGCTGGCCGTGGGACCTCACAGGGGGACGAAACACATCCTGGGCCTCTGGGTGCTCGTGGTGCAGTGGGGGGAGCAAACAAGTCAATTAGACACAAAAATCCATGTGCTGATGAACTAGATGCTTAAGCATAAGCTTGGGGGCCTGGGGAGCCCCTGAACTCATCCCTGGGTGGGAAGAGGAGGCTTCTCAGCAGAGGTGACATTTGAATGGAGTCTTCAAGGATGGAAAGGGTATACTCCGAGTGGAGGACACAGCGTGGGCAAAGGCCTGGAGGTGGGACTCTCGGGGGAAGCTGCAGATGTGCTTGGAGCCACTGTGGGAGCTGAGGCACTGAGCCCCCTGGTGGTTCGTCCTGGCCGCATCGTTGAGGGTTGGGCCTGAGTGTTTAGCCAAGAAATCCAAAGTCCTGCTCCCTTTTCCAGGGGTGGAGGGAGGCCCCATCGTCCCGGAGTTGAAGTGGTCTTCAAAAAGCTTGGATATTTTGGATTCCAGTACCACCCTGTCCCCTCCATAAAAACCCACAGCCACCAACCTTCCCCCACACAGGCAATACTGCCCCTGTCCACAGGGGCCTGCTTTCACAACCACCCAGCCAGGCTTAGCTGTTGAGAATGAGCTCCACTCTTTCGAATGGGTCTTCAAGAAGCTCTGAAGCTTCCGATGATCTCCATTTTCCTGCTCCCACCCCCTCAGGGCAGCTGATCTCAGCTTCCTGTGTGTGGAAGCCAGCTGTAGGATCACTGCGGCCTTGTGAGCCTAGGGCAAATGATGAATTCCTCAGTTACTTCTAAGCACTAGGATTGGCAGGAGCAGTGTCCCCTGCTCGGCCACATGGTCCTTAGGGCGGGTAAAGAGATAGAGTAGTTGGATGGGTGGAAAGATGGATGTATGGTTGGCTGGGTGGGTGGGTGGGTGGATGGTTAGAGAGAAAGGATAAGTAGATGGATGTAGGGGAAGACGGACAGATGAACAGGCAGATGGATGGGTAGATGGAGGGTGGATGAATGAATGGGTGGATGGGTAGGTGTGTATAACTAGATGGATGATAAGGTAGGTAGGTGGATTGATGGGTAGACGGATGGGGGTGTGTGTGTAGTTGGATAGGTGGGTAGACAGTGGGTAGGTAGATGGATGGATGATGGAGAAATGGATGGATGGGTAGCTAGGGGATGCATAGATGGATCTGAGCATGCTCCACGCAGGGCAGCCTCCTTCAAACTTCCTTTCCATGGTCATACTGTGTGCTCTCACCTTGGGATGGTGATTCCCATCATGGCAATTTCCCCACATCTAACAGAGGACAGCTCCCTTAGAATCTAGCCCAGTCCCCATCCCTAGGCTGGAGAGCTGGATTCAGAGGCAGGTGGGAATTGAATGGCTCTGCGAGACCTGGGAGGGGATCAGAGCCATTCTGGAAAGTCTTGAGCCAGGACTTCCAGGCACTTTTGCTTTATGCTCTTTTCTACCTCCTGACTATCTAATTCCTTTCTTTTTTGGCTTCCAAACAGAAAAAGACATACCAGTGCATCAAGTGCCAGATGACCTTTGAGAACGAGAGAGAGATCCAAATCCATGTTGCCAACCACATGATTGGTAAGAGAGCGTTTCCTCCCACCCATGCTGGGGCCACTCACTGGGGTCTGAAGTTTGTGGTTCCGATCATCATTTCACAGCTTTTAGGGCGAAAGATGGAGTCACAACTGCTGTTTCAGAGACATTTCAAATGGGAGTAAAATGTAAGAGCTGAGCACTTTCTCCATCCAGCCTTCTTGTCGCAGCTCCACTCACATTACAATCAAACTTTTGACAGTCTCTTCCATTTCCCAGCATAAATTTCCCTCCATTTCTGAAACGAAGTGCTTTCCAGTTGTCAAGCACTCAGGGGCAATTATGCCTCAATTTCGTATGTCATGACATTGAATAGACTTAACTGCTCACATTTCCCCGCTCAATGTGGTGAATTCCTCAGGCACATTGTCAAAACAGAGTGCTTACAAAGTTATTTCAGTGCTTTTCCTATTCCTCTTCAAGTAGTTTTGGACTTTGGAAAAATCAGCCTTTCCAGAGGGGGACTTGCAAAGCGCCATAGTGTTCTCTCTTGGCCTGAGGTACGGAGGGAAGGCGTGTGCCTTGCGTGGATGGGTGTGGTCTCCCTGGCGGCTGGGGATGCCCTCGGTGTAAGAGGGAGTGCGGCTGGATTTCCGGTGAGCGTGGGGGCTTGGCCCTGGGGGGCGGAGGACTTGGCGGTGAGCGCTTTGGGAGCTTCTGGAATCCTGGTGCCTCGGGTCTCCAGTAGAAGGTTGATCTCCATCTCCAAGACCCCTGCAGTCTGAGCAGTGAGGCTTCAGGTGTGGGTTGAGCATCCTGACCCTTCACTTCCTCTAACATCTTTCCGTTATAGACTTAAAAACAGCCATGCCGACAGAGAACTGTTTTACAAAACCCTTAATTGCATACATTCGAAGAGATCCATTAACCGTGCAACTCGGTGCACTCTCATGAACCGGGCACACCTGTGTAAGCAATAGCCCAGCGAGGAAACAGAGCATTTTCGCATCCCTCCTGACCCTTCTGGGCCCTCCCCGACCCGCAACGAAATTTTGTCACCATCCTGATGTCAAATGGCGTAGGGTTTTTTGGGCCCATTTTGCATTGGATGTAAATGAAATTGTATGGTCTCTGCTCGTTGGCATCTGGCAGCTTTGGGTCATTCATGTTCGTGCCTGTAGTTTGCATGTCACCCCTTCTCATGGGTGTGTACTATTCTGTCGTGTGAACACTTCATTTATCTTGTCTGTCTGACTCTTGCTGGGCTTCTTGGTCATTTCCGTGTTGGAGTTGTTTCAGATCGTACGCTGCTGTGGACCTTCTCGTATGTGGATTTTGGTGAGCAGGTGCATGTGGTTTGAATGGGAAGATCGGTAGGGCTGGAATTGGCAGGTCATGGGATACCAGTAGGTCACCTTCAGTAGATACAGACGGACAGATTTCCAAGGCAGTTTTGTGAAACTACCGTCCCACCGGCAATGCAGGACAATTACTCCACGTCTGGGCCACCATCCATGTTTTCCGCAAAAGGAGCGATTGCTAAGGTCCTTCTTCAGTGAAATCATGCTCAGGGTGAGGATGGTGCCCTGGTCCCCCCCAGCGGCAGCCTTGGCACACTCGGTGGGTTTGGGTGTCCGGTGTCCCGGTGACGCCAAGTGGTTCCCCTGAAGGTGTGGACCCCGACCATGTGCGGGGTGGGGCTCACCCGTTGGTGAGGGGACCTAGGGTGCTGAGGAGGGGCAGGTAAGGCCCCGGGAGTTCAGCCTGACAGGGAGATTGGTGGCTTTTTAATTTCTTCTGTTTGAAAGCCCCCTGCTGCAGTAGAAGGAGGAAACTATCCTGTCAGTCACCGGCTGCTGAGAGCGCTTTCATGGGAGTGTCAAGGAGGTAAAGATGAAGATATCTAAAAATGTTTGCTTTTGTAGCAGGTGTTAATGTGTGTGCCTGTTTGTAAGCACGAAGGGCGAGAGCCTGGCTAATTGGACCACGGTGATTTCAAAGGTGCTTCCCCCACACACCCCCCTTCCACCTTTCCTTCTGCGCAGAACCCGGAAGCCACGTGTCCTCAGGTGGAAGGCGAGGGGATTGCTCCTAACTAGAGAGATGGGCTGGGCAATGGGAAAGGGGGGCTGGAGGGGCATCTGGAACTTGGTGCGAGCAGGGTGCCAGGCTCCCAAGGGAGGCAGTCCCGTCTGGGGGCTGGGCAGGGCCCCTCACCCCAGCCTGCTCCGCAGTGCCGTGAGCTGGTCTGGTTCCCAGGACACACGGGGAGCAGGCAGCAAGTTGCTGCTGGTCTCAGAGCCTGAGATTCTGAGTGAGACGTTCACGCATTGCAGAAAGTGTCACCATGCCGTGTCCCCATGCAGCATGGGCTGGGGGCCCCATGTGAGCCATGCCTCTGGTCGCAGGGTGCAGGCTCTTGCTCTAACCTGCCCTTCCCACCTGCCGGCCCTGCCCTGGCCTCATCAACTCCATTTATCAAAGAACGCTGACTGAGCACCTCTTGCATGCAGAGTGCTGGGGTGGTCTCAGGTGATCCAGGGAGAAGGGGACCCGGTCCCCGCCCTCAGGGACCTTATGGCACCCTGTAGGAGACACCATGGCACGCACATCATGCCAGGAAGGGAGGTGTCACTGGGTGAGGACGCTGAGCCCCACCACATGCCAGGTACCCTAGGTGGGTGCTCTCCTCCATCTCATCGAGGAGCTTCAGTGATGTATCCAAGTTCTTCCAGAGATGAAGCAGCAGAACCAGGGTCTGAATTAGGCTGGGCTCTCTCCACTGTGTGTGGCTCCCTGCCAGGGTCTGTGGTGGGAAGGACCCAGTGCTGCCCGCAGGGGGAGCTGACAGCATCCGCATCCAGGTACGCAGAGTGCCGGGAGGTTGATACTCCTGGAACGAGGACTGCTAGATCCAAAGAGGTCCGTCAGAAAGGTCTGGGTGTTGAAGGCAGAAGAGGAGTTTTCTCTGTGGCAGGGCCCATCGCTGGCAGAGGGTGTAGCTTTGACAAGTAAGGCCGGTCACCGGAGAACAACAGCCTCGGAGGGCTCAGCAGAAGCAGGTCCTTGCAGGATGCACTGTTAGATGGAGGAGGCGGGGGGCAGTGTCTGTGGGAGGACTGTGGGGTGAGCCAGGCTCAGAGGCAGGAGCAGAGGAGGGAGTTTGGCGGGCTAGAGGAGCCCGACCTCGCTGGGATGGAGGCCTCTCATGTGGGAGCATCGTGGGCTTTATTTAGGGTGAGGAGGTAGATTGGGGCCAGGCCACAGAGGGCCTTGAATGCCAAGTTAAGGGGTTTGGGTTTGGACTCGACCCTGCAGGCTAGGGTCCAAATCTGGGGGTCCCTTGGCTGATGTTGTTTTGGCTGCTCTTGAAAAACCAGAAGAGGGGGCCGCCAGGGCCCTGAGTTCTCATATGGTGCAGCTGGTAGGAGTGTGGCGGCAGCTGGGATCACGTGTTCCCCGGCACCACAGTCCCCACCCATCCCTATTGTATTTTAGGGGCTGCTTTGCTCATTTGTGTCCCCAGCCTGGTCCCCGTGGGCACCTGAATGTGCAAACCTGGGCTTAGGCGCTAGGGAGCCATTGAAGGTTTGGGAGCAGAGTATGGCCTGGATGTAGCTGAGTACTTGAGGGAGATGAATCCAGCCACAGTGTTGAGGGGGAAGCAGATAGAAAGGAACAGAGATCTGCCTGGCCTGGCCCAGAGGTGGGGGGATGAGGCCAGGAGAGAAGAGAGAGGTTGGTGATAGAACCGATGTTTGGTTTGTGCGGTGTACCTACTTGGCCCTGGTGGCTTGGGGAAGGTGGCAGGGGGCAACGGTGGGGGATAAGAATGGAAGAGTAGTGGGCCCGAGAGCCCCAGCTGGGGCTGGCTCCGAAGTCCCAGTAAATCTGTTGGGGCCCAGTGTCCCTGTGGACAGCTTCCCCTGCTAAATGGCCCGAGGCCAGAGTGGATGCCTGCAGCTGGTTGGGGGCAAAAGCCCCCCTTAGCAGCACCAAGGGGACTTGGCGGGTAGAAGTGGTACTGATCAGCTTGATGGCCTTCTCATAAATGTGGGGTGCCGGGGGGGGGTCCAAGGCTGGCCTCCCCAG
This sequence comes from Callorhinus ursinus, assembly GCF_003265705.2. NCBI lineage: Eukaryota > Metazoa > Chordata > Mammalia > Carnivora > Otariidae > Callorhinus > Callorhinus ursinus. The sequence goes on from NW_027397118.1 coordinate 6,017,702, forward strand.
GGACCCGGACTGCTGGAGCCCTCCCCTGGGGGTTGCTAAACTGGCTTTTTTATAGCAGGGGGGGCCTCTTCGTGGCTTTGCAGCCTCCAGACCCTGGGAGTTATGATGACTCAGGGACGCATCTCCTTGGGAACATTTTCCCAGCACCCTCTCCTGGCTGCTGCTGGCCAGGGAGTGATTTGGAGCCGATAGAAAGGCAAGAGTTTTTTGAGACCTTTTCAGCAGCGGGGTTGCCTTTGAAATCCCCCCTCCCCACAGGGAATGAGGCCCCCTTCTCTGGGCTTCCCCCAGCTTTTGAAATGGTTTTAAACACCCCCTTCCCCAGCAGGCACATCAAAAACTTGGAGCGGTCCACAGCCCTGTTCAGTGGCCTCCCGCAGGGATGACGTGGCCCCACCCAGCTGCCCTTATCCACCATCCACTGCCTCCACATCTGGAAGGAGGGCCCCCTCCTCGCCCCCGAAATGTCTCTGCACGAGGCCTGCCTTGGGCTTCCTGTGGCCTGGCCCAGAGGCAGGGCCCCCTTCCAGTGGCTGGAGCAGGGGGGCGTGTCTTCCTCTGCGTGTTGAACATGTAGACACCTGAGGCCTCAGACCCCAAAGAAGCCGATTTGCCAGAGCTGGGCCTGCCCATTGCTCAACTGCCCGTGGACGTTTCTCCTCTCGGTTCCTGCCGGGCGTGGCTGGATAAGGGGTCTGAGAACTTGTCCTTGAAATAACGGACTTGCTCTGACCCAGGTCGGCCCTAAGGGAGTGACTCAGCCTCTGGGCCCTGGTGTCTTTACCCAGGGCTTCACAGGCCCCTGGGGAGAGCCCCGAGGAGGGTCAGGGCTGGGAAGGGACAGTCCTCAGGGAACCTTGACAGGAACGTTCACCCTCTATGTCCTTGGAAAGTGCCTGCGGACTCTGGCAGGCAGCCAGCCAGGCCAGAGTCAGACTCGGCCCAGGGGGGCATCAGGCATTCTGGGGATGTTGTTTTCCTGGTCACATCAGCCCCATTCCCTGGGTGCCTCTGAGGGCTAAGCTTTGCTGTCAGGGGTGAAGAAATTGAGGGCACCTGGAAGATCAGCCTCTCCCACCTCCTGCTCGGGCCTTTAAAATCCTGCCCCCCTGTCACACGCTGGGCTGGTGGTCCTTGTCTGTTGTCGCCTCCATAGCCCTTCCCTCGCTCGCTGTGGCAGGATGGGCCATGGTCCACATGGTCCACAGGGTGTGTGTGTGTGTGGGGGGGGGGGCTTCTGTCTTCTAAATCTTTAAGAAGCACAGCCCTAGAGGCACATTGAAAGCCACCTTGCAGACCGGGTCCCCACTCTTTCTGCGGCAGCTTGCATGCCCAGGACCCATGCTGAAGACCTGGCCTGCAGCATTTGGGAGGGAACGGGAGGTCTGGTGTGGAAATCAGTGTCTCGGCCTCCCACCAGGGAAATACAAAACCCCTCAGATATAACTGAAGAGGAAAACACATGAAAAGGACGAGAAGAAGGGGTTCCTGTGTACTCTCTACTGCAAACACATGTTGCTGAACGGGGCTGTGTTAGGTGCTTCCATGGTGCTTTTGATTCAGGGAATGCTGGACCTAAAACATCTGTCTACCCGTAGGATGTGATGAAACCGTCTCCCTGTCCCCCCAGAGATTACATTTCAAGTTCTGGAACTGCTCTGTCAGAATGACAAGCCTGTATAGACCGCGTACCATCCGATTCTTTTTACGTTTTTTAATTTTAATTTTTCCAAAATCCTCTTAGCAGCCCCCAAGGATGAGAGGAGTCAGTTTCCCTGACTTTGAACCTCATTGATTGGTTTGAGGAAGCTGTTGATCAAGCACTTTGGTTTATGAAGGACTCATCAATTCTGGATTTTAAAATAGTGGAAATGTTCTTGTTTTCATAGATTTCTTCTTTTTATTTTTTTAAGAGGGGGAAAGGCCTCTGTAGGTGGGGTTTCCTCTAATAATAACCTCAGTTCAGTAAAAATGATTGAGATCTTTGGAGGAGCTCAGTGAGGAACCTCTCGTCTCATTCAATTGGGGTGATAATAACCCCAAAGGAAAAGTTCTATGTAATGTCACAAGTGTGAGATACGGAAGCCCAAAGGATAGGCGTGTTGCCAAATCTGGGCGTCCAGGAAAACTTCCTGGAGGAGGTGACACCTAAGAAGATGGGCAGTAAGGTGGAAGGGGCGTTCCAGGCAGAGAAAACAGCAGAAGCCAATTCATAGAGAAGAGGCCCATGTAGTATGTGGGGGAAATTACAGACAAAGCAGTGTTGCTTCAGGAAAAATCATGAGACAGGAGGTGGGCAGATCACAGAGACAGTGCAGGGGGTCAGTGAGAGAAGATGAGGGTGTTGGTTAGGAGGGTGTGGGTTTGAGAAACATTTAAGAGGCAAAACCAGCAGAATTGGGCAAAATTGAATGGATGTGGGAAGGGGAGAAGTCAGGAATGACTTCAAGGTCTCAGGGGACCAAGTTTTGGGTGACAGGTAGAAGATGATACTGTGCCTGAAGAAGAGCTGGTTGTTGCAGGGCTGGCAAGGATGGTCCTAATAATGACCTTGCAGGTGAGGCTGACTGAGTACCGGGCCCAGGTAGCCGTACCTGCACACCTGCCGTTCACACTCACTCCTACAACTGATGAGGGGGTCACTGTTATTTTTCCTCTTTTGGACGTAGGGAGCTCAGGGGACTCGGCTGTTGTCAGTAAGTTGCAGAGGGGGGATTGGAATTCAGGAACTCATGAAAACTGAGTTCAGTTTTCATGTAACTGAAAAGTCCCAGGATTCCTTGGGGAAGAGGCTTCTGGAATCCTCTGAACTCCGGCACTTGAACGCTCATCACACTCCAGGGGCTTGAGTTTATGTGTGATCTGACCTTGCACAATATGCTCATGGGCGATCCGTGGGCTGGTGTCTGGCTGGCGGTCACCCACATGGGCCAAGGGCTCAGGAGAGAGGCCTGGGCTGGAGAAGGGGTCTGGAAGCATCCACAGATATGCTGAAGGCAGCTGGGAGGAGCATGGTGTCATCGGCAACGAGAGAGCCGAGTACTTCCGGGCAGCACTGCAAAAGGCCACAGAGAGGCCCACAGGAGGGAGGCTGAAGAGGGTCTGCTGGACTCTCCTGGGCAAGAGCAGGGTCAATGGAATCAGATGGAGGAGGGAGCTGGGGGCTCCGTGGGGGAGACAAGCAGTGTCATGTCGCCTTGCCAGGTTCCAGGCTGGAAAGGGAGGGGGAGAGGCAGGAGCTGCTGGGGTCCAAGGGTCCCAGGAAGTTTTTGCATTTTTAAGAGGGAGACACCAGAGTGTGCTTCTAGGCTACGGGGAGGGCATCACTGGGGAGAGGAGGACGAAGGTCGGAGAGGAGCTATAGGGGTGGCGCCAGTCCTGGAGGGGCAGGGACCGGGGCCCCGGCACCCTCTTGTGTGGGCCTGCCCACAAGCCTGGCCTTCTCTTCTTTTCGTTGCCACGGACGTGGCGGCTTGTCCTGCTGGATGGACTTTCCCGAGTGCCCTTTATGGTCATTTGGCTGCTTGGGAGCCGCTGATGCATGGGCAGCGTCCCTTGCATCTGCTTCTGGCTGAGGCTTACTGGAGTGAGGGCAGAAAACAAGGGTCCTGTGGTCTGTGGTGGCCCCAGGGCTCGGCCCCCTCTGCCCTGGGCTTCCAGTAGGATGCCAGAGCCATACCCTGGACCCCCTTCCTCAAGTGTCTCTCGGGCCCAGTGGGGAGGGAGGGGGAGACCTCCTCTCCCAAGAGGGTCGGGATGGCCCTCACTGGCCGATCAGTTCATAGGTCCCTACCCGCTCTGGCTTCCAGCTCGTCGGCCTGGGGAGGGGGTTGGGGAGAAGGGAGGTGGTTTCCCAAAGACACACAGGTGCGCTGCAAGACTGAGTTGGAGTAAGAATCCAGAATCACTGATGGGAGCATTTTCTAAACAAAGACTCCTTTAGGAAGTGACTGATTTTAATTTATCCAGTAGAGCTTTTTTAAAAAAAAATTTTTTTTATTTAAATTCAATGTAGTTAACATATAGTGTGTTATTAGTTTCAGGGATAGACTTTAGTGATTCATCAGTTGCATATAATACCCAGTGCTCCTTACATGGAGTGCCCTCCTTAATGCCCATCACCCAATTACCCCATCCCCCTAGCCTCCAGTAGAGCTTTATTAAGCACCAACTGTTTGCTCCATCTGCTGTAGGTATGAATATTAATGTGAAATAGAATATGCAGGCGGGCGCGTGCGTGCGCACGCACACACACACACACACACACACACACACACACACACACTCAGAATGTAGAACTCTACAGTCAGTCACAGCGGTTAAGAGCACTCCCAGCTCAGGGTTGTGTCACTTCACGGCCAACAAAACTATCTGCCTCTGTATGCGTCAGCGCCTCATCTATAAAATTAACCCCACCCTAATGGTATACAGCAGTTTAAGCAGGACTCGTTCAGTGGCAAGTCAGGCCCAGCTCATACTGACTAACGCATATAAAAGAGAATTACTGGTTCATGTAACTGAAAAGTCCCAGGATTCCTTGGGTAAGAGGCTTCAGGCATGGCTGGATCCAGAGAGGGATGACTCCAAAAAGTCATCTCTCTCTCCTCTCAACTCTGCCTCCTCTTTGTTGCCTTCATTCCCTGGTGCATGATGACAGTCTCATGGTCCAGCAATCCCAGCAGAGAGGGGCATATGCTTCCTCATCAGTGGAAAAGGCCTCAGGACCAAGACTCGCTGTCTCAGGAGGGTCCTGAAGCTACCCATGAATTAATTACTGCAGCCAGGGAGATGCAATAGTTGATTGTTCAGGCTAGCACCAGGGTGGGTCAATGTTAGCCCCCTGCCCCCTGAAAATGGGAGTTAGGGAGGGTATACTTGAAAAGAAAGGAGGTATCTATTTCCACAAGGGGGCAGCACAGAAAGGGTCCTACCCCTACTTTTGGCAGGAGCGGGGGGGCGGGGTGGCTGCTTGGAGCATTAAATGGGCTAAAAATATATGAAAAGTGCCCAGCACACTGCCTGGCACATGTAAGTTTTCTGTCAGTGGTAGCTGTTAACATTAATATTATTCATATCATTATTATTACTCCCCGTGGCAGGGACTAATTAAAGATAACGCTTAAGATAATGAGGATGATAATAGAGCCCTTGTTAGAGAGGATAAACAGCACTTCTGTGGCTGTGCTAAGCCTGCATCCCAGGTGCAGCCCAGAGGGTTGCTGCTGAGGGCTTCCTGGAAGAGGAAGACTTGTCCTCTGCCTTTGTCAAGCTCTAAGGGGCTGTGCCTGCAGGACAAATCCAGAGAGTGGCTCCAGTCAGGATGATTTATTCATTCACTGCTTCATTCATTCTGAACTGTTTTTTTCTTTCTTGAGCTCCAAGTACATGCCAGGCACTAAGCATAGATGTCATGGCAAGCAAAACAAAATCCTGGAGCTAGTGGGGAGCAGATAAGAAATCCTGATGCCTTCTTGGATATGCCGTCAGACTCCCTCCAGCCTGGAACGGCACCTGAAAACTCAAGTGGTCACTCTTTTGGTCTTTTTCTGGATTTTGCACGGACCACCCACAGAGGGTCACTTTCAAGGGTTATAGTTCGCAAAATGCCAGTGTGGTATCACAACCAAGATACTGACATGGATGCATTCAGGCTACGGAACATTCCCATCACCACCAGCATCCTTCATGCTCTCCTAGCCACTTCCATTCTGCCCCAGCTCCTTCCTTAACCCTTGAGATTGTTAATCTGTTACCCATTTCTATAACTGTGTCATTTCAAGAATGTTATATAAATGGAATTATGCATAAGCTTTCATTATCTTTGGGATCAATGCCCAGGTGAGCAGTTGCTGGGTCTATAATGCTTGCACGTTTGACTTTTAAAGAAACTGCCACACCGTTTCCTATAGCAGCTATGCCGTTTTACATTCCTATCAGCAACATATGAAACGTCAGGTTTCTCTACATCCTTGCCAGCATTTGATTTGTCACTATTTTACATTTTAGCAATCTGATGGGTGGGTAGTGATAGCTTATTGTGGTTTTAATTTACATTTCCCTAATGGCTAATGATGTTGAATATCTTTTCATGGGCTTATTTGCCATCTGTTTGTCCTCTTTGATGAAATGCTTTTTCATATTTTTTGCCTATTTTTGAATTGGATTGTTTGCTTTTTTACTGTTGAGTTTTGAGAGTTCTTTATATATTCTAGATACTAGTCCTTTGTTGGTTACGTGGTTTGCATATATTTCCTCTCAGTCAGTGGCTTGTCTTTTCATCTTCCTAACAGACTCCTTAAAACAGTATTTTGCAGAGTAAGAGATTAAAATTTGATGAAGTCTAATTTATCAATTTTTCCTTTTATGGCTCATGCCTTTGGTGCCCAGTTTAAGAACTTTTTGTCTAACCCTAGATCCCAAAGATTTTTTTTGCCTATTTTTTTACAAAAAAATTTTATAATTTCATATTTCACATTTAAGTTCATGACCCATTTTGAGTTAGTGTTTACATAAGCTGTGAGACTTGGATTGAGCTGCTGCTGCTTCTTCTCCTACAAATGTCCAATTGCTCTTGCATCATTTGTTGAAAACACTATAATTCCTCCACTGAGTTGTTTTTGCCAAATACCAGCTAGGCATATTTGTGTGGATCTATTTCTGGGTTCCATTGATCTATGTGTCTATCCCTCTGTCATTATGACACAGTCTACATTACTATAGCTGTATAAGTTTTGAAATCAGGTAGACTGAGTCCTATTTTATTGTTCTTTTTCAAAATCATTTTAGGTATCCTAGGTCCTTTGTCTTTCCAAATAAATTTTAGAATAATATTGCCTATATTTGCAAAAATTCTTCCTATAATTTTTTAAAAGATTTATTTATTTATTTATTTTAGAGAAAGAGAGAGAGAGAGAGAGTGAGAGAGAGAATGAACAGCAGAGGGAGAGGAAGGGAGAAACTCAAGCAGACTCCACACTGAGTGTGGAGCCTGATGCAGGGCTTGATCTCATGACCCTGAGATCATGACCTGAGCCGAAACCAAGAGTCAGATGCCTAACCAACTGCATCATCCAGCTGCCCCTCTTCTTATTTTAATAAGAATTGTGTAAACCTGCATATTGATTTGAGGAGAATTGACATCTACTATGTCAAGGCTTCTAATCCACGGACATGGTATATCTTTTGATGTACTTAGATCTTCTTTGATTTCTTTTTTTTTCAAAGATTGAGAGAGAGAGAGAGAGAGAGTGGGGGGAGGGGCAGAGAGAGAGGGAGAGGAGAGAGAATCTCAAGCAGACTCCCTGCTGAGCATGGAGCCTGCAGTGGGGCTTGATCCCACCACCCTGAGATTATGACCTGAGCCAAAATGAAGAGTTGGACGCCCAACTGACTGAGCCACCCAGATGCCCCTTCTTTGATTTCTTTTATTATTTTTTTTTTGTGGTTTACAGCACACTGGTCCTGTACATGTTTTGATAGATTTACATCTAAATATTTCAATTTTTTAACAATTATAAATGATATTGCCTTTTTAATTTTGATGTTCACATGTTCATTGCTAGTATATAGAAATACAGTTGGTTTCTGAATGTTGGTTTTGTACCCCTTGACTTTGCTCAACTCAGTTGTAGGAGTTTTTATTTTTGTTTTTGTAGATTCCACTGCATTTTCTATATAGACAATCATGTCATCTGCAAATAAGGACAGTTTTATTTATTTCTTTTCTTTCTATGTGCCTTTTATTTCCTTTTCTTGCTTTTTGCTCCGGTTAGAACTTCCAGGACTGTGCTGAATAAGAGTGGTGACAGTAAACATTCTTGCCTTGTTTCTGAACTTAGGGAGGAAACATTCAGTCTTTTACCATTATGTGTAACAGTAGGTACAAGTTTTTTGTAGATAACTCTATCAAGTTGAGGAACTACCCCTCTATTTCTATTTTTTTTAAAGAGTTTTTATCATGAATGGGTGTTGGATTTTGTCAAATGGCTTTATGTTTTTTTTTTTAAACTGCATTTGTTTATATGACCATGTGATTTTTCTTCTTTATTCTGCTAATATAGTGGATTATATTGGTTGAATTTTGAATATTGAAATAGTCTTGCATCCTTGATATATACACCCAAAATGGCCATAGTATATAATTCTTTTTATATATTCCTGAATTCTCTTTGCTAATATTTTGTTAAACATATATATATATATTTTTTTTTTGACTGTATTTATAAGGGACATTGGCCTGCAGTTTTCTTTTGTTTTGTCCTATCTGTCTGATTTTGATATTGGACAATATTAACTTGATAAAATAAATTGAGAACTGGTTATTCTGTATTAGGAAGATTTGTTCATTTATTTGAGAGAGCGAAAGAGAGAGAGAAAGAAAGTGCATGAGCAGGGGGAGGGGCAGAGAGAGGGGGGAGAGGGAGAGAATCTCAAGCAGATTCCTCACTGAGCAGGGAGCCCGATGTGGGGCTAGATCTCAGGATTCTGAGATCGTGACCTGAGCCAAAATCATGAGTCAGACACTCAGCTGAGCCAACCAGGCATCCCTGGTTCTTCTGTATTTTGAAAGAAATTATATAGAATTGATGTTTGTTCTTTAAACATTTGTTAGAATTCTCCAGTGAAATAACCTGAGCCTGGAGATTTCCTTTTAGGGAGCTTTTAATTATGAATTTAATTTCCTTTTTAGTTTTAGGACTGTTCAAATTGTGTATTTTATGTTGGTTGAGTTGTGGTAGGTTGTGTTTTGTGAGGAATTGGGTTTTTTCATCTAATGTGTCAAATTTATGTGTGCACAGTTTTCATGATAATATTCTCTTTTTATTCTTTTGATGTCTGTAGGATCTGTAGGGATATCCTCAGGTTCATTTCTGAGATTGGTAACTTGTGCTTTCCCACTTTTTTTCTCTGTCAGTCTTATTAGAGATTTGTCAATTTTATTGATCTTTTCAAAGAACCAACTTTTTAAAATGTATTTTTAATACTGGTTTTCTGTTTTCAGTTTCATGATTTCTGCTTTTATTTTTATTATTTCCTCCCCTCTGCTTACTTTGGGTTGATCTTGGTCTTGTTTTTCTAGGTCTTTGAGGTGGAAGCTTAATTATTGATTTGAAAATTTTTCTCTTTCTAGTGTATGTATTTAGTGCTATAAATTTCTCTCTAAGCATTGATTTATCTGTATTCCACAAATTTTGATATGTTATGGTTTTATTTTCATTAGTTTATTGTATTTTATAAAATATTTTATTTGTACTTCATTTTTGACTCATTGTTTAGAAGTGTGTTGCCTAGTTTTCAAACGTTTGGAGGTTTTCCTGTTTTGTTTTTTTGTTTGTTTGTTATTAACTTTTAGTTTGAATCCATTGTGATTGGAGAAAACACCATGTGTGACTTCAAATATCAATTCTTTTACATTTGTTGAGATTCGTTTTATGACCCGTGATATGGTCCATATTGGTAGGTGTTCTTTAGGCACTTGAAAAGAATGAATACTCTGCTGTTTTGGGGTGATGTGTTCAGTCACTGTCAATTAGACTTTGTTGGTTGATGATGTTGTTGAGTTCTTCTATGTCCCTGCTGATTTTCTATCTAGTTGATTGATCATTGAGTGGAAGATGTTGAAATGTTCTATTATACTTGTGGATGTGTCTATTTCTTTCAGTTCTATTAGCTTTTGCTTCACGTATTTTGTAGCTCTATTGTTTGGTGCGTACACATTTAAAATTGCTATGTCTTCTTGGTTAATCAACTCCTTTATCATTATATGTCCTTGTCTATCTCATAATTGTTTCCTCTGAAGCCTGCTTTACCTAATATTGTTTGCAAGATACAATGTTTGCACGATATATCGTATGCCATTGTTTTACCTTTAACCTTCCTGTATGGTTGTTTTTTTTTTAAATTTTATTTTATTATGTTATGTTAGTCACCATACAGTACATCATTAGTTTTTGATGTAGTGATCCACGACTCATTGTTTTCGTTTAACACCCAGTGCTCCATGTAGTATGTGCCCTCCTTAATACCATCACTGGGCTTACGCCACCCCCACCCCCCTCCCCTCTAAAACCCTCAGATTGTTTCTCAGAGTCCATAGTCTCTCATGGTTCATCTCTCCCTCCGATTTCCCCTCCTTCATTTTTCCCTTCCTTCTCCTAATTTCCTCCATGCTATTCCTTATGTTCCACAAATAAATGAAACCATATGATAATTGACTTTCTCTGCTTGACTTATTTCACTTAGCATAATCTCCTCCAGTCCCATCCATGTTGATGCAAAAGTTGGGTATTCATCCTTTCTGATGGCGGAGTAATATTCCATTGTATATCTGGACCACATCTTCTTTATCCATTCATCTGTTGAAGGGCATCTCGGCTCTTTCCACAGTTTGGCTATTGTGGACATTGCTGCTATGAACATTGGGGTGCATAAGGCCTGTCTTTTCACTACATCTGTGTCTTTGGGGTAAATAAGTGAATTTCTTGGATATAGAATGTAGGTGGGTCATTCTCCCTTGCCCCTACAACCCCATTCTGCTAATCTCTGTCTTTTAATTTGTATATTTAGACCATTTATATTTAATGTAATTCATGATATGTTAGGGCTTAAGCCTGCCATTTTATATATTGTTTTCTGTTCGTTCTGTGTGTGTGTTTTTTTTTTTTTTTTTTTAGTTTCTGTTCTCTTTTCCTGCTTTTCTGTGGGTTACTTGAACATTTTTAAGAATTTAATTTTGGTTTATCTGTGTTGTTTCTTTTTGTACAGCTTTTTAAATGATTATTTAGGTATTATGTTAAATAAACATATCAAAGTCTTCTGGTGTCATCATTTTACCAGTTTGAGTGATACATAGAACACTTACCTTCCTTTATCCTCCCCCATTTATATTCTAATTGTTTTAGATATGTCTTTGATATATATTTAGAACCATATCAAATGGTGTTAAATTTTTGCTTCAACCATCAAACATAATTTAGAAAACTCAAAGGGGGTAGAAAACTATTGTATTTACCATATTGTTCTTACAGTGTTTTTTCTTCCTAATCTTCCAAGATTCCTTCTTTAATCATTTCCTTCTGTTTAGAGAAGTTCCTTCAGCCATTTTTTTAGGGTAGGTCTTCTGGTGATAAGGTCTCTTTAGTTTTTTTCATCTGAGGATGTCACTTTCCCCTTAATTCCTGAGGTATATTTTCATTGGATTTGGGGTCTAGGTTGCCACTTCTTTCCTTTCATACTTGTGCCACTTTCTTCTGGCCTCCATGGTTTCTGATGAGAAAGCCACTGTTATTTGAATTTTTTTTCCCACTATGGTAAGGTATAATTTTTCTCTCACTGCTCTCAAAAATGCTTTCTTTTCTTTTGTTTTCTTTTCTCTTCTTTCTTTCTTTTTTTTTTTCTTTTTTTTTTTTTTGAGTACTTTTCTAGTCTGTCGTCTTTCTCTTCTCCTTTCAGGACTCTGATCACATGAATGTTAAAGTGTCACCAACCCCTGAGGCTCTGTTCTTTTATAAATTATCTTATTATTTTAAGTTTTTAAAATCTATTTCTTTTCTTTTTTCAGATTGGGTAATTTTTATTGTTTTATCTTCCAGTGCACTGATTCCTCCATCTCTCCTTTCTGCTGTTGAGCCGATCATTGCTTATTTAAGAAATTTTATTTAGGGGTGCCCGTGTGGCTCAGTTGGTTAAGTGACTACCTTCAGCTCAGGTCATGATCCCAGGGTTCTGGGATTGAGCCCCAAGTCGGGGGGGGGGTCCCTGCTCAGCAGGGCGCCTGCTTCTCCCTCTTCCTCTGCCCCTTTCCCTGCTTGTGCTCTCTCTCTTGCTCAAATAAATAAATAAAATCTTTCAAAGTTTTTTATTTTTTTATTTCTAAAATTTACATTTAGTGCTTTTTTATATCTTCTATTTCTTTGCTGAGATTTTCTTTTTATCCATTTGTTTCACATGTGGCCATAATGGTTGAAGTATTTTATGATGGCTCCTTGAGATTCTTTGACAGATAGTTCTAACATCTCTGTCATTGCAGGCTTGACATGTATGGATTGTCCTTTCCAATTCAATGTGAGATCTTTCTGGTTCTTGGTGGGATGAATGATTTTGGATTGCAGTGGGGAGTTCCAGGTTCGTCTCCCCACCAAGTCTCCAATGATACCTCTCCCACTGGTGAGAGGAGTGTACCATTCCTGTTCCCCACATGGCCTCCACTGACACCGGGCAGAGGGGTAGGGACATCTTGCTACTGCTGGGTGAGAGTGGGAGGCCACCTTCCCAGATGGTCTCTCCTGATACCAAGGAGAGGACCATGTTACTGCCCAGCAAGTGTGAAGGCCCCAACTCCCTACTAGGCTTTCTCTGACACCACCTCAACATGGGGTGGGGAGTGGTGTTTGGTGCCTTGTTACAGCCTCGGGAGCATGGAAGTTGGGGTGCCCCCTCAGCCTCTGCTGGAATGGGGGGCATAGCTTTTTTGGTGGGCTTTGGCTTGAGCAGAGCTGTTATTGTCTAAAGGTCTTCTGTCTTGCCAAGCTGCCCCTTTTCTTGTCCTTTGGCTGGAGAGAGCAGGCTTTCCTTGGGGCTTTTAAAAATCTCACCTGTTGGCCTTCCCTGGTCACCAGCTTCTTCAGCTCCAATCTGAGGTATAGGAGGCAAAAGGAAAACCCAGAGTTCTCACTGGTGTGTCATTTCTTGGGTCCCAAGATCCCTCGCCATTCTGTCTTCTTCTCTCCACCTTTCAGAATCTTCTTATGTTTCTTTCATATATGATGTCCAGGGTTTTTAGTTGTACTTAGCTGGAGAAATAGGGAAAATTATGTCCAGGGGAGAAATCTGCAAGCTGAATAGGCATCTGAGGGTCTCAGGGACATGTAGAAAACATTGCTTTATTCCACAGCAACTTCTGTGCTATTTGGGTCCAAGGGCTTGTGGTGAAATTGGAGCTTAGATTTGTAGCTCAGACCTGGGCCAGGCCCTTTTTGAGGACCCTCCTCCTTCCCTCCCCTCCTCTTCTTTTGCTAGGGGTGAGAACAGTGGCGGTATGAGATCCCCGACTCACCCATTGGTGACAGTCATCCACCCAGCCCAGCCAGGTAAAGGTTGATACCAACAATGCCTTGTGCCCGCCTCTAGCATTGTTTCCTTCCCTCCGGGGATGCTTGTTGCTCTGATTCTATCCTCATAGCAGCCAATGAAGTCATCAAGCCAGGGTGGGGTCCTACCTGACATATCAGCTGGGGGCATTGATAGGGAAAAACCGAGAGCTAATCGTGTTGGTGCCTGGGTGTGGAGGAGAGACACCACGGTTCCGTGTTGGAGAGGTAGGCTGGAAGAATGATCCTAAATCAGCCTTGCTAAGGGCCAGAAGCTGTCATGGGAGTTGGGAGGCGGTAGACCAAGATTTGACTGGCCACCTGATTGTCTTGTCCCTTCAGAGGAGGACAGCTTTTGCACCAACCCCACTTTTCCCATGCGGGAAAAAAAAAGCCCCAGGCAGGGGCTCAGGAAACTGCAGTGGAATCGTAACACTTGGTTGGATACTGGAACGGGGTGCTGTCTCTGGGATGATGAGGTAAATAAGAACACGACAGATTGTTTTCGAAGCATCACACGCAAATTGTCAACACAAACATGTTTCTGGACCTAGCAGGTGAAAGTGTGAATTCATTATGGACCTCTTAAGAAGCAGAATTATTCTTCCTTTCAATGACCAAAACAGCTCTGCAACCCCTCCACCCTGGGAAGCAGATTTCAAGGGCTGCTCTTTTAAAGTTTCAGGGGCTTGTGGAAATGCAGGAAACTGCAGTACAAACCCAGCTTCCCCGCAGCCACTTCAGTTTTGAGACTCTGTCCCCACGATCTTGGTTAGGGTTGGATTCCTATCCAATGTTGACGCGTACTGTCAAAGACCTGTAGCTTTAGGGGAAAAAAATGTTTCTATTGGTAATGCGAGTCTGTAAAAGATGGTGAGGTTGAGGTCCACGTCAGGCCCGGTTTATCTTGCTGTGTCCACACACTCGGAGATCTGTGGCCTGTTTACCATTTGTGGGGCTGCAGTGAGCCATGAAAGGTACTTTTCACATGTACATGATCTGCAAAAGCACTTTGTCCAGTGAGCTTCTCATGGAAGATTTCTCATAAGGGGTACCCTCCTTAAAAACCCACACACAGACACACACACATACACCCCCAGCTGTAGACTACACGAAGAACTCAGTGTGTGCCTTCAAGATCTGCTTTACAAAAATAAAGAAATTAAAAAAAATTAGCATCTCAGTGTAAAACATTTTGGGAGGGGCGCCTGGGTGGCTCAGATGGTTAAGTGTCTGCCTTCGGCTCAGGTCATGTTCCCAGGGTGCTGGGATCAAGCCCCGCATTGGGCTCCCTGCTCCATGAGAAGCCTGCTTCTCCCTCTCTCTCTCCTGGTCCCCCTGCTTGTGTGTGCGTGGTCTCTCTCTGACAGAGTCTTAAAAAAATAAAAAATAAAAAAGATATTCTGGGGCTTCTACCTGCAGTATCAGGATCAACATCTGGTTTCCGATGTCTGGCTCTATCCCCTGCTCCTGGAGCAGTTCAACGCTTTCTCCTGGTGACCTGTTGGCAGCTTGTACCCCCTGCAGGACCCCCACCACATGGGCCCTGCTCAGTTCGAATGGTGTTGGCAGAATTTGCACAATCTCTGCTTCTCCGTTTAGAGGCTTGGGGAATCTTGTCTCTGGGATGGGGGGAGCCCTGGTCCTCGAAATAAATGAACAAATGAATAAAAAGGTAGTTAGAAGATATTCCTCACCCTTTTCTCACCTGATAGCTTCTGGACCACCTGACCCATTTGGAAGCTGAGGCTCAGAGAGGGGCAGACACTTGCCCAGCATCACACAGACGGCCAGAAGCTGGGCTGAAGGCAAACCTGGCCGGTGCACACTCAAGTTCCATCTCCTCTCATTACTCCACTCACTCATTCAACACATGAAGCCCCCCAGCTGGCCCCTGGAGTGAGTTTCCAGAGGAGAGGCCTGGAAGTCCGTGTAGTCTCGGAGCGCCCCCAGCCCCCGAGCTCTGTACCCGCAGAGCAGTTTGGGAACTTCTGGTCTATATTGCCTCTGCTGGTGCTGGGTCCAGGAGCCTGGCAGGAACCTCTGGGAGCCTGTGGTCCGGCCCCGGGGCCAGCGCTGTGTCTGGAACCCCCCAGTCTGCTGGCACGGGGAGAGAAGGGTGGGCTGCTGTGGGCACTGGGGGTCCATAAATCAACCTGTGTCAGGGCACCTAGTAGAGGGTGGATATTTAGCTGCCATGTGCCAATACCGTAACTGGACTGTTTGTTAAAATACCGAAATGTTCCTAACCGGCTGGCAAGGAGTTTCTGCCATGAATTCCCTGCCCACAGATCCTCCCCTGGTGCCTGGACCCTTCCCCTAGACGCAGTGCACAAGAAGATAACTCCTGGTCCGCCAGGGGCCACTGGGTGACACCAGAAACAAAGCCGTTTGGTGGGGCCCCGTGCACCTGTTGTTAATACATTTTGCACATCACCTCTGCTTGCTACGGAATTTTTTACCCCTTCTCTTTCTGCCCCGCAGCAAGCGCTTACGGGGTTCTAGCCATGTGCTTGCCACCATGCCAGCTCCTTTGGCTCCAGCCAGCTTCTCTCGGTCCCGTCTGATTTCTTCCTGATCACCCCCCGGACCCAGGCCCCTTCTGTGCCTGTCGCCCCGCAACGACCCCCCTGCATGTCGTGTGGTTGAGTGTTACCCGTGCTGCACAAGACAGTCCAAAAGAGGACCTTCTCTGGCTCTGTTCTGACCCCCAAGGGAAGGGAGCGCACTCGACAGTTAACCGTTCAGTCTGCATTCTGTTTAGGACTTGGGTGGGAGCTGCCTCGTTTCCCCTGACGTTTTTCTAGCGGCCGCGACCACAGCTCAGGTGTCCTGGCACAGGACTGCGGCTGTGACAACAGCCCCCGCTCGCGTCCCTCTTGGCGCGTGGTGCCCCCAGCCCCGCGTTCTGCCGGCGTTTCTCTGAGCCAGGACCGGGTTGAGGCTGAGAACTCACCTTTCCTGGGGAATCCACTCCTTGTGGTTTGGAAAGTTTGGTTATTAGCCCATGTCTGCTTTGCTTCACAGCCAGGCAGGCCTGAGCTGCAGGGAGCTGAGCACTGCCACTCGTCGGTCACCCCGAGTTTGGTTCTGCTGCCCATCCACAGCACCTGCCCCCGGCGGCCGCGCTGGCCCTAACCCTGACCAGAACTCTGTTTTGCAGGATATAGGGCAGTTTATTAATGGGCAAGTGTCAGCAGGAAGCCTCCTGGCCCTGGCTCCCAGGCTCCCAGGCTTGATGCTGAGCAGGGGGCTTCAGTTACTTAAAAATCTCTTAATTATCCCGAGGGAGGGTCTGTGGTCCTGTCCCATCCCCGCCATGTTCCAGAGGCGGGTCTGAGGGTCTGTTCTTTCCTGGTCCGTGAGGGTCTGCTCTGGGACTGGCAGGAGGTGGGGCAGGCTCAGTTCTCTTTTAGGAGGGCGAACAGAATTCCCTCCTTGTTAGGAACAGTGTCTAGGAGGAGCTTGCTGTTCTGCAAAAGCCAAGATAGGGTCAGAGCTGGAAGCTTCTGGACCACCTGTCTGGAAGTTTGGGAAATTCTGGTCTATACTGCCTCTGCTGGTGGTGGGTCCAGGAGCCTGGCAGGAACCCGGGAGCCGGGCCTCTGGGAGCCTGTGACCTGTCCCTGGGGCCGGGGCTGGGTCTGGAACCCTCCAGTCTGCTGGCATGGGGAGAGAAGAGTGGGCTGTTGTGGGCACTGGGAGTCCGTAAATCAAGCCAGGGTAAAATAATAAATTTTTGGGGGAAACTAATAATACCTTATCCCTGCTTTCCTTCTTGTGGTTTTGTTTTGCTTTATTTGTCATGGCTCTTTCATACTCGGATTGTATCCTCCCAGGAACTGGTGATGTGGACCAGCTGGGGAGCTGGGGGGCAGTGGTGGGGAGAGTCTCCTGCTGCACTCCCAGCAATTAGTGCAGTGGTCATGTGTGCCCAGCAAGCAACCGGGTGGATGCATGTGCTCACTGGTGCTGGTGGTCAGACATGGGGCAGTCTCTGCACAGGGTTCTGAGGCTTGAGGATGGAAGGATCAGCTCCACTTGCTGCCCACTGTGGCCATGTGTCCTTCAAAGGAGCCGAAGCCCTGCAGAAATCGGGATGCTCCTTGTGTGGCTGCAGAGACAGAATGAGTTTTGGGGCCCCTCCTGGGCTGTTGGCGGGCATTCGCTATCAATGGCACTATCCTCAGAGTGCCGTCTGAGCAGCCTGGCCTCCCATGCAGGTTCCCCTGGGCGGCCTGGACCGAGGGGAGGCCTGGAGGGTGGGACAAGGGGCCGGATAGCAGCTCTGCTGCCTTCTGCTCGGTAAGTTGGTGTCTGTGTAAGATTTCCCAGGGGAAGTCAGAAGACGTGGCCCTGGTCCCATCTGTCCTCACTCTATGCACCATTGCTGGAGTTAGGAGATCTGTGTGTCAGGCCTGCCCCGGTGGGAGGTTCTGGGCAGTCTCTGTGAACCTTGGGCTCGTCTTCTAGATGGGGCAGATGCTCTGTCCCAGGTTGCTGGCAGATCTGATGAGTGTCACTGGTGATTGATTGGTGTCTCGGGCCAGGGTTGAGGGTCAACGGTGAGGCACCTGGGTGCCCAGTCCGCGGGTTGCTGATGGTGGCCCTGTTTCCTGCCTTCCTGCGTGTGTTCTCTGACCTGCTTTTTGTTACTTACCCTCTGCCAAAAATCAGGAGATTTTCTTGCAGCTCCGACATCAGTATAATATGAGAAAACCCAAGGGCCTTTAGTCTCAGATGGGTTTCTTACTATCAAAAGCTTCTTCCTGCACTAGGGTGCAAGCCTTGGAGATTTCTGGCACCTCCGTACCCTTGCCCATCACTGGGACCCCTCTCACCCTCCCCCTGCTCCTGACAGGCCTCCGAAGTAGGCCCATATCTGGACAACATGGAAGATGAGGAAGGATGGAGGCTGGACATTTTCTTACTTTTTTGTATAAATTGTTCAGTGATGAATCCCCTGGATAACTGCTCATCTCTCCTCTCTACGTCCACACTGTGCTGGTGCTCTTAAACAGGGAGGGAAGACCAGGTACGTAATTTGTGCATAGTGAAAATGCAGAGTCCGTGTTAGAAAATTAAGAATTTCAAGACAGCAACTGCAGGATACAAACTGAGTGTGGGCCCTTCTAAATTCAGGCCCTCATGCCACCACATGTCACATGCCCGTGAAACCAGCACTAGTGAGTGGCAGAAACCCCGTAGGACTCAGGTCCGCAGGGTATGGCTGTGCAGGTTGTAGACTGCACAACTCTAGGGGACACCATGCACACTGTGGCCTGGAGGGCAGCCCTACCAGAGGTCACTAGAGCCAGCCCCTGGCAATGGCAGTCATCCAGAACTTTGAGACAGAGAGGAGGCCACTTGGCAGTGGGCAGTGTCCTCACGTCCCCATTCTCTCTAGCCAGGATTCGGGAACCTCCCCCTTCCATCCTCCCTTTCTCCTTGGCATTTCAGGGACACGTTTCTCTGTGAAACTGAGGTGCCCGGGCTGCTTGCGGGTGCTGCTGGGGAAGCTTCCGCTCGTCGGTGTTCATCGCCTGCCGGCGGCTCCGCTGTTAACCTTTGGGGTTTGCTCATAAAATAGAAACTCTCTTTGTAGGTCAGTTTGTCAGTAATTTTGGCAGCCGCGGGGCCACCGAGGGAATGAGGCTTGGTTCCCACTTGTCTCTCGTGCTCGGTTTGGAGACTTTTGCAGAGCCCTTCCCCGGGAGGAACGCTCACCCCTGCCGGAAACGAGAGACGGTTTTCTCTGACCTGGTTTTGAATCGGCAGGAGCAATTCCTGTATGCTGGAAATGTACGGCCGCGGGGAAGGAATTTTGTCCAAACCCAGCCCGAGGAGCCTTCTGCTTGGGGCCTTGTTTTCCTGCGCAGGTGGCGCTTGGGCGGGGCTGCTGGGGTTTGCGTCCGCTTCCACGTTAGGTGAGGTGGAAGGTTCTGCTGCAACCGGCACCCACCTGAGCCTCGCAGGCTTCACCATAGTCCGGGGACCTGCCAGCCGACCCAGCTCGTCCTGCACAACCGCCCCTGACCTCCGCCCCCATCCAGGCCTGGGCTGCTGTGGTTGTGGGCAATCTAGCATTGCGATAACCTCCCAGTGCCCAGCTCTATACTTGATGCTGGAGGGGAGGGGGAAAGATGAGCAAGTCCTCATCGGGTCCTGCCTTCAAGGGCCTGGCAGTGGGACTGGGGGTGAGGGTGGTTGTGTGGACATGTGCAGGCTGGGGGAATTGGTCGTCAGAGAGATCAGTGTTCAAGGGGTGCTGAAGCAGGTGTCCTGGAGAAGTCAGGGAGGGCTTCCTGGCAGAGGCAGCAATGAACTGGACACTAGTCCTTCTCTCTATTATTTTTGGGGCCTCTAGGGAGTAAGATTGAGAACAGAACATTTCTATTCCAGGACAGGAAGCTGGGAAAACCAACGCTGGGATCCCATTATGGCCTGGAAATTTAATCCCACCCAAACAATAATTAAGCACCAACTGTGTGTGAGACCCATTGACAGGATCAGAGTTGATTCAGAGCTAGCACAAGACGTCATGGCCAAAGCTGAGGTTTATGGAGTAACAACTTTAGATTAGCCAGAGTGGTGGGTTGGGTACCAGGGGAAAGGATGCCAAGGACGGAGAATAGGGCAGATCAGATCTAGGGGAGCTCCCAGGAGTCTCAAGGAGCAAGACTCTGGCTCCATCGTCCTCCAAGAGGGCAGGCAGGCTGGAAGAATGCTCTCCAGATGCTTCTGTGATCCCAAGGGTTCACCTTTAGGCCTCAAAGCCTGAGGGTGGACCCACAGGGCAGCTGGGCCCAGACAGAAACCTGAAACATTCCCCGGGACTCAGAGGCCTGCTTACAGCTGCCCTGGACAGGTCCCTGTGTTGCTGATGGTTGTAGACAGGGCTGCCTTTTGAGGCTGTGGGGTGAGGGTCTTAGGGGCAAGGGATGCAGCCTGGGAGACAGGAGGCCTGGATTCCGGCGTGTTCTCCCCCATGTACTTTGCGACTTGAGCAAATCATTTCCCCTTCCAGGAGTCACCGCAGCTATAACATGCCCGAATGGGAGCAAGTGGACATGTCACCATGGGGATCATGCGCGCCGGGCCCTGTTCCAAGCAGCACTTCACTCCCTCTTAATTCTCACGTCAACCCCCCAAGGGATATCCTTATTTGCCCATTTCATGGATGGGGACATTGAGGAACACAGAGGCAGAGCGGGCTGCTCAAGGTCACACAGCCATCAGGAGTCAGAGCCAGGGTTAGAGCCCGGGCGGTCTGGCTGTGGACCCCGTGCGCTCAGCCACCACACCAACTTGCCCCTGCATGGTTGTGGAGTCCCTTATTCATGGAGCATCTCTCTGGAGTGTTCCCTGGCACACATCTTGCAGCTGCCTGTCATGGGCGCTTCTGGCTGCTAGCTCTGGGCTGTCACGCTCTTGAGGGAATGCCAAACTGGGGGGGATTTTGCTCCAGTCTCTAAATTCCCACCAATGTGGGATCCTAAGGCATTGCATAGATTAATACCCCCCTCCCCATTTTCCTTCTTCTTTTCTTTATAAACACCGTAGCGGAGAAATGTGCTGATGACGCGTCCACCTAAGAACCCCCTCGCCGAGGCAGCTGAGTATTAAGGGGGAAATTCGTGAAATGAAGTTTGGAAGCCGCCGGCCGGCCGGAGCCCCTTCTGAGAGATGATGATTTATTTCGGCAATGTGGTAGTCATTAGTATCTTTGGTGTCGGGGCCCGAGCGCTCAGGCCTGGGTCTGTGGCCGAGGGAGCCTTCGGGGCCATTACGAGCTAATGGCTCAGTGTGGGCAAAGGAGGCCTGCAGTCAATCTCGCTGCTGGTGGGTAATAAACGTCGGCCGGCTCCCTTCCTGCTCCCTGTGAAGGGGGGGGGGCCTCGGCTCAGGACTGCCTGCTGGGCCTCTGACCAGCCTGGCCTTGTCTCCCCTGGCCTGGGGCTTCTTGCACCACTTCTCGGCCGAGACAACGGGGGGGCCAAGAAGTTGCCCAGAATTTTGTCCATCTGACCCAGATTTTAGAGGCCTGAGGTGGGTTTGGGGGGCTGTGGGTTCTGCTGGCCTCACTTTGGGGTATCTTCTTGCAGGGTTTCATGACCTCAGCATGTCCCCACGGAGAGGACTTGCATGACACAGGGACAGGGTGGGAGCCGCCCCACGTGAGGGGTGGGGATGATCTGTCCACCTTGCCCCCTGTAGACTGAGGCTGAACTTGGACTTGGACGCCATAAGGGCACCTGAGTATGTAGGTGTATGCATGTAGGTATGTATGTAGATGGCATTTGCATGTGTGTACCTGCCTAATGAGCACTCGCGTCCACAAACAGCCCATTCCCTTGCCCCCTGTGGGCTCCCTCACGGAGCTCCCTTCCAGCCAGCACCCCGCAAAGGGCAGCCACACTCCGGACCTCTGCCGCCCGAGATCAGTTTGCCCTGCTTCTGGGTGTCGCGTCATGCAACCTTCCAGTCTGTCGCCTTTGTGTCTGGCTTCTTTAGCTCACTGTTGGGGCCGTGAGGTTCACCTTGTTGTGTACCAGGGGTCTGTTCCTCTCTGTTGCCGTGTTGCATCGCCCTGCATGAGTGTGTCCCAGTTTGCTGTGTTCCCTTGCTGCTGGATGTTTCGGGTGTTCATGGCTCGGGGCTGTGGCGAAGTGCTTCGAAGGCCCCCTGCGGAGGGGTCCCATCTGCCGCAGGGTCTGCGGTGGTTGTCTGACCCACGCCTTTGCTTGCAGAGCCAGGAGGGGAATTGTGGGCCCATGAGGGAGGGAGTTGTGCAGCTCTAGGAGAGGCAGCCCAGCAGTTCTTCAGGGCGGCTGTACCGACCTGCCTGCACCCTTGCCCACCCCACCGCCTCGTCTCCCACTCTCTCCTGCCTGCCCTGCTCTAGCCACACCCTTCTCCTGTGCTGGAACACCGTGAGGGCCTTTGCCCAGCCGTGCCCTCTGCGTGGAATGTTCTTCTCCACCTCTCACGCGGCTGCCTTCTTCCCATTCACGTGTCACCCTCGCAGGGCTGACGACCCCCACCCCGAACTCGCCCCTCCTTTCTAGCTCCCTGTTTTATCTCCCTCGTACTCCTCACCTTCTGCTGTCCTCTCATTTACTCACTCATGGGTCTGTGTCGTGTTTGCCTTTCCCACTAGAGTGGACCAGGGCCCTTGTCTGTCTCGTCCCTCCTTGTCTGTCTGGCCCTCCTGGACCGGAGCCTGGCACTTAATGGCTGTCAGTAATGAGAAGAAGAATGAATGCACGAGAGCTTTTCAAGCCCGAATGTGCGGTGTATCCAGTTTTCCCACCCTAGCCGTGTCTCTACGGAAGATGAGGTCAGAATCATGGTCTTCATCTAACAGGTGAAGGCAGAGAGGCCTGAACGAGAGTTGAGTCCAGGCCAGGACCCCAGACTCCAGACCTGAGCCCAGCCTTCTGCCTGGCGTGTGGTTTTTGATTTTTGGCTCAAAAGCTTCAGAGTCTGGCTTCAGATCTGACTCTGCCACTCATTTGCTGTGTGACCTGGTGCGGCTTCATCACCCTCTCTGAGTCTTGATTTACTTATTGGTGAAATGAGGGGATTCAAGTGTCTGCTATGAAGTGCTCAGCCCGTCAAACAGCGCTCAGTGATTGGAGCTGCTTCTTCTATCAGTTGGTTTCCCCCAGACATGCACTTTTGGGCACCGAGTGTGATGGGACAGTGCTCCCTTGATTTTTAAAGACTGCCTAGTGATCCTCAGCCTTTTTCTTCGGATCATTGAAGTTTGCCATTGCACAGGGTCCGACGGGTATTGTGTCTCCATTTCTATTCTTTCCTTCCCTTCCTTTCCTTCCTTCCTTCCTTCCTTCCTTCCTTCCTTCCTTCCTTCCTTCCCTCCCTCCCTCCCTCCCTCCCTCCCTCCCTCCCTCCCTCCCTCCTTCTTTTCTTGGTCTTTTTCTAATCTGTAAGCAAATTCAAAGGCAAACAAGCATGTGTGTGTGCATGCCTGTGTGTGCACATCCAATGTGCATATCTGGGGAGGGGTTTCTTCTCAGCCCGAGGTGCCCAGGGGGTAGTTCAGAAGCTGGGACTTCCTTAACCACAATTCAGCCTTGCCCTCCAGGCCAGGGCCTGGACCTCTGGAGGGGATGGGCCCCACTCCCTGGACTTACTGTGCAGTGAAACGGCCGGCCCAGCTCTGTGCCCGCGTCTGGGTGCTGCTTTGTCTATCATTAGCGAGGGGCTGGAACATCCTCTGGGCCCTGCCCTTGCACCTCTGCGCAGGCCTACACTGTGGTTTTGAGGTCGGCTCCCCTTCTCTGCCTCTGCCCCAGGAATGTTGGTCCAGGCACCCAAGGATTTGGCTCTGAGTCATGGGACAACTCCAGAATGAAAAAATGAAATGACAATAATAGTAAAAATAATAAGAGAATCTCGGGGTGCTTGGGTGGTGCAGTCAGTTAAGCATCCGTCTCTTGATTTCGGCTCAGTCGTGCTCTTAGGGTCATGGGATCGAGCCCCATGTCGGGCTCTGCACTCAGCGCTGGGTCTGCCGGAGATTCTCTTTGCCCCTCCCGCTCATGCTCTCACGTTCTCTCTCTCTCTCTCTCTCTCTCTAATAAATGAATCTTTTAAAGAAAAAGATAGTAAGAGCTGCTATTTACAGAGTGTGTACTACATCTAGGCACCTTACACGCATTATTTCAACGTCCTCCCTAAATTGTATAAAGTCGGTATTTTCATTCCCATTTGACAGATTAGGAAATTGAGAAAAGGGGAGGCTCAGGAACCTATGTAAGCCCTCGCAGCTAGGAAGGGGCCCAGCCTGGAGTTATATCCAGGCTGTGTGACTCTAAGTATGTTCTTCTCACCAGCCCCCTCTGCCTCCTTGCTGTTTCTTTGAATTTGAGGAGAAGTTGAGGAACAGTTTCTAGGAGGAAGATAGCACACAGAGCAAAGCGGGACATGACTGACGAGCCCTCTCAACAGGCCCCGTCTGCGTTCTGGGCAGGGGAGAGTCGGCGAGGGTGGTAGTCACTGGGGGCTCCGTGGGGGTGGTGGGGTTGGGAGTCCTGAGCTGCGTTCGGCTCTGGAGCAGGTAGGGGGAAGGGAGCTGTGATCGCCAAGTACTTGAGGTCTCTCTGATTGAGGAGTAGGCAAGACCAGGGCCAGAGGGCCTGCCCTCTTCACGATTGTCATTGTAGAGACTTTGCTAAGTGCTGGCAAGCAATAGTAATAGAATCTCTTTAACATGTAGTGCTTTCTTAGAACTGTAGAGCTATGGATTTATGGAATCATAGAATCCCGGAGTCTGAGGCTTGTAAAGCTCTGGGATCATAATGTTAGGGACCTCCCATTTGCACGGTTTCTAGGAGAGCCGTGCTCACACACACTCACACAACCCAGGCTTTTTACGCAGCAAACCAGAGTGTTCTCTAGAGCACACTGTCCAAGGGAAATCAGATTCGAGCCACATGTGTAATTTTAAATGTGTTACTAGCTGCACTGAAAAAAAGTAAAAGGAAACAGATGAAATATTTTTATTTAACCCGATATATCCAAAATATTGTGATTGCACGCTACAGTCAGCTTAAAAAGTAATTAATGAGCATTTTTTACATTTGCGTTCTCATACTAAGGTGGCAAAATCTGCTGTGTGCTTTGCACTGACCTCACATCTTAATGTGGAGCAGACACATTTCAAGTGCTCAGCAGCCCCACGTGGCGAGGACAGTGCAGCTCTAGCTGGGAAAGCCCCCATGTTGTGAGGTGGGGGTGGGCTGTCCTTGCTGGGAGGGGCAGGCTCTCAGGATCCTTGGCAGAGACCTTAATCTCTCTTGGGAGTTTGGAAACAGGCATTCCCAACTCAGAGTGCCCCGGCCATCTTGCTAGTGACCCCTGTGCATCCCTGCTGCTCTAGGGGCAGCCCTTAGAGGAGTCTCCCCACCCAGAGGGAGCTCTGAGGCAGTCCGAAGGAGCCCGGAGCCCAGACGGGCCCACCAGGGGAGGGAGGAGCCACGTGGCCAAAGCTCCAGCCTTCATTCTTGCTTCTGGCCCTTGGGGGTACAGACGATGGGCAGTCCCTCCTGACCCGTGGCCTCCGCCAGCCTGTCCCCAGGGGGAGGGGAGGGGAAACTGGTAGGGGTGGGGGCACACAGCTCCATGCTTCATGTACCCCCTGCCATCATCCAAGGCCGCCTTCCCAGGCTGATGCTGTGAAAGCGATTCTCCATCTCTCCTCCTGAAGCCACAGGGAGATAGAAGCCAGGGCTGTGGGGATGGTAAAGAGGGAGCCAAATTATATTTATAATATTAAAGTGAGTGCATTTGTGGCTTGCTGTTCTCCAGGGTGTTTTATAAGTAGAAAAACACAAATTAGCATTTTCCATTTCCATATATTGACTAGAAAAATCGCCTGCTCTCAATTAAGACCTATAGCTTTTGGGATGTATGCAACAATTTTATAAAATATTTACAGCGAGATTTGCATTTTACATGGTGTTACAGTTTTTCTTGTGTTTAGGAGACAGAGAGGAGGCCTGTAAGAGGAAATACATTCTCTGAAATCGAGGGGGAAGAAAGCTGCCGGCTGTTTTTCTTGCCTTCCCCACGTTTCTGACGTTGTCTCTGGTAATTACCTAAGGCTGATCCACCCATGAGCTGTTTGTCTGTTTCTCAAAGCCCGTGCTCCTTTGACAAATCTATTACTTTCCCTTTAAAACTTGCCCGAATGGAGCTGTCTGTGGCTTTGTGTGAGATGGAGGAGAACATTTTTTTTTCCGAATGTAAAAGCATGCCGTAAAGAACATAGCTATTTCCTGGATAATTTGCAGTTGTATATTTTATGTTAATTTCACCGAAAATACTGCACCCCTGCCAGGTTTAGTAGCGACTCACTGTGATATGAATAATTTCTAGTGAATCATTTTTTTTTCTTCATTTAAGATTTGGCACCTTTTTAAGATTTTAATAATAGCAACAAGGAGGAAGATTTAGAACAAGTGAAACATTAGTGCCAAAGAAATTCACGTTGAGCGCTAATGTAAAATAGCAAGAATAATTACATGGAAAACAGTTTCCACAGATGTTTTTCCTTGTAATGTAATAACTATTTACTAAACTGTTTATTTTAGGCCTTTGGTTTATAATAAAATATTTATACATTCTCTGCTGTAATAAAAAAATATTGACAAAATACTATAGAGGTTTAAAAAGACAATTGATATGTTTATTTTCCAGGAAGCAAGTGTGCTATAAAAGTTTGGTGCTATTTTGGTGGATGTTTCAAGATGAGTGAAACTGGGTTCGGTTTTGGAGTTTATTCCCTGATTTACTGGCTGAGAACTGGTGAGGTGCAAAAATTAATATTTTGTTAGCTTATTGTTGGATAGGGGTATTGGTAGATACCGTATTTTTTCAGTAGGATTCTTGGCTGTGAATCGTTGCCGGTGGAGGGCTAAATATTAGAGTCGCTACTCTGGGTGTAAGTCAGACGGGCTGAGGCGGGTCTGTGGCATGAAGATGCTACTGAGCTCTTTTGCACAATGGCAATTCCAGCAGGATCAAGGGACTGTCGGGAGGTCAGTTTAGTCCTGGGGTTTATAAAGATTTGACCTCTGTGCTCAGCTTCTGTCTGCAGCCAGCGAGGCGTGTCCCGGTCTTGGTTGGCCCCTGTGAGATCCTATCTGCAGCCTGGGAGCAAGGAAACCCTAACTTCTTGAGGCCCTCTTTTGGACAGTCCTTATTTGGGAGGAAGATGGGCTTCAGGAGACAGGAGAGAGCCCCCTCCACTCCTACATCCCCCCCCTCCCCCATATCACTCCCTGCCCTCTGGCTGGCAGCCGGCTGTGATGGGGAGGGTCCTCCTGTCAGCCTCCAGAAATGGCCAGGGTGGGGAGGGAGGGGGAGGCATTTAAGGACCCCAACCAGAAAGAGGCCGCCAGGGAGTTCTGGAAGAGCCTTTTCTGGCCTCGCCTGCGTGCTTGGTCCAGTTTTGCCATAATCAGCCGTTCTGCCCTCCTGGCTCTTCTGAGCAGCAGTCTGATGGACAACCCTATCTGAGGGTTTGTCCCTGAGCCTGGGGATTGGGTTCTGTGGGTTTGATTTGTTATTGTTTTTGTAGCAGGGGGTTTGTGTGTAATTTGTATTTGTGTGGGTCTTTACACATGCACGCCTGTGGGTTTGTTGCTGAGTCTTCTGTTTATGTGTTTGTGCGTATATGTGGTTTTTGGGGGTCAGTGCATGTGACGTGTGTGGGTGTGTTTCTGTGTTTTGGGTCTGGGTGTGTTTGTGGCCCTTGTATATTTGTTTGATGCTATGTATTTGGCTCTATGGGGTTATTTCTCTGTTTTGTGCGTGTCTGTGTATGTCTCTGCATTTTGCATGGGTGTGTGAGTGTGACAGGCAGCCCCTTCTGCTACGTACCTGTGTATCTCTGAATCTGTGTGTGTATGTGAGAGAGAGAGAGAGAGAGAGAGAGAGAGAGAAGCATCCCCTCTGTAGAGCTGGCCTCTTCGCTGGGAGAGACCGGGGGCGCCCCCAGCACAGAGATTGCTGGCTGTGCTGGTGCAGGTGTATGTGACCATTTCTTTCCACCAAACTTTCTGATGAAAGGGGAGGAGAGAGGAGGTAGGAAGGAGGTTCCAAAGAGAAGGGAAGTGTGGAATTTTTAATAAAGAGAGAGACAACTGGACCCTGGTCTCAGAACACCCAGAGCAATCTGTAAGAGGAAGTTTGCTTCTTTTGGTTCCTAATCCAGAAAACATCCCTTTCTCATGGCTGGAGGAGGCCAGTACCAGGGCCTCTGCCTGGAGGCCCCTGCCCCTCAGCTGAGGGCCAGACAGTCTGGGGGGGAGGGAGTTGTCAAGGACTTGCCTTGCCCTGCTATTGGTTTTGTTTTTGGGTTCTCTTCTGCTGGCTTGGCCCATCTCCAGTAATCTAGGACAACATTTCATACCGATCTCCTGCAGGGGTATGGGAGCTGCGTCTTGGGGCCCCTCGGGCTGGGCTGGTGATGAGCTCACTGCTCCTCCAGCCGGGACCTGGGAGAACACCACAGATAGAAATTGCTGCCTCTAAGCCCTTGGCAAAGTTCTTGGTCTCCCCTCTGGTAGGAAGTAATTCTTTTTCCTTGTGCTTTGCTAAATAACCTCTATCCCCTTTCCAAAGGAAGTGGCCTCCCTGCAGGTGCCATACCAGCAGCCGGGCCCCGTGGTCTCAGGGCCATCCCGCGTCTCCCCCCACCCCCCCCACTGTGAACAGGCTAGGGCTCGGATTTAAATTTTCCACTTTTCAGAGAAGCGGGAGCAAGAGGGACAGTGATTTGGCTGAATTTGGGAGCACACCTTTGGGAGGTGCTCCAACCCCACCGGAAGCCATCTCCAGGCGAGACTTCTGGAGGGAGGGTCCCCAGGAGGTCCCAGCAAGGGCAGGGCCCAAACCTGATTGTCACCCTCTACGGGGTGGGGTCTGTGAACCACAGAGCTTTTGTTCTGCTGTGTGAGGCTGAGTCTGGGGTCAGAACTGGATTGCTGGGGACAGAATCAGACAGGCTGCAGCCGCCACCAGGGGTCCCCCCTTCTACTCGCTACCCCTGACAACCTTCCTGTCTCCTCTAAATAAATCTTGATTAGGTATTTAAAGGATATGGGTTTGGGTTGGGGGCAGATGAATAGTCAGCCTGGATGACCGACTTCTTCCCCACGAGCTTTTTCTTCTCTGACATCTTGCTTACCTTTTACGTCTTCTCACCTGTTTTTTGAGCATCAGTGGGAAATTGCGCCAAATGCAGAATAGAGGGGGTAAGAGGGATGTGTTAGAAAGTGACCTGAAATGAGCAAGGAGGGGTGTGGGGGCGGGGAGGGGACTGACACCAGCGGTGGGCTCTGGCTGAGGTTGGCCGGGGAATCGCACACCTTGGCCCAGTGGGTCGGAACTTCCCACGTGCTTTTCTTTTGTCTGACTGTTCTCCAAGCGCACGAGGCCAGCTCCTGGCCGGTGTGGGTGACCGCTATAAACGGTGTTGAACTGCCACCCACAGTTGTTTATTTACGTTTTGGTTCACACTGCTCCTGGACCAGGCCAGGGAAAAACAATTCACTCCGCAAGGGACTTCTGCAGAAGAATTCTGCCTCCCGTTTTTCTAGGAGAGCCCGCATCCAGAAGGCTCGGGCAGAGCAGGTCCCAAACTGCATTTGAGCGCTTTTATTTGTTGACTAGATGATGATGCGGTGGTGGGTGTTATTATTCATCTTGCTAATTGGTCATGTTCCTTATAATTTCAGGCGAGTTGCCCCTCTCTGTTTAAAAAAAAAAAATTTTTTTTTTTTTTTTTTTTTTAAAACTGAATGTATTTTCCTTACAAGAAGAAAAATGCTGATAAGTCAAAAGAACAGATAGAAATCACCCTTAATCTCATCTCCTGGGGAAAACTGCTGTTAACAATTTGGTGTTTACCTTACCTGACTCTGTGTATTCATACACATGTAAACACAGTTTTAAAAAACATTTTATTGAAGTTTGATATTTATACAGAAAAGTACACATATCAATAAATATGTAATGACTTATTACTGATGCATAACTTACATACAGAAAAGCTCGAAAGCCATAAGCATAAGCTGGCAGAATTCTCCCGCACTGGACCCATCGGTGCAGAGAGGGCTGCATCGTGATGTCCCCTCCACCGCAGGGGACCACCTCGTACCCCCCCTTCTAGCCCCACCCCAGACTAACCATGATCTTGACTTTTGAGAGCAAAGATGGTGGTGCCTGCTTTGGTTGCTGTGTGCAAACGGAACCACTGTGTTTTACACACACACACGTTTAGTTGTAAATGGAGTTATCCTATCCTTAACGATTCTGTGACCTTTCCCCTCCAGCAGGATACGGTGACAGCTTCCTGTGTCACCACACACACGTCTACACCATCGTTCTGAGTGGCTGCTTGCTGTTTCATTCTGGGAAGTGCCACAGTTTACATTCCCCGTCGGAGCGTTGTAGCTTTTCACCGTGATAAACCACTTCCTAGCGAACATCCGTCCTAGATGGGTGACTCTCGCCTTCTCCTCCGGGGACAGGGTGGCCAGAATGGCCGTGCAAGAAGGGGCCCTCGCCAGGGCCCGGCTGCAGGAGCCCAGGTTGTTGACTGGAGGATGCTGGCATCGCTTCAGTTTGCCAGCTGGACCTCATCAAGTACGGGTGTTAATTACTGGGAGGCCCCTGGTTCTGTGAGCAGGCGGGGGACGCTGGGGCTAACTCGTGAAACAGGGTCACCTTGAAACAGACGCTTCCAGGGGAAGTGAAACGGAGGAGAGGACCACGGGGAAGCACAGGGCCAGGGCACCGGCTTCCCACCCGTCTCCTCTAAGTCACCCCAGTGCTCTGGAGCCTCTGTAGGGGACATGTGCATAGGCTCCCTCCGGCCCCGTGTAACAATGCCATGTGTGTCTTTGTCCCTGGCTTTAATTGGGGTGAGCTGGGAGCAAGAATACCCATATCTGTGGCTTACCCCTTTCCAGAAGACCCCTGGACTCTGAGTAAGCTGGCGATCCCTGCATGTCCTGAGAATGTGGCCTGAGTGAGCGCCGGGGCTCGGGAGTGGAACCGGGATTGGGAAGGGGGGGCCAGCTGTGCCACGCGCCCAGGTCAGGAGGCGCTGCCCCGTGGCCCCAGCCAGGTAAGCCCAGGGCTGCAGGAGCAGCCGGGCCGGGTTGGAGGAGAATTAGGTTATTGCATTTCCTCTGTAATTCTTCATCAGGGCTGCCGCCTGGATCTGTTGCGGGAAAATCAATGTGTTCTGACTCCATAATTTCCCAGGTTGCTTTACTCCAAGTACATTGTGCAGGAAAAGGTGACATCTCCGGCCATGTCTGCGTGGACCCAATATATCTATCTATAAAACTATATATTTATATTTCTATTATACCCTTTCCTCCCTTCCCCTTCTCCCCCCCCCATCCCCACCTCCCAGCAACTGGATTCATTGGAATTTCACAACCTTTGTATGCTTTTGTGAAAACACTCATTTGTGTTTGCACCAGGCCGCTAATGGCGGACGCCCAGGTCTGCGGAGCTTACCTCTGTTCAGCTCTCGTTATGGCGAGGAATGTGCCGTTAATAATGCATCTATGGAACTCAGCTGTGTGGGAGCCAAGTAATTATCCCACTGTAGCGTTCCGGCTTCAGTGTCATCACAACTGGGGCTTCATTAAAAGTCCTACCAGAGACGGTGTTGTGTGCTGCAGCCCTGTATATATTTTTTC
Source organism: Callorhinus ursinus (assembly GCF_003265705.2). Taxonomy (NCBI): domain Eukaryota; kingdom Metazoa; phylum Chordata; class Mammalia; order Carnivora; family Otariidae; genus Callorhinus; species Callorhinus ursinus. The sequence continues at coordinate 6,049,038 of NW_027397118.1, forward strand.
ATTTAAATTATCAGCCTTGCTATGGCTCAGAGGTAATTTGACTTTTTGAAACCGCTGAGCCCCTGTGAATTCCCCTCCCCTTCTCCCTCTCGCTGCTCTACCAGCTGATCAGCCCCAGAAGAACAAAAGGTTTATCTGAAGCTATGAAGCATATATTCACCAGCTTCTGGCGTCTAGATAAAAAAAAAAATCAAAGTACTCCATTGAACATGTTAATACTGAGCAAAATGCACACAGCCAGACACTAAACCTTTACAGGGATTTGGGCATTTGAAAAGTGATACCCCGATCAGGTCTTGAGCTACGTTTCTTAACCCAGAGAAGAGCAAGTAGCAAAGGAGGAAGAAAGAATGTTTATAAAGGAATATCAAAAGCAGCCAATGAATTGCGTCAGAGCTGCCCACCTTTCGTCTTAGTCTTTTGTCTGGTTTTGGCGGGGTGGGCAGCCAGAAGCCTGGAGAAGAGCACATCGTAGGGCGATGGGATCCCCCCTTGGCTCTGGACTTTGAAGCTGCCGGCGACGTGAGCGGGAAGAAGGCTTGCCGTGACTCTTGGAAGAAACACAGAATCGGCATGGTGGTTCTCTTCTTTGTTTCTCCTGATTCTCTGCGACCTCTTCAGCGTTCCACAGCGGAGGGCTGGGGAGAGTCTCAGGAAGGGGCCTGGCCAAGTGCACTGTGTCTTGGGGCCTCCTGGAAGTCTTGCGTTTCCCAGCTACTTCATTTCCCCTGACGGGGAGCAGTGACCAAATCAGACTGGCAGGAGCCATCAGGTTCCATGAGTGAATCATCCATCACAGAGCTAACAGATAGGCACTTGATTGGTAATGTCTGCCATGGGTGATGAATTGGTGAATGGGTGTTTTTCCCACACTTGTCTATCAAATAGGCTTTCTGAGCTCCCATACTCTGCTCTGGATTAAGGAAGATATCAGAAAGCTGTAGGATTTGTTTCTGCCCACTAGAAGCTTTCTGCATATTTGGGAGGCAAACATGGCTGTGGAAAACATCTCATGTAATAAACAATTTATGATTAAATGCTGGGGTATACTTTTCCATCAGGAGAGAGAATATGAAGAATGGAGTCATGCAAAAAGACGTCCAGAAGGATATAGCGTGCTTGGGCACTGATGAGGCCAGCTTGGGTGGCATTTAACCTGCTCATGAAGCCAAGAAGTGTGTAGCACCATATACAGCTGGTGCCCAGTTGGAGAGAAGGAGAGAAGAGTCCAGTTTTCACTCTGCGTGGCCCTCATGGAACCCTTAGGGAGCTCTGTCCTTTGCAGATGGGGCTCAGCCTCTGTGTGTGTAAGATCGGAGCTGGCTCCCCCACCAAGCCTCAGGTGTGCCCCAGGTGGGAAGTTGTGCATGTAACATGAGTACAACATGTGGAACGCCCATGGCCTTCTGGTAACTGGCCTTTTTGGTTTGCAGAGTTGACCCCAGGTACAACCTCTTGAAGCACCTCTCTGCCACAGGGGAGATGCACAGATCTCAGACTCTGGCCCAGATGTGCCTTCTAGTCTTTACCGGCCGGCTCTGTGCCAGGCTTTTCGTTGAGTGTTGCGGATCCTTAAGCAAGGCAGACAAAGCCCCCAATCCCCAATCTGACGGGAGAGGTAGCCACGCGGATGTACGAATTCCTGCGTCATACAAGTGGGTTAGGGTGTGATTACCTCTCCTGGTTATGTGCAGGTAGATACGGGAGGATAGAGAGTGGTCAGTGGAGGTTTGAAAGTAGAAAGGCATTTGAGCTGGGCCTCTGAAGGATGACTAGGAGTTCATTAGGGAGAAGAGAGAAAGAGAATTCTAGGTGGTGGGCACAACAAAAACTCGGAGACATTAAAAAGAGCATGATGCTCCTCGAAACTCTTCTTGCCAGCGTCACCAGTGACTTCTGATTGCGGAAGCTGGTGGCTTTTGTGGTCCTTCTAGGCCCCTGGAGCCTGCAGAGCACCTCCCGGCACACTTGTCCTCAGGTGTGTCTGACTGCCCCCAAATTGGTGGTCTCTGGCCCTGGCTTCCTTCTCTCTCATAGTCACCCTTACAGCTAGTTGCCTACTAGCCATCTAACTCGACGTGCCCTGAAAATGTCTTCACCTTCCCCCCCACCCCAGTGTCAAAGACCCCCACCTCAGTCCTCTGTCTCAGCTCCTCCTGCCCATGCCCATGCCCCCTACCCACACAGTTGTTGGACCCCCGAAGCTCCCCTGCTTCGGCCAGCCAAGCTCCAGCTCTGGTCCAGGCCTGCAGTGCCTCAGGCTCTGTTTGCCAAAGAGGCTGCATCCTGGAGGCCTCGCCCGTTTGCCAAACTCAAGGCCAGCGGCACTCCATTCTTTGCTTTTGTTTAGCCAGGGACCGTTTCCAGGGCCTGTCTGTCGTGGTCAGGGTCTTGGAAGCCTCCGGGGGCGGGGTGGGGGTGGATTCAGACTTAAAGGAACACGTCAGACGCTGCCTATTGCCTCCCGAGACGCACACATACTTGGAGCTGGGGCCTCCAACCGTTTCTGGGGAAATAGGTCTTTGCCTCCTTTTGGGACTGTCAGTTCGCGCTTGTGTGAAGGATTTTGGGAATCATTTTGGCGTCTGAACCTGCGCAATGGCCACTCGTCCCCATCGGAGCCAACATCGGTGATGTTATGCCCGCCGGGAACGGGGTCGCCCCTCTGCCTGGGCAGCCGGGGCTGGGGTTTCAGAAAACAGAGTGCCTCACTGCTGTCCTCACCGGTCAGGACTCAGGGCGGGCGGGAAAACTCAGCCAAGCACGTCTCGGCATTGGGGAGCAGCTCGGAGGCCCCGGGTCCTGGTTCTCCCTGGTCCGGAGCTGGAAAGAAAGAGGCGGCAGAAGTGTTTGAATACTGTGCTGTGAAGGGAACAGTCCTGCAGCGAGGCAGTTGTGATATTAGAGCAGGCCTCCTAAGAGATCCCCCGGCTCTGAGCTGTGATCCACACACCACATTCACAGACAGCTGGTCGCCCAGCGTGGGCTGTGCCTGCCGCTCAGAGCTGGCACACTGGCGGGGACCAGGTAATGCTCTAATTTCCCTCGTGCAGATGCGGCCAGGAATATCTTAATTTATTGGTGTGCTGGCATGCAAGAGGGAATGCTGCCGGTGCAGCCTTGCATAACTATTAGCAAAAAATGGAGCTGATAGGGGCTTGACTTTTCCTAAAGTGGGTTTGAAATAATCATCGCCTTTTGTTGTGTTTGGAAGGGCTCGAACAATTCTTAATTATTTAATTATAGATATGCGAGTAATACACTGGGAATGGCCCTGCCATTCCAGGGATACCGAGCAGAGGAAAATGTTTAGTTACCGGAGGAGGGGAAAAAAAAAAAGGTGGTAATTAAATCGAAGCGTCGTTTGTATCATGCCACACGACTCCGTCAGTGACGCAGGCGGGACGAGGTCTGCTGGGCCTCCCCTTGGAAATTCTTATGTAACCCTAGGACGATCGACAGCATCGCTGCTGTCCTCCGGGCGAGGCCTGCAGAGTTTGCAAAGTTCTTTGTCACTCGCTTGCGTCGTGCCACGTTAGGGCTCCGGTGGTAGGTGCCGTTGTTCCCATTTTTCAGATGAAGAAGCGGAGTCTCGGGGACTCGTGGACGGCCTCGCTTCGCTCAGGCTCGAGAGCCACACTTTGCGTTGCTCAGATGTCACTGCGGCCTGCCTTTGGCGTCCTGTCGCTGGAAGAGGCTGAGCCGCGCTCTGCTGCATGGGGACTTTGCTCTCCAAATAGCCTGGGCCAGCCTCGACAACTTTGGTGACTGTTTGCCTGAATTGTGTGTCTGACTCCATGGCACGCGTCTCGTGATGGACACCTTGTAATTATCCCATATAAGCACTCATTGTATTCATATCATTAATTTTGTTTGGGCTATTACATTTGATAGATACATTAAGCATTATATAGTTCTCTTTATACATGAAATTGAACTGCCTTTGAACAGTCAGCCGGCTAATTGCCCGTAATTTGTGTTGCTAACGAGAGGCAGAATAGTGGTATAACATTAGGCTCAACAGTCAGTTAACAAATTTGCCGATTCCGATTGCAAAGCATGCCCTCTGCGGCTGAGGCAGGCTGCACTTCGCACGTGAATAGATTTTTAAAAATGCATTCAACTAAACAACAACAACAGCAACAAATTCTCGCCCCCCCCCCCCCGCCCCCAGCACTAGGCAGCAGTGGCTGGCCAATCAGGGCGACGGGTTGGTGGTAGTGGGTTCGTGAGGCTCGAGGATAGGCGATGTGGGGAAAACCTGGGAGTGGGAGGGAAGGTTCTGGCTGCTCCTCGTGTGGGGGCCAAGAGGCTGAGCTACTGCCTATGTCCTGAGTGACCTCCCACCCCATCCCTTGTCTGTGGTCTGAGGGGGGCGTGGGCACCTGTGGTTCTAGCCTTTGGATCATCATTAGATTATTTTGGCACTGGGTCTTCCATTGGGGCCTTGTCACCCGAGGGGTTCTTAGGAGAGGGTTGGGTGAGGTCATCTTCGCGTCTCTTCTGCCATAGCCAGAAGGTAATTTGGAAACGGGTGGTGGTGGGAGAATAGCTAGTGTGTCATCCTTCCCTGGAATCCCATGACCATTTCTGAGCCCTTGCCTTGAGAAATGAATGCCAGCTGCCAGACAGGCCTGGGGAAGGGGCACACCACTAATGAAGTGATAATGGTGGGGCGTGGAGGGGCTGATGCGCATGAGACAGGTGAGCTCCTTCCTTCTGGAATGCCGAAGACCTGAACGCATCTCCCCCAAATTTGTATGTTGAAGCCCCAACCCCCTAGGACCTGAGAATGTGACTGTATTTGGAGGCAGGGCCTTTTTTGAAGAGGTGAGTGAGTTAAAATGAGGCCATTAGGTTGGGGGCCCTAATTCATGATGACTGGTGTCCTTCTAAGCAGAGAAAATGTAGACACACGGACACCCCAGGTAGGCACGCCCACACAGAGGAGAGCCCACGTGAGGACATGGTGAGAAGCAGGCCCTCTGCCTGCTGAGGAGGGAAGCCTCAGAAGAAACCGATGCTGCCAACACCTCCATCTCAAACTTTTGGCTTCCAGAACTGCGCGAAACTAGATTCCTGTCGCGTAAGCCACTCAGGCTGTGGGATTTTGTCCTGGTGGCCCTGAGCAAACCAATACAGAGGATCCCAGCCGTTCCATCAGAATGAGGTGGGAAAGGTGTGGTACGGCCTTGCTGGAAAAGTCCCCGAAAACCAAAGGTGAGCTGCCCTCTGTCAAGCTTGAAAAATAGTGTTAGGACAAAGAAGAGGCTGATGCAGTAGATATGGGCACTCGGAGTTCATTCCACAGTGGAGACCCAGGTCCTAAAATGGCATTGATAGACCTTGTTCTCTACGCCCCTGGTTAGTTACCCGGGGACACGGCGGCTGCTGGGGGCGGCGTCTCCTCTTGCCCTCTGGCACTGGCCTTCCCTAGCTGCGCCCCCCCCCCCCCCCATCCCGTTTCCATGGCAGGCACGGGAGAGGCTTGTATTCCTGTCTTCCTCCACTGAGCATGTGAGTGTTGGTACCTACAAACCAGCATCAAAGAAAGGGACTTTTTAAGCCTGGAAGACAATGCCTGTGGGCATCTGAGTTGATTCCAACAGATTTCTAGGCCTGGCGTCTGCTCCGTGAACAAGCCAGGTCTGTGACGGACACATTGCTTGGCACCGCAGGCTCTGACTTCCTCTTGCCCGTTACTTGAGTTTATAACTTAAGGGAATTCAATTTTCTTTTAACTTCGAAAACAAAGTAGTAGAAATCATTTCGATTGTCACCTTCTGGGCAAATTGTTGCTTTTTCCAGCATTGCTTTACATAGTTATGGGACAAATTGCCTAAACATGGCCAATACATCTTATTGATTACTCACCAGTGCTGTGTCCCGCTGTGTTAGGCGGCTTGGTGCCCTGGGTGTAGATTTGGCGCATTCTCCACTCTTGAGTGCCTTACTCTGTGGGCAGTGGGCAAGTCGAGCTTGTTGACGGCATACGTGTGTGTGTGAAATGTAGATATAGTGTGTGAGCACTTTCGTAGGTGGCTAATGTATTTGTAAAGATACTTATGTCATTAGAATAAAATCGAGAGGTGTAAATGTTTCTGTGCCTAAGTATATTTGTTTTCAAATAACTTTGAATCCATTGACGTTTTGTACAGAGTGGAAATGGTGTTGCCATTGTGACTTTTCCCCCCCCGCGTACGGAGTTGTTGGCTAATCACAAGATGTTTTTCTGATATCAAATAGCAGCTTTCTGTGAAGAGCCCAGTATGAGTGTGCTGTCAGTAGACCTGGCCACCTTGTTCTAGCTACTCTTTCCTCCAAAGATGGGAACTTAGAGGAAATGAGAAAACCTATCATCTGGGGTAGGCCACAATGTCCTAAAGACATGATGGTTTGTCGCCATTGGCCAGCGAGGGCCTGAGGGTCCTGCATCTTTGCTGTTGCCTGAGATTTTAGCCCAGGGATGGCCTCTGGAGTCCCCCTGTAATTCCCCTTGGCTGGCCTTTCTTTCTGTTTTTTAGTTAGCTGAGGATAGAAAGAGGAAGTAAGAGCTTAGTTCTGAGCAGGACACTAAGAGAATTTCCTCTTCAGAGGATTTCTCATTATACAGTAAATTGGTAGATGAATGTTGGCAAAGTCATTCAGTACAGATCTAGATTGGGAGTGTGGGTTATTGAGAAAGTTATTTGATAAGGCTGATAATTAGTGATAGCGATTGGTCCCTGTGATGGCATTCTTTTCAGTGAGTTAATATAGAAATTCAGGATGGTGCTACTAAGTCTTTTTGATCAACATAAATGGATTTCACTGTTTTTTTTTTTTAAAGATTTTATTTATTTATTTATTTATTTATTTATTTATTTGAGAGAGAGACTGAGAGCACAAGCAGAGGGAGGGGAAGAAGGTGGGGGAGAAGCAGACTCCCCGCTGAGCAGAGAGCCTGCCGCAGGGGGCTCCATCCCAGGACCCTGGGATCATGACCTGAGCTGAAGGCAGATGCTTAACCCAGTGAGCCACCCAGGCACCCCTGGATTTCACTATTTTTTTAATCAAAAAATTAGTCCCTGGCATGCAGAAAAGATTCAAATAACATAGAAGAGTATACATTCTCCCTTCCTCTTGACTCCTCCCCCACTTTCCCAACTGGAGCACGGATACCTTGGGATGCTGGGGAGGGCTTCAGCGAGGAGGTGACATTTGGTAATAGGTTTTGGAGAGCGAGTTGGAGTTTGTGTACTGCGAAGCTGCTTTTGCTGATGGCTGCACTAGGGAGGGAAGTCGTGCAGGTTAAGAGGAGAAAGGGAGCCTCGGCGGGTTTGGGAAGGCAACAGATCAGGATCTTGCCGTGCCCCTTCCTGCTTGGAGGGGCCCCGCTCAAGAGGGCGAGTCCTATGGTTGGAAAAGGGGCCGGTTACCTGAGTCTGCAATTGAGTATAGGTGTTAGGCAGGCTCAGGAGGACAGATAAGCGTGGGGAGTTGCAGGAGGGAAGCCGGAGTAATATGCAAATGACCAAGTATCAAAGCCAAGGACCCCAGCTGAGAAAGAAAGCTTGAGCGAGGGAGCAAACCCACCCGGCTTGCTTCCCAGTTACTGCTCCGGAAGCGTTGCTGGGAACCCATGGCCGGTGACATGTCAACTCCTGATGGAAACCTGGTTTGGCAGGCTCCGTTTTTTAAGCTGAGTGCCTGACTGCCAGATCACATTTGGATTGAGTGGCTGGCATTCCTCGAGCCTCGCTTAATAGGATTGAAAGGAAAGAAATGTTACTTTTCATCACACAAGACAACAAAGAGAAACGGGAAAATGAAAATATTATTTCGTTTGAACAAATTACAGGGAGACTCCCTGGGGTGCTTTCCAGGAGTTAGATGAGGAAAAGCATTTAAATATCATTCCATCAAACTAAATTTTTAACTACAATTTTTTACAGATAAAATGTGTTGGGAGGATTCAAAGAAGATTAGAGCTCACCTAAGAAACAGTATTCAAATTTTACCAGCTAATGGAGGCTGGGCAGAAACTGTTAATGCCTATAACTTCCCTCCAAGGGACAGAGATTTCAGTATTCTTATAAAAACACATTGAGCTGATTTCATTTCCGTGTCTCGGCAGACTTCATTCGTGTAATTTCAGTAAGTGTTATAAATGTTATTTTAAGTATTATAATGATAATCCCTACTGACAACGGAGCCGTGCATCTCAGCTTCCATTCCTCAGGTAATGTTTACCTCGGATAGCACATAATTGTTTGCTTTTTTCACGGTAAACTCTCTGCTCCCAACTGCTTAATCAGCCATGGAAAGGAGAAGAGACTTTAGAAATGTTTAATGTTCTTCTGATTACATTAGAGTCGTGGGTAAGCCCACATCAGTGGGGCCGGAAGAGCAGACCGGTGCTCTTGCCTCGAATTTTGTTTTGGGTTTGTGTTTTGGTGTGTCTGTGTTTGCTTTCTGTCCGCAGACCTTCAGGAGTGCCAGGGACTGGGGCGACTGGGGGAATCACTTATGGGTGTCACTCTCCCGGCCGGGGCGGCAGTCTGCCCTTTCTCTGGGCGTGCCCTCCTCCTGGCCCCCCGCCACCTTGCGGATGCAGCTCGCAGGCTGGGTTTGCACGCTGTCAGGGTCCCGGGCGCCTGCGGGCTCTCCGAGTGTGTGCTCCACGGCCTGCTCGCCCGAAGCGAGATTTCATTACGCTTTATGAAAGTGAAGCTTTTCTACCCCAGAACGCAGAACCTCGGGGGCTTTCTCGGGGCCTTGTGTGTAACATTTGCCTCTGTGGCCTCTTCCATATCTGAATCCGGATGTGATCAGGAATTAAGAGGGAGCGGGGAAGCTTGATATGCATTGCAGGTTGGAAGAGTATTTGCTGCTCCTGGTCTTGAGCGTTTAGAGCCCTCCTGCCTGCATCTCTGACTATAGGGAAGTTCTGCTTCTGAGCTGACTGGCAGCCGTGTGTGCTTTAATTTGTTCAGCAGACATCCGTAGAGAGACCGCTCTGCTCCATGCACTGTGCTGGGCTCTGGTGAGTGACTCTCTGAACAGCGTGTTTCCCCCTGTCTAGAGGGGGGAGCCAAGACTGAACAGGCGAGCAAGCCAGTGTGTTATTACCGATTGAGAGAAGTGTTACTAGTGTGAGGAGGACAGAGGAAGGTGGGGGAGCATGTTGCTTAAGCTGAGCTTTAAAGGCTGAGCAGGAGCCGGGCCCGTGAAGAGGCTGGGGCAGAGCAGGTGCTTTGAGGCCAGAAATGCTGCAGCCATCTTCTGGGCACCGAAGGCAGGTGTGTGTTGGGGGCTGGTGTGTGGGAAGGACCCAGGACCGTGGCTCCAACGAAGCGAGAGTGGCTGGGCAGGGTCTGGCCTCGCAGGGTGGGGATTTTATTCGCTGCAATAAGAAACCGGTGCGGAGCTTTAGGCCGCCCATGACATTGTCCTGTTTGAAGCTTGTAAAAAGATCGCCCTGGCTGCTGGGTGGATAGGACACCCTCAGGGTGCAGGAGTGGGAGCTCAGAGTCCAGTGGGTAGTCAGTGCCGTTATCCTAGCTAGAGAGGGTGGTCCGTGGTGGGGGCAGTGAGTGAGGAGCTGATTCGAGACACATTCCAAAAAGGAGATGGACATCCCCGCCGGCCAAGTGCATGCCAGGCAGGAAGAGGGGTTGGGTTTCTACAGTTGGTCCGCCTATTCCTGTGTCCTCCTGTGGCGGAGGCCCTTTCACTTCCCAGGACTAACCCCCCTAGGCTGTCTGTCTTCTTTCCCCTCAGGCTGTTTGGAACACATCATGGCAGTCCCCTGAGGAAGGATGGAGAGGGGCTGGCTGGATTCCCTGCCTCCCCCACCGCCATGCATTATGTGACTCATTCCCCAGCCTCGGTTTCCCCAGCCCCTCCTGGAAAGTGGATGGGAGCGTGCTCGGTGTGCCTGACCCTTCCCTCTCCTCCTCCCACGCCCACTGACAGCCCTTCCTCCACACACCGCTCCGGAGATCCCCAAGGTCTGCGGGATAATTGAGCTTGAGCCTTTAGTTAAAGACCGGGGCCGGTAGGTAGCTGATTTCCCCAGTCCTCAGGGTGGACGCTTGACAGGTTTCCGTGATGGGGACAGAGGAGCAAAGAGAGAGGAGGTGGAGTGATGGATAATTAAAGCATCCTGAGGGCCCTGGTCTGGTCCAGTTGGCCCAAGAGGGGTCTTCCCCATTGGGGCCTAGTCAGAGGGCGTGTGTGCCCCTGGGTGTCTGGAAGGTAGGCAGCCTTTTGGCTGATGCGGGGGTGGGGCCCGTGGGTAGGAGGGGCGCAGGGATGAATTGCATGGATGGAATATCCGTCGTGCCCATCTTTGGGCTGAATTAACTTCCGAGAAAGCATCTCCTACCTCTCCTCTTTCCCTTGGACAGGCAACAACTAGTTGAATCCATCCCTCTGTGTCTGTCCCTGGCTCTCTGCATTCTGGGGAACCATCAAGGAATCTAAAAAAAAAGGGGGGGGGCCAAAAATCAAGGTGGAACCAGGCAGGTGTGCCAGGGAGCAGAAACACACACACCCCCACCTCCATCCCAACCCAAACCAGATGAATATTTTAACACTCGAGCATTTTGTTCAAGCCAGGAGCACGCTGCATTGCTGGCAAGGCCAGAGAATGACCTGAAAACCTGAATATTTCGGGGAACAAAAGGTCCTTGGGTCTGCTTTCCCGAGAAGGGCCTCAGTCCAGGGTTATTTGAAGGCTGCGTAGTCCGGGGGCCCTGGTAGGTGGCGGGAAGGGCTTCTGCTGCTGTGTGCCGAGGGAGCACGGGCCCTGCTCCCTGGCACCAGGCAGCGACGTGGCACCGCGAGGCCCCGGCCTTCAGACGTGCGCCAGGCAGAAAGGAGGGAGAAGGCGGGAGGAGGGAGAGCCTGTGAGAGGCTGGGGCAGCGGGGCTGGGAGAGGGAGAAACAAACTCTATTTTCCGCTCGTCTGTGGTGGGAGGGCTCCTGTGGCCCACACGCTTGCAGAGTGAAGCAATTTCAGACGGGGATGAGTGTCTGTTTTTCCCTGGAGCGGAGACTAAAAACCCCGAAAGCCCTCGGTTTCTCTGCCCTTAATATCCTGTTCTGAAAAGTGCAGTTGTAAGAAGTGGAGGAAATGAAGATCCGTAACAAGTGGAAGGAGGCCCTTCCCCAGCCGGAAGCGACGGGACGGGGGAGTCTTGGGGTGAGGGTGGCTGGCTGGGGAGGCTGGAGAGAGTCTGGGAGAGAGGACCTGGCTGCCCAGGGGGATCCCGGGCAGGTGGCCACTTGCGGACAAAGATTCGGGTTCCTCTCCTGTGTCTGGGGGTGTTTGCTGGCACTGGAGCCACCTGGGTGGCATCGAAGCCCACGGACGATGGCAAGGCTGGGATTGTGGAATTCTGTTATTCCATCTCTGCAGCTCCTGCCCTCCCAGAGCTCCCTGAGCTGTGGCCTTTTCTCCAAATGCAGGCACTCGCCGCCTCTCGCCTCCTGCTCTCTGCCCCCGACGGTGTGTGCGCCTGGCATGTGCCCGGGCTGAGCCGGGACAGATCTTGGCTGCGAAGTGAGCCCGGAGTTTCAGAACTAGCCTTGGTCCAGGGCAGCTGGGGGCTGGGTCTCTAGAAACCAGAGGCGTCCTTGTACCTTAGAGGGGCTTCCTGCGTCTGCATGGTGGAAGGAAAATGCAGTGTGAGGGGGGCAGCAGGGCACAAGGACAGCCTCCTCCCCAAGCAAGGAGGGCCAGGGGCTGCCGGGAGGCAGCTGACAAGGCTTTCTGCTGGGCCCCCAAGTTATGTTGAGGTCTTGGCCCCCCTGCACTGACTCGCTGTCTGTTCTGCATCCACTGGCCCAGCCCCTCTCCAATATTTCTAATGTTGCCCCCACCCCACTTTGCTCTCGACACGTGACGTCCCATGTGGGGTACCAGCCCCCTCCTCTCCGTGTGGGGAGATTCTGGCCCCCTCTGGCCTCCCTGGGGTCCTGGCCTCCGTAGAACCAACTGGTCCAGAATACAGACTCTGGGCTAACATCGCTCCCCATAAGCTGGGTGACTGTGGCCAAGTCTTGCATCCTCTGCGTCTATTTCCTCCTCGGCAAAATGGTAGTGATAGGTGGTTGTGAGAGTTAAATGGCCTTAGAACAATGTTGGCACAGAGGAGTAATGAGTGGGTAAAGGTTCAAGATTATTATTGCCGTGGGTTATTGTTTCTCTTCTACAAATCCTCCCCATTCCCGGAGATAGCTCCCAGTGCCCCTCCTGCAGAGAGCCTTCCCAGCTGGCCTGTCCCTGGCTCTCTCACTGTCTGCCCTGAGTAATTTGACACACCAAATCACTTACTGCCTTATTGTCGGTCCTCTGTCTTTAATGACGCCGTATGCATTCGGCACACCTTCTCAGGTAAGTTCTAAATTCTCTGAGAAGAGGGCCTGTCTGTCTCCTAATCTGTGCCACCTCCCACGTCCCACCACCGTTCTGGACTTACAGCATGCTCAGTAAGTGTTCACTTAATTGGATGGTCTGAAACTATATTCAAAAACGAGTTTAAGGCCTTTTATTTCGATAAAGGAAATAGATAATAAAATATGTCTGCTCTGTTTGACCCTGTGCAGCGAGTCGCGTGGTGTTCTTGCGTAAGTTCATACTGCTGATGCAAATATGAGCCTCAGAGAAAACTGACTTCCTCAGGGTTACAAGGCAGGACTTGAATTCAGGACTCTTGACTCCACTAGAGCAGGCCTGCGGCCAGTGGGATGCGTGGTCTCTGGGCATTCTCAAACAGGACTGATTTTCCGATGGGCGGTGGCTAGTTTATTTAAGGGTTGGGCTATGCCCAAGCCCCTTTCTCCAGAACCTGGGTGGGCTAATGAGTCCCAAAGTCTAGGATATGGTGCCTGCCCCCAGCCAGTGTGCAGGGGTGGCATGAGGACGTGCTTTTTTATTGGTGGTAGATTTAGTTGCCTTTGGGTTAATATCAAATAGGCTTAAATTCCCCAGGGCTTGGGTGACTACAGTGCCCAGCCCAGCTCAGCTTGTGCCCGTGTGTCCCCACAAGTCCCACCATGAGCTGCTTTAGATGGCAGCACATCTTTCTCGTCCACTTGTTGTGTGCCTGAGGACAGGCACTGCATCCTGTTGCATATGCCCACGGTACCTGTCTCAGTACATAGTAGGTGCTCAGGGGAGGCAGCAGGGAAAACAATGAAGGGCAAAGGGATTTGTTCGGTTCTGGCGATTTCCTCCAGACACCAAAGGCAACTTCTTCTTCCATGGCTGGGCATGGAGTTTGAGAAACCAGATGAACAGGCAGGCTGGGAATATATAGGCTCTGAAAGAGTCCTCCTTCCTAGCCCTCTACCTGGGCTGATGGTGAGCGGGCCAATAGAGAACCAGGGCCACCAGCCTGAGACTGAGCTGCAGTCTAATTATGCTGGGGGTGCTGGCCTATGCTTTTTCTGGGCCCTGCCTCCTAGAGCCTCGCTCCTCAAAGTTGTGGCCCCGTGACTAATTGTTTCCCCATCACCTGGGAATGCACTAGAAACATGGACTACCAGACCTCACCCTAGTCCTGCTGAACCAGAATCTGCATTTTATTTTATTTTGTAAAATGATTTTATTTACTTATTTATTGGAGAGAGAGAGAGAGCGTGTGTGCATGAGCTGGGATGGGGAGAAGCAGAGGGAGAGGGACAAGCAGACTCTGTGCTGAGTGTGAGCCCGACGCGGGGCTTGATCCCATGACCCTGAGATCATGACTTGAGCCGAAACTGTGAGTGGGACGCTATACTGACTGAGCCACCCAGGTGCCCCCAGAATCTGCATCTTAAAAACAGCCCCAGGGGATTCACATACTTGTTGAAGTTTGAGAAGCAGTCGCCTAAAAGACCATTTCCCTGGGGGCAAACGCCAAAGAAGGTAGGCTGGTGTCCTTGCTAAAAACACAGCCACCGGCTCCCCATCTCAGCTCCCCCCAGAGGTAACACTGGGGGTGTAGCCTGTCTGGCTTGAGTTTCCTCCTGGGTGAAGCGGGATCATGGAAACAGTTGGGCCTTTCTTCTTGGGCTGCCGAACGGGGATTAGATGTAATAACATAGAACATATGTTCCGTACTTAGCGCACGGCCCAGGCAGAGCGAGCCCCGGATAAATGCGATGTTAGCTTGCTTTAAGAACAGAGGAGTGAAGGTGGCTTCAGTGAGTGGGAGGGAAAAACACTGTGATTTGTGCAGCTAGTTTTGCACGGGGCTTGTTTAGTGGAGCTTAACTCAGGAGCTAAATACCAGCTAGGACTCCCTGTAGAATTATTACATGGAGTACTAGGGGAAGGGGGAGCCAGAGTTTAATGCTTGTGATAGCAATTTTTTTTAAATTAGAAAAAAAAAACGTGTTAAAAGCAAGGAAAACCCTTGGTGATCGCAAATGAATTGCCTAAGTTCTCTTAGCAGATCCACTTTCTGGAGCGATGACGGGGTTTGCAGGAATGCATGGTGTCTCCTCCTGTGAGGAGGGGCAGTGAGACCCCCATGGTGACTCCTGGCTCTGGCTTGGGGTCTGGCCGTTCCTTGTGGGGAAGCCATGGCCACGGAGGGCGGGAGGAGGCGCTCTGTGGGCAGGGCAGGGCATCTGGGCCTCCTGGCAGCTTAAATGCTTCCGATTAGCAAGTCGGGCGGGAAGAGGTGCTAAAAAGAATCCTTCCCGCCTCCTCCACTGGCATGTTTTGAAGGGAGTTCAGTTATGAGACTATTAAAATGTTATTTTGATAATTAAGCCCACAGCTGTTCCGAGGGCAGCAGAAGGCATGGTGCTCTCACAGGCTCTGAGAGAAAGAAAGCAGGCGGGGAGTGCACTGGGCAAGGGGGGGGTGGACACAGGGCCGTGGAGTGGGGCTGGTGGCAGGGGTGTCAAGGTCCCCTCTAGCCAGGTCTGGGGTTGCCCCTGAGTGACCACAGGGGACAGTGGCTCCAGGAGGCCCCCTATCTGGGATAGGGGGAGCTGCCCCCCACATGCAAGGACCCTTAACAGGTGTGGGCACAAACTGTCAGAGAGGTAGCTGCCAGGGATGCCCTATGTCGGTGGTTCTCAAAGTGGGGTCCCAGGACCAGCAGCATTTTCATCCTCTGAGACTTCGCTAGAGATGTTAAGTTCTTGGCTCCACCTAACCTACTGAATCGGAAACTCTGGTGGTGAGGACCAGCAAGCAGTCTGTGTTCTAATGGATCCTCTAGCTGATTCTGATGCTCGCTAAGTTACAGAACCTCCGTCCTTACAGGTCACCTGGCAAATGAACCCTTAGACATCGGTAAAGCTTGGCTAGTAAGGTGTGGGTGAGGGTGTGGGGATGGACAGCACATAGACATCCCTGATCTAGTCCTATTCTGTTATTGTGCTCGAGGGCAAAGAGAAGCCCAGAGAGGGGAAGTGGCTTATCTAAGGCCACACAGCAAATGAGAGCAAAACTAGAATTAGTAATCAGCCAGCTCTTTTGATTGCAGATCTTTCTGTGAGACAATCTTTCTGAATACTAAGGGCAAGGCTGGGAAAGAAGAGGTTTCGATTAGAAGTGATGAGGTAAGCCAAAGGAGAAGGCCAACGGTTTATCAACGCAGAATATATTTACCTGCCCAGAATCAGCCAGCAATCTCTCGTCATGTTCTGCTGGGAGTTATTGCCAACATATGCATCCACCCACCCACTCATCCACTCACCCATGTATCTGTCTATCCATCCATCCATCTACCCAGCCACCATCCAGCCGTCACCCACCCACCTACCCATCCATCCCCTTACCCACCTACCTACTCACCTAACTATCCAGCCATCCACCCACCTACCCAGCCAGCCAGCCTTGTAGCCTTCTGTTGCTCACTCCCACCTTCCATCAGTCCACTCATCCCTACTCCCCTTTTTGTCCACATAGTTGTGCATCCGTACAAATATTCCAATGGCCGTTACTCACCATCTGCTCATCCCCCCCCAACCCATGCATCCATCTAACTACTTCTTCACTCATTTTCCCATCCACTTGTTAATGAAACCTTCCCCCTTTCCCTCCCACCCCTGCAAAAAGCCTACTATGTACCAGCCATTTTTATATCCTTCTCAATGGATGGGAGCTTAAGCTACCCAGGGCACGTGAGCTGGCCATGCCTGGGCTCTGCCTAGGCCCTCCTGCCTTGTCCCCTAGCACCAGGCTCCCTCCCCAGTGTGCCTGCAGCCACACTCTCGTCTCTGTTCCTCTGAGCTATGGTAGTGGCCTATCACCTGGCTGCCCCTCAACTAGCCTTCCCCAACTCGGGTGCCGTAATTCACGTTCTGGAAGTGAGTAGGGCTTGATCATGCCATTTCACTGCTTAGACTCCAGTGACTCCTCGTTGCGTACAGGACAAAGCGTGCAATTTGGTTCTGCCATCTGATGCAGTCCGGGCTCGTTCCCGGCCTGTTTATCAACCTTCTGACCCTGTGGTTAGCTTCAGCCTAAGCAGGTGATTTGCTGTTCCCAGATGTTTTTGCATGTTCTTTGCACATGTGGCGCTCCGGTGATTTGCTGTTCCCAGATGTTTTTGCATGTTCTTTGCACATGTGGCGCTCCGGTCTAAAATGCCTTCCTTCTACACTCCTCACTCCCCCTGTTGAAATCCTGCTCCGTGGGCCTCTTCCAGCGCCGCCAACCTTGTGCATGGCCTCTGCTTTTGTCTCCCACTGGGATGGCATGTCCCTCTGCAGAACCCTGTGACACCTCTGGCCCCACGTTATTGCGCGTCTGGCTCTGGTTTGTAGGGCTCACGCTCACATTGCAGAGAGCGGCAGGCCCGTGCCGGCTCCGGCGTAGCTCACTGCACAACGCCTGACACGCAGTAGGTGCTGCTTTTGAGGTGGGCAAGTTCAGGGCTTAGTGACATGTGTCTAACACGCGTGCCGCAAGTCCCCCAGGCTGTGCTGAGGGCCTCTCCCTAAGGGTGACGGGGAGCCACTGAGGGCTCTGAACAGGGAAGACACAAGTCAGTGCTGCTCCCCCCCCACCCCGCCCCGTACTCCTCCCCATCGGCTTTGTCTCCGGCATTTGCCCCACACCTTCCGAGTTCCAGCCACACTGGCCTCTCTCCTCTCCCAGGCACACCCCTCTGGGCAGGCTGCTTCCTCTGCCCCCAGCACCCGTCCCCCATGTGACGTTTGCCTTCCCTGTCCTGACGACATGGGCTTGATGCCCTTTCTGTGCCCGGATGTGACTCCACCCCTCAGGCTCTGCCCAGTGGTGAACATCTTTACCCCCCACCGCCGGACTGTGAGCTCCCTGTGGGTGGGCACCACCAAGGCCTGGGGCTCTGCACATGGCAGGTTTCTTTTTTTTTTTTTTAACTTTTTTTTATGGTTATGTTCATCACCATACATTACATCATTAGTTTTTGATGTAGTGTTCCATGATTCATTGTTTGTGCATAACACCCAGTGCTCCATGCAGAATGTGCCCTCTTTAATACCCATCACCAGGCTAACCCATCCCCCCACCCCCCTCCCTTCTAGAACCCTCAGTTTGTTTTTCAGAGTCCATCGTCTCTCATGGTTTGTCTCCCCCTCCGATTTACTCCCCTTCATTCTTCCCCTCCTGCTATCTTCTTCTTTTTTTTTTTCTTAACATATTTTGCATTATTTGTTTCAGAGGTACAGATCTGTGATTCAACAGTCTTGCACAATTCACAGCGCTCACCATAGCACATACCCTCTATCACCCAGCCAACCCATCCCTCCCAACCCCCACCACTCCAGCAACCCTCAGTTTGTTTCCGGAGATTAAGAATTCCTCATATCAGTGAGGTCATAGGATACATGTCTTCCTCCGATTGACTTATTTCACTCAGCATAACACCCTCCAGTTCCACCCACGTCGTTGCAAATGGCAAGATCTCATTCCTTTTGATGGCTGCATAATATTCCATTGTGCATATATACCACCTCTTCTTTATCCATTCATCTGTCAGTGGACATCTTGGCTCTTTCCACAGTTTGGCTGTTGTGGACATTGCTGCTATAAACATCGGGGTGCACGTACCCCTTCGGGTCCCTACATTTGTATCTTTGGGGTAAATACCCAGTAGTGCAATTGCTGGATCGTATGGTAGCTCTCTTTTCAACTGTTTGAGGAACCTCCATACTGTTTTCCAGAGTGGTTGCACCAGCTTGCATTCCCACCAACGGTGTAGGAGGGTTCCCCTTTCTCCACATCCCCGCCAACATCTGTCGTTTCCTGACTTGTTCATTTTAGCCATTCTGACGGGTGTGAGGTGGTATCTCATTGAGGTTTTGATTTGGATTTCCCTGATGCCGAGCGATGTTGAGCACTTTTTCATGTGTCTGTTGGCCATTTGGATGTCTTCTTTGGAAAAATGTCTGTTCGTGTCTTCTGCCCATTTCTTGATTGGATTATTTGTTCTTTGGGTGTGGAGTTTGATAAGTTCTTTATAGATTTGGGGTACTAGCCCTTTATCTGTTATGTCATTTGCCAATATTTTCTCCCATTCTGTCGGTTGTCTTTTGGTTTTGTGGACTGTTTCTTTTGCTGTGCAAAAGCTTTTTATCTTGATGAAGTCCCAATAGTTCATTTTTGCCCTTGCTCATGGCAGGTTTCTGATACATGTTTTTTGAGTGAATGAATGAATGAATAAATAAAAAAGATACATGGTGGGTACTTAGTAAATTTAATTGAATGAATACATGAATGGCACAGAGTCAGTGCCTAGCAAAGATCTGTTGAATAAACAGACAAATGAGTGAATAGGAAAGGATGTTTAGGGCTCTCTTGGAAAAGCTCTGGCCAGTTCCTTCAGAACAGGAGATTGTCTGTCCATCCATCTCCTCAGCCCCTGGTGCTCACCCCATCAGCTGCAGGAGACTCTGCTCTGCCAGATGTCTCTCCCCTGTGCCTGCCTCTCACCCACATGCACAACCAGGTGCTGGGTGAGGGTGGAGACGGTGGGCCCGGAGGCTGCTGCTTCACACAGCTGTGCTGGGGTCAGGCGTGGGTGCTGGGGTCACGGTGGCCTTTCAGTGAGGAGCAGGATGGAGGCTGCCCTGGCCTCTGGCCCCCGGTGTCACAACTGTCTACATAATTCTTTCAACTCCGCAGCCATCCGGTCCGGCCCTGATCTGAAGCCATCCTCCAGAACATCTGTTTTCCTCCTCCATCAATACGCTCCCCAAAGAGGGCCAACTTGCAAAATATCATCTATAACACCAAACATGCTATCTGAATTCAATTACGTGATTTGGTTGGGGAAGGGTTTGTGGTAATTAAACATACTGTTTTGGGGCAAATTGTAGCAAACTATCTCATTCTTCATTAATAGACACCTCTCTTGACTCCCCATGAGCCGAGAGAGAGAGTTGGGGGGAAGGAGGGAAGGAAGGGAGGAGGGAGGGGGGAATAGCTGAATAACCCCCAGATCGCATGATTTACAGCCACCATTATGGGCTTTGGTTTTCAGCTCTCTCGGGCTATGTGACCACAGTGAAGTCACTTAACCTCTCTGAGGCTCAGCCATCTGGTCTGTAAAATGGGGATAATAATCCCCATCTCACAGGGCTGCTGTGAGGATGGAGTGAGAGAGTGAATGAAAGCACACAGCTCCCAGCACACAGTGGTGTGACGCTTTCATGAAGGCACAGAGGTACACTGAGGCTGGATGGTTTCTGTCCCGTTGGTCAGGGCCCCATCAGAAGTCCTTTTTCCCCTGAGGCAGGGCCTGAAATGCATCTCAGAGTGTTCTTTCTTCCTGGCATATTTGTCAGGTTCTGGGAGCAAGGAGGAGGAGCCTCCTACCTTACTTCACTTTGTTATCCGTAACCCACAGCTCAGGGCGGCTCAGGAGGAGAGGAGGGCCAGTGTGCATAGACTCTGGCTTCGGCTCCTGGCCTGCCCCTCCGCACCTCTGGGTCCCTGGGCCAGTTGCCGAAGCTCTCGCTGCACGGATTTCTGTTCTGTAAAATGGGGATAATAAGAATTACTACAGATCTCCTAGTGTTAAATGAGTTTCATAAATGGCAAGCTCTTCAACAGTGCCTGGCACATAGTAAGCTCCCACTACATGGTGGTTTTTGTTATTTATTTGCATTTTCAATTCAGAACGGCCCGTTTCAGCTGCCAGCTGTTTTCTGTGGGCGCTGGACTCCTCGGGCTGGGGCTGGTCATGGCCAGCATCCCATGGTAGCATGCGGTACCCACTGCGTGTCACCGAAGACCCAGAGGAGGCGCTTCACATCCTGTTTTTAGAATTTGTCAACAAGCTTGCTGTTACTTTCATCTTAGGCAAAGTCACCTAGCAGAAGCCATATGGGCCGCTAGACACTTGGAGGGCTGGGCTTTGTACCCAAGACTGTGGGATTCCAAGGCGACACTCTTCTCCTTGCTGTGCCACCACCCAGGGAGACACACCTTCGGAACCGGACCCTCACTGGGTATCTGGTCTGCGTAGACCGTTTCCTATCTGCGGTCTCAACTGGATTATCTGCAAGTCTTGGAGTGTCTCTGTGGGTACCCCCAATGGAACAGTCTGATCCTTAGCAGCTCCCTTTTCCTGGGCATCCAGAAAAGGCTCATTCGGGACACACACTCCCTGGAAGATGGAAAACTAGTTCGGAGGTTGTTGTCATGTAGACAAGAAAAGATGGCGGCCCGAGCGGAGAGGTGCTGGCAGTGTGAGTGGAAAGCAGTGGGCGAATTCTGGAGAACTCGGGATTAATCACCAGGGGTGCACACAGTAGGTGCCAGAGGAGGGGGCGGTGTCTTTGGAGGAATAGTATTCTGGAAGACTTCCTAGCAGGGGCTGCTGGGGCTTGATCGGACTCTCTAAGAAGAGCTGGGCCATTTCAGACAGAGGGGACATGGAAAGCAAAGGATTAGAGGTGGGAAGCCTGTGAGCTCTTCCACAGTGGGGCGGGCTGTGAATTTTAGTGCTCAGGAGAGGCTGCCAGAAACTGGAGTGGGGGTGGGAGGTGACTGGAAGCCCTCCCTGGATCCGGAGGGCTGGACTGAGCAGGGGTCGTTTGTCATCCAGTCATGTATTTGTTCAGACCATCACCGTATGCAATACTGTAGGGCAGGAGAGCAGGGGGAGGGAAAGAGGGAGAGACAGACAGATGGACAGTAAGGGACAAACCCCTCCCTGGGAGGAACCAAAGATTCAGGAGGGACTCAGTTGTCAGAGCTTATTGAATTGCAGGGGCTCAGACTCTGCCTCAAACTGCCTTAGAGAATAGGTTCACTGGGCCTGAAGTGGAAGTTGGCAAGGCCCAGGTGGGCACAACATTAGGACATGTCCTCCCCTAAGGAAAATGGCCACCAGCCCCTCCAGGCTTGTGTCCTCACAGCGCACCATCCCAGGGGCAAGAGTCTTTTATCCCCAATCTGGAGATGGGCTCTGAGTGGCCAGGCCTGGGTCATGTGCTCACCTGGGGCAAGGCGGGGAGCGGTGTGCACCTGTGGAAGTCCCCCAAAGACATCGGGGTGGTTGGTCCCCAAGGAAGTGAGACTAGATGCCTGCAGGAGTAAAACCCAAGGCCACCCCAGCAGGAGTAAGGAATGGTTCTCCCCTGCAGGACAGAAGCTGGCCTCCAGCAGAGAGGTGGGTCCATGGGAAGAGGGGTTCTTCTAGGCCAAGAGACGATGAATCCTGGTGGAGGCTGGAGTAGGCAAAGGGGACCCCTCATCCTCTCTAGTTTCCTGACATCTCCTGCACTTGATTTTCTTACCCCTGCACTGGACGTTCCCTCTTTGCGTCCTCCCCAGCTGTCCCTGTGGAGAACATGCCAGGATGGGAATGGGGCCTTTTGCTTCAGGCCACCTGTGGTCTGATTCCTGTTTGGCCACCACGAATGATGATTGAGATGGTGGGTCTTGCTTTTCCTTTTGAACCCGCCCGACATCTGTCTCGCCTGCCTCCGTCTGGGTAGAGGAACCCAAAGCTCACCCTTGTTCCTGCTTTGTGGAGTCATTTGTCGGCATCATGGGCGATCGCTCTGGGAGCTTTGTACCTCCTTTTTGTCCCAAGAGGGAGACAGGTTGGTTTGGGAAATGAAAGGATCGGCCAATAGCAGTCTGGGTCACATCAAAGCCAGCGCCAGCCGCCAGCCAGGTGAGCCAGCTCGCCACAGCTGCCCGGGTGTGGGAAGTCCGGGTTGTCAGAGGCCTTGGCCCGAGCCCCAGCTCTGCTTCAACTCGCTGCACGATCTCAGCAAGTTTCCCGTCTCTCTGTGCCTCGGTTTCCTCATTTGTCACACAAGAACACCAAAGGGTCGAAGGGTACACGGAGTGATGTTACCAGCTTTGGCGCTATTCCGTCCTCTCCCTAGAGCCTCCGAAACAGCCTGTGAAGTTTCCCGGGGAGCTGACTCTGTCTGTACCCCCTTCTGTCCCCTCGTTGGGGTGGGCGGTGCTTGGAACACGTGGCCCTCATTTTAGGATGAGTGCCGCTCTGCTGGGAGAATCTGCTGTGACACCTGTAGACCGGCTGCCCCCTCTCAAGGTTGCTGCCCCCTTCAGGCCCCCCCCCCGCAACAGCCCTCCTGTCGCCCTCCCTGCCTTCCGAGGTGACGCTAGCCCCCACTGCCACCTCCCCACGCCCAGCCATTAGCCTCACTTCTCACTGGCTGCTCATCAGCACAGTAATCATTTTCAGATTTACAAGCATTAAATATTTTAATTTAATGCCTTGGCTCTCTTGTAATTCATGCACTTAATTATATGATAATTACTCAAATGAAAGAGATACAGCTGCTGCCGGATCAATGCTGAGGGAAGACTGGGTGTTGAGTTGGACTGTTTTTGGGGAAGCGCCCCCCCCTTTTTTCCCTCCGGGCTGCATAGCCCCTCCTCCCCGAAGCCATGCTGAGGCCGGGAACATGCACCCATCTGAGCAGGAACAGGGTGTGGGGCCTGCCCTGGCCTGTGACCCCGACTCCTGTGGGTGCTGCTCCACAGACAGAAATATGCCGATGGGCAGGGAGGGAGGACTTTAGGGCCCTCCTTGGCGGGTAGAGGGCAAGTCCGTTCTCTGCGCCTGCTCAAGGGGGCACAGGAGGCTGGGAATGCTGTCTGGGCCCCTGTGGCAGGTGGAGAGACCAGGGAGCCTGTCTCCCCCTTGGTGATGGGTGTCTGGGGACAAGGAGTGGGGAGCGACTTCTCTGAGCATCTCCCCTGAAGATGGAGAGAGGCCTGGGCCTTCTCCCACTGACCGCGAAGGGGTTTGCAAGGACAGATCGGGGAGGGGTGGGTGCACGGCGCTTTCTTGTTCCTGTCTCTCCTCCCCTCCCCCCCCGCCTTTCCTTTCCCGCTCTCCGTCCATCCTTTCCCTTTTTATTTTATTTTTCTCCCTTTTTCTCTCTTTCCCCATTGATATCGAAATTTGAGTTTAATGCCTGAAGGGTACTGGTTATGTTGTAAGAACTGGAACGGTCCCTCTTTGGCCGGAATTTCAGCTCCCCCCTGCACCAACATGGGTCTGATGCTGCGGCGTGGGTCCACCGGAGGCCCGTTATGGCTGATGGCACCAGCCCATGTGCGAGGCAGGTGGCGTTGCCTTGGCCAGGCCCTCCTCGGGTCTGGGGATGGCAGCCCTGGGGAGGTCCTCTGCAAACCTGAGCTTGCTTCCTTGGGGAGTAAAGTCCCTCCTCTCTCAAGAATCAAAGCCTAGCACCAGGTAGAGGGGTCCTGAGGCCAAGCCCTAGTTACAGGGCCCTGCAGTGTTGTGGCCAAAGCTTGTGAAGAAGTTGAGTCGGGAGGTTAGAATTTGCAAGCCAGTGACCAGTTGAGGCTTCTGAAAGTGTCCGGGTTTTTAGGGTGGGGAGCCTCCCGGTGCAGGGGAGGGCCTTGGCCACTCCCGGCCCGCACATTTCCTGGGCATGGGCAGAGACACACACTTGCACTGAAAAGGGTTACAAACGGTTTGCCCCGTATGCACACAATTTTCAGCTAGCTTACCGCAGCTGCGGCACCGTGCTGATAGATTAAAAGCAGCAACCAGCCCCAGAATGAAGTGTATTAGAACTCCTGCTGGGTCGAGCTGGGGAGAGGCCCACACAGCTGTCATCTAGGCCAAGTTTCCAACTGAAACCTCAAGAACAGGATGGAACTCGGAGAAAAGTTAGCTTTCTAAATGAGGTGGCCGGCTGTTCATCGGGAAGGGGGGGGGGGTGGGCAGAGGGACCGGGGGAATGCTGGGGATTTAAAAGATGAGAGCAGGTGACTGGTTGGGGGTGTCCTGCCTGGACCGGGAACTTTGTACCCACCTGGGGTCTCTGAGGCCAGGAACAAAGAGGAGGCTGTAGGCGTGGGCCCCGTCGCAGGCACCGTGTCCTGGGCTCTCCCTGGGCCTGGCTCCAGACAGCTGGCTTGGGAGTTGGGTGAATAAGAAAGACATCTAGGTGTTTCCACACTGTGTCCAAAGGGCCCCAAACGCTCAGGGCTCCATGGCTAAAATAACAGGGTGGCCCTTGGATTTAGGGGACTGCACAGGTCTACCTGTGCCCAGGAAAAATGAGCTGTCAGTCACTTGCCCCCAGCTGACCTTAATTTCCCCCTGGCTGCAGCAGAGAGGCCCAGGCTTTTCGACTTCAATTTTGCATTGTTTTAAGGGATGTCATCTCCTCATGATGAGAAAGGCTCTTGGCAGGGGTCTGGCTTTGGCCCATGAGTCTGACTTCAGGATGGGGGAGGGGTATTTTCCATTGTCACAGATGCCACTTGAGAGCCCATCTAGACCACCCCAATTCTTTTTTTTTAATTTTTTTATTGTTACCTTAATCACCATACATTACATCATTACTTTTTGATGTAGTGTTCCATGATTCATTGTTTGTGCACAACACCCAGTGCTCCACGCAGAACGTGCCCTCTTTAATACCCATCACCAGGCTAACCCATCCCCCCACCCCCCTCCCCTCTAGAACCCTCAGAGTCCATCATCTCTCATGGTTCGTCTCCCCCTCTGACTTACTCCCCTTCATTCTTCCCCTCCTGCTATCTTCTTTTTTTTTTTTCTTAACATATCTTGCATTATTTGTTTCAGAGGTACAGACCTGTGATTCAACAGTCTTGCACAATTCACAGCGCTCACCATAGCACATACCCTCTATCACCCAGCCAACCCATCCCTCCTCCCAACCCCCACCACTCCAGCAACCCTCAGTTTGTTTCCGGAGATTAAGAATTCCTCATATCAGTGAGGTCATAGGATACATGTCTTCCTCCGATTGACTTATTTCACTCAGCATAACACCCTCCAGTTCCACCCACGTCGTTGCAAATGGCAAGATCTCATTCCTTTTGATGGCTGCATAATATTCCATTGTGCATATATACCACCTCTTCTTTATCCATTCATCTGTCGATGGACATCTTGGCTCTTTCCACAGTTTGGCTATTGTGGACATTGCTGCTATAAACATTGGGGTGCATGTACCCCTTCGGGTCCCTACATTTGTATCTTTGGGGTAAATACCCAGTAGTGCAATTGCTGGGTCGTATGATAGCTCTCTTTTCAACTGTTTGAGGAACCTCCATACTGATTTCCAGAGGGGTTGCACCAGCTTGCATTCCCACCAACAGTGTAGGAGGGTTCCACGTTCTCCACATCCCCGCCAACATCTGTCGTTTCCTGACTTGTTAATTTTAGCCATTCTGATTAGACCAACCCGATTCTTAGAAAAATCACAATGCCAAGGGAGAAAACTGGGTATTGGTTTTTGGGGGGATATATCCTTATTTTTGCAGAAAGCAAAATGCTTCCCACTGGAAGGGCCAGGTGAGTCTTTACTGGGTATCGGGGGTGGGGGAACTAAAGTCAACTAAATTGTTGCTATTATGATGATTATAAATAGTACAGCGTATGCCCATAATTCAGTTGTAATTGCATATGTGGATATCACAGTGAATTCATTTCACAAACATTGACTAAGCTCTCCCTCCACCAGCTCATCAGCCGAGTGGGCGGGAGCCTTGTAAGTATTGGGTACACTTGGTCTTTGAGGAGGTACAAACCCAGGCAAAGAGCCTGGTGATAAATGCTTCTGGTGGCACACGTCTACCGGGACGCTCTCATGTCAGGAAGGGGTCTGCTTTCCAAAGCCACCATGAGTGCCTTCTGCCCATCAGATGGCAGGAAATGAGCTCAGCCTGTTGGTGGCATGATTGGAGGCTCCTGAGCAAATGAGGTGGTGGCTTGTTTCCTAAAGTGCAATCAGATTTGAGGTGTTGTAGCTGTTTGCTTGGATTTCTGAGCTGGCCCTGCTGGTAGGATGCGTGGATGCTCGTGGCAGGCTGGGGGGAGGCAGGGGTACAGACCCGTGCCATTTGCTTGGGCCGCCGTGGCCCAAGGATGTGGGTGGGAGCATTCAGACGGGTGTAAGTGGCCAAGGACACAGCTCTGGAAGGCAGGTCCTAGACCTAAGTTTGAGTCCTAGCTCTGCCTCTGGTGGCCTGCATGACCTTGGGCATGCTGTTTAACCCCCCTGTGCCTGTTTCCTCCTCTATAAACTGAGGCTAAGGGTAGCAACTGTCTCAGGGCTGTCGTGAAGATTAAAAGAGGTAACATGTAGAATGCTTGTGACTTTATTTGGACGTTGTAAGTACCCAGTGAATGTGAAGAGTTTGGTCACATTCCTCTTTAAACTAGACTAGTTTGGCAAGAAATTTAGAACCTTAATGTATCTGGAATCCATTCACCAGTCTCTTCCACATATACCCAGATTTCCTTGCATGCCCGCCATGATGAGGAACTCACCCTCAGACTGCCATTACAATCATAGACAGGTGTCTTGGACCCAGTTTCCGAACTCTGTCCTTTTTTTTTTGGCAGTTCTCACCTGCTACAAAGACTTTCCTGACTTTCTCTTCGGTGTAGATGCCCAAGAAAAGTTAATAGCTGTCACCCGTTGGGTGCTTACTGGGGGCAAGTGCTGTGCCAAGCACTGTCCATATATTACCTCGTTCATCTACCCAAGTCCTAAGGGGAAGGTATTATTTCACCTACATTCTACTGATGAGCAGACGGTCAGAGAGTTGACTTGTGTCAGGGTCACACGGATCTAGGGGGGCCGGCTGGGACTGAGATCGGGTCTGTCTGATGTCCAAACCCTTGTTCTTAACCATTATCCTTGCCAAGCAAGCTCAAAACCAACCAACAATCCCTTGATCTTTTTCTCTGCATCTTCCCTCTCGAGCCCAGTGAGCCTACCTTCCCACAACGGTCTCTTCTCCTCGATGTTTTAGTTGCCTGATTCGGGGCAAGTGCATACAGCTGTTACCTTGAGCGCAAGGTGTTACATATCCAGTGTCTCACAGCATCATGAAACTGGTTGGATAACTTCTGTCTGCAGGAGACAGAAACCACTCACCACTGTTATATAGTCTCTTAAATTAATAAAAGCAATAATCTGATAAACTGGTTATTATAATTTATCCACATAAAGCAGAGCATGTGCCTGAATTGTCAGTCGGGCCTCAAACCGGTAGAAAATAGCCAGCAATTACCAGAGCCTCAGTGAGCAGGGCTGCTGCAGTCCTGTGGTCTTCAAATTAGGAGAAATAATGAATGCATCCAGAACACATCCATTTTCAGCAAGTGCTGCATGGATTATAAAATTTATTATCAATAAAATTATTCATTTGTGCCCTATACCGCACTTAATGCACCTGAAGTGAGAAATTAGAAGTGTGTTTAATTCTGGGGTTGGAAGAAAATACAAGTGCAGCAAATTTGCAGTAATAGGAGAAAGTTAATGCCTGGCAAAAAGAAATCAATTTAGCTATTGCTATTATATTTGGGGAGAGTAGGTTGATTTCTCTTTCTTTCTTTCTTTCTTTTTTAATCATAAAAATATACAGGTTCACTTGGATCCCTGGTTCTAGTCTTGCTTTCAAAGACATAATTAAGGAGAAGGTATGAATTAGGGGGAACGTACAAATGTGAATAATGTGTGTGTGTAATGTCTCTCTGTCTATACATACGCACATATATGTGTATCTAAGATTTGTGTACGTACCAATGTATTTCTCCGTACATCTGTACACACATACACAGGCAGAGTGATGCACATGCTGGTAAATTTATTTATTAAATATTTTACTTATTTACTTTGAGAGAGAGTGTGTGCATTTGCAAGCAGCATGAGGGGCAGAGGGAAAGGGAGAATCTCAAGCCACCCAGGCATCCCTCTGGTAGATATTTAACAACTAGCAGTTTTGGGGGGGGGGCAGGGAAAGAGAATTCTGATTTGTAGCATTCACCAATTTCTGTGGTGTAAATATTGCCACCAGGGCTGGTTTTTGAGCTCCCAGCATGACTTCACCGAGCGTGAGGCTGGGGAGGGAGGCACGCCGTCTGCTCACACGAGCCCCCCCATCCCCCTGGCTGCACCATGCCTCGGTTTTAGACACCTACTGAGACCTAGCGTATCTGCGGCGAAGGGAAAAAAGAAAGGAGGGGTGAGTCGCCTCCATCCATTGGGCCCTGAGTGTCATCTGTGTGTCTTTGCCAAGCGTCAACCTCCTTTGGTGAATTTGCACCGATATGTTATGCGAGGAAAGAGCCGGCCGCCTCCCCTGGAAGCATGGTGACTTTTATTTTCATGAAGTTCCCAGGGAAAAAGGGAAAACGAAGGGAGAGCGGAGGTGAAGGAGAAGGGGCAGGCCCTGGGCCCCGCTTTCCCTCCCATTAGCAGCACCAGTGCGTCTTCAGGACGCTCGGCAGACTGGCCTCGGTTTCCATCCAGCCATTGTTCTTTTTTGCACCGCCTTTGCACACTGTGGCGCGTTGGGGGAATTTCAGCAGTTGGAATATACATGAAAAGAGTTCCGCTCCACTTTCATAAGGTCCCTAGACGGCTCGGACGAGGCCTCAAGGCCCCATGGTAGAGCCAGTACCACATTCATATTCCTTCCCATCACCGCACACATGATAGCGCGGAGCCCAGACCAATCGAAAACTTGACAGTAAGCCTTTTGATTTTGCGGGGAAACCTTCATCACGCTGGGAGAGGGAAGGGAATATAGCCCAAACTGGACTTCATACTGTGGCAAGCTTGAAATCCCAGCCCCACCGCAGAGCCGGCTGATTGGAATAGTTGGAAACTGTGTCCAGGAATTCGGCTGAGGGAACTTGGCTCACAGCAACTTCTGCCTTTTTGAAAGAAAAATTGTCCACTGGGAGAGCCACTTGGGGCCTGGGTTTAATCTGTCCAGGCAGGAAAGATTCACGGAAATGATTGGCCAAGTTTCCCTAAAATGCTCAGAGCTCCTGCCTACGTGGGGACTCTCGTGGGAGGGAAGAAGCAGGCTTGACGGCTCCCGGTGACGGCTGTTGTCACTGTCACGACCATGGCTTTGTCACCGGCTCTGATGCTATTGCTATTTTGCTAATCACCAACCTGCCACTCGCGAGATAGCGGAGTCAGAGGTGCACACAAAGCCGCACAGAGCACGTGCTCTTCCGGGAACCTCACCTGCGGGTGACGGGGAGGTGTGTTTCTGGGTATGTCTCTCACTCCTGGCTAAGCCATGGTGACATTTAGGAGCCCCAAGGGCCAAAGAGAGCCTGGCATTGAAATCCTGGCCATCCACGTGGCAAACCCACAAGCAGCAGTTGGCTGTCTCTGTTGGGGGAGGGTGCATCGGTTCGCTGAACTGGGAGAGTGCCTGACGGCACCCATCTGTGTCTGAAGATGTTCGAGAACGAGGGACCCTGACGGGACGTCCCCATGAAAGTCAAGGATCTTCACTGGCATTGCCCAGGACATCGTGCTGATTCAGGCTCTTGGGAGAGAGAGAAGTCAGTGATGTTGAGAGAGGATTGGGTTGGAGTAATTTCTGCAGCTAGATGGAGCCTGATGAGAAAGTCCACTTGGCCTCCCGGTAAGACTGGGGTAAGGGGGACATCTCTTGCCATTTGACCCCAGGCTGATGCTTGCACCCGCCTTACCTTACTTTACCAAAGGAGCCTTTTCTTTTTTTCTTTTTATTTCCCATTCTCTGCTTGGGCCCCTGACCTCATCTGGCCTCGTTTTCTCAGGTGACCGGACACAGAGTGTGGCTCTGCGCGCCGAGTGGGGAGGACCAAAGCCGGAAGTGGGAATACCCGGAGGCGGGGCCCTGGCTTTGGCGGTTTTGTGTAGTGAGGTTACAGGTGAGGTCAGTAGATCTCGGTTTCCTGATGTGTGGGCCTCAGTTTCCCTATGTGTGAGAGAGAAAGCACCCTCACCCAAACGCACTCCTGCTTCCCCGAGGGGCACTTTGGACCTGAGGGGCACAGGAGATGATGGAAAGTGGCAGGTGCACTTAGATCTCCAGAATTCTCCACCATGGGGGTGGCCTGGGCTGGGAGGCGCTTCCGGAGGCTCCTCAGCAGCTCAGGATGTGGCCCCACTTTGAACAGCCCCCACCCCTGAGACCCATTTCCAGGGGGTCATGATAGGCATTGCGGGGCCTGGCCAAGTGGGTCCCCCTTCCTCACTCCCAGATACACCTTGGTGCTGATGCCAAGACGATTCAGGGAACGTCAGGAACCTAGTAATTTCTCAGCTGGAGAGCGTTGTAAAAATAAATGTCTTCTGGAGGTTGAAAGGTTGTCAAATACACACTGAGCCTAATTGGGTCCTCAAAATGTGCAATTCCCGCTGATTTTCATGGAAGGTGTGTGTGTGTGTGTGTGAGAGAGATTCTCTGGGAAAATTGGGCAAATGATAACTTCTGAGGTGTGTAGATGTGCTCATGTGCCTGGATCTGTGGATAGGTCCCCCGTTGAGCAAAGGGCATGATATCCCCTCCATATGGGGTGATCCCCTCAGACACTTCTGGGCCGACTCCTCTTATCCTGGATCACCCAAGATGGGAAGTGACCTAGGGCCTCTGCCAGGCCAGCCTGGAGGGGTGACCGTGAACCTTTTCTCACGCCATGGGACTTTCTCCCCCACCAGAGTAAATATCATAACACCAGCTAATACTTCTTGAGTGATGGGCCTAGAATAGTTTCAGTGCTTTGCATATATTAGCTCATTTCCATCACCCCTTAGCACTACTCAGAGGTTGCAAGGCTCAAACACAGTGCAGCTGTGAGCTTTGCCCACTATTCCGGGGGTCTGGGTCCCTCCGGGTCTAGACATGAGCCCAAGTTAGGAACACCTGCCTTAGAAAGTTGGCCGTGGGGCTTGGAATTGATTTCAAAAACAATCCTTGTTTCCACTTTACAGAGGGCAAACCTGACTTCAGAGAGCCCCGCGCTGCAGAGCAACCCCGTGACTCTGGCCCCGGCTGGTCTGTTTGCTTTCTCTGGGACCGGACGTGCATCCCTTCCCTCCTTGGTCCTCGGGCTGGTTCCCCATCACCCTACAGCTTCCTAGCCTCAGGCCCTTTCCTCAAATCTAGTTTCCAGCCCTCGGCTGACTTGCTAGAACTGTCTGGGCAGTAATGAAGAGCTGGGTCAGAGACTTCAGGGTGGAACCTCTTCCCTCCTGATCTTCCCTGCTTGCTGGACTCCATTAATCCGGTGGGTGATGAGGGGCCCCTCTGACGCTGCGTATCCTCCGTGGGAGAGGAGCTGAGTCCAGTGCCGGGCGTATGGAAGGACTGGGTGCCCGCCCAAGTGCCCCATTGCCATACAGCTCCTCCAGCCCTACAACAGAAGTGCCTCCCACGGTCCTTAGGTGGAGGAATATCTCGTTCCTTCACCAGGCCCAGCCTCTGGCCATGTCACCCTTGGCTTCCTGTGCACCCACCGCAGGGGCTACGGGCTCAGAGGCCCAGGGCACTGCCCTGGCACCACCCGCCCCAGCCCCTGGGTGCCTCTGCCTCATTCGCCCGGCCTACAGCCCTCTCCTCTGTGACTGATTGTTTGTGCAGCGAAGACAGCCAACCCAGGGAAGAGGAGCAGATACTGGGCTGCAGCGTCTGGCCCCCTTCCTCCTGCCAGGCACTCATTTGTATGCAGAAGGGATTAGGCGGAATTTACCGTGGCCTCACCCTGGGGAGCTGCTCGAGCCCTAGGAATACTCTCCGAAGGCGGCGTGCAGTTGGTAAGATTAGAACAGGCCCTTCTGCCACTGCACACGCCCTGGTCACTCTCCAGGCCGCCGACATCGAAATCATTTTCATTTATAACCTTTTTGATCATCCAGCCTCAAAGAGGGCCCACCTTGTATGACAGCGGGCACCAAAATGGCCCAATTATTTGGAGGAGGAGGGAGCAGCTGAAAACAGTCAGATGTGAGAGACAGGGCACTTGATCCGGGCTCATGGCTTTTTTTCCCTGGCTTCCCCCACCAATATTTTTACAGCTGTTGACATATATTGAGTTACATGTGCCTGGGCTAGATCCCCGCGGTACTGTTTCAAAGATCTGTTCACCATAAAGTGTGCTGTTCTCAAGTAAATGACTGACTTCAAGAAAGCACAGTAGTTTAAATGTTACTATAAATACAGGAGCTAAGACATTTTAATTATAATTTTTGAGTTATACAGTGTTCTGTAAGTACACCAGGCATTTACAGAAGAACTTGTGTTGAGCTCCAAGACACTGCGCTCTCGTGTGGGTAAAGAAGTAACTGCAGCCCCGGGGGTGACCGGACTCCTGTTTACTCCGGGCCTGGGAAGGGAGGGGGAGGCGTCCGTGGAAGTGTCCCGGGCGTTGGGATCCATTGCACATGTATTTATCGAGCCCCTCTGTGTGCAGAGTCCTGAGCTGAGGGCTCTTGGGGGGTCTCAGAGTGGATGGGGCAAAATCTGCACGCCCACGTTGATAAGCCCGTGGGAGAGGACAAACTAGCGAAGCAACGTGAGAGGCGCCAGAGTAAGAAGATGCGCACTGTGAGCGCTAAAGAAGGGGCATCCGGCTCTGTCGAGGGGAAGGGGAAGGCTTTGGAGAAGAGGGGATGCCGTGCTCTGTCTTGAAGGGTGAGCCACAGGGACTAAAATGAATGAAACCCAAGTCCGTCTTCGGTGTGCAAGCAAATATTCTGAGCAGGCTGCACCCAGTGCCCTGACTCTGTGCATGGCTTGCCTTGTCCCTGATGCCCCGGAAGTCCCCCCACACCCCACAACTCAAAAGCTCCAAGGGGCAGGACGATGTTCATGGCCTCGTGGGCTTGAAAACTCAGCCCTCGGGAGGGTCGGGTGAAGAGAATTAGTAGTTGAGAGGAAAGGGGGGTCAGCCTGTGGGTGCCGTGTTGTTGCAGTTTTGATGGGAGCGGTCTTTGGGGCATCCCCTTGTTAAGGCTCAAGTGCTAAGGCACTGGGTTAAGGGACAGGTGCATGACTATGATCCATCTGACATCCAGCCATGAAATATTCATCCTCCACCTCCCCATCCATTCTTGTCATCCATCCGTCCCTCATCCACCAGCCCATCTAGTTACCTAGACACTCCTTGTCCATCTACCCATTCATCCTTGCGTCTACCATCCGTGTAACTGTTCATCCACCGTCCTGTCCTTCCGCCGATCCATCTGTAATCTGTGAAACATTATAGCTTAGGGATGAAAAGCAGAGGTTCTGCAGTCAGATTTCTTGAATTCACATCCAGTCTCCATCACTTACTAGCATTACGTCCTTGGGCAAGCTACTTAACTTGTGAGTTAACACTTTCCATCTGTACAATGGGGGAAAATAATGGAGGTTAGCAAAAGTGTGCCGCAGCGATTAAATGAGACGTTACACGCAAAGTGCTCGGCACAGTGCCTGGCATGTAGTAAGACCTCCATGAATGTTGGTTTTGTTTGCTGAGTGACACCTAAGTGCCAGACGCTGTCCCACAGCCTGGAGTGACCTCCAGGCATAGGCTGGAGAGGTTCCTCCTGGAGCAAAGTCTTCTGCCTCATAGCAAGGGCTGGCATTCGAGCAGAAGGGACTTATGGCATGAACATTAAGGACTATTAAGGAATGGGCAGTATATTTTGTTCTTATTGCTATTTGGGGTGAGGGGGATTTCCATCTTATGTGTCTGTTCCTACCCTGTTTTTAGTGTAGGCATGTTTGGCCCCTATCCATGAGATCTCTTAAAAACTATTTTAAGCAATTAATTATGAAATAAACATACAAAATACCAAAGAAAAGGAAACTCCTTGGTGAGGTGTCTAAGAGCCCAACTGCCGTCTTGACAAAGCCCTTAATTTGAAGATGCCGTTTGGACTGCATAGACTCAATATCCCTTACATTCTAATTTGTTTGGTCTTTGACTGTTGTCACATGTCTTTCTTGAACATATACATGTTGAGCTCCAGCTGTATACCAGGCACCATGCCAGGTGGTTTTGTCTTTTAAGATCTTACGTAACTTCACGGTTATTTTCTCCAGAGCGAAATAGACCAAAATCTTGACAATAGCTTTCAAAGAGAGGTGAATTGAGGGTGATCTTTATCTGGTTTTGTACTTTGCAGATTTTCTAGAGTAACCACACAGTCTTTCATATCAGCAGAAAATCCAGCTAAAAACAATCCAGTAAAGTCTGAGCCCCTGCCCTCACAGAGCTTACAGCCAAGCAGGAAGACAACCATTTACACCCGCCGAAGTGGTGACGTAGGATTGTAGGATTGTACTAATGTAACTGCACTCTCTGAAAACAAGTGGAATTCTCTGGAATGGCTGGCCCTCGGGGCACCTGGGCACACACCAGCCGTTGCCTAGTCGATTCTTGGCGCTTAGACCACCGCGTCCCAATTCAGTTAAATTGTCCTGACTAGACAAGCCAGGGAGAGAGGGTGTTCAGCCAAACTGTTTGGGAAGTAACTGGGATTTGGGGAGCTCTGCCCTCTGTAACCTGTTAGAAGACGTGGAGTGGGCATGGTCATCGAGGCAGGCTGTGGGGATTGGCAGTGGCAGGGGTCCTGCCTTTCAGATCTGGCGGGTATATAGAAGAGAATGCTTGCTGCCAGCTGAGGGGCACTGCGGTACTGGGCTTCTACCCTGGGGGGGGTCTAAGACGGGGGAAGGGAGGAAGTGTGTCAGCAAGCCCTAGAACTTTCTGTCCATTCGCTGAGAATCTGGAGATGGCAGCTATAGTGATGTGTCTCCTGCCCACTTGTGGCCTCGGGTTTGGCCAGATAGGGTGGTATTTGGTGCTCTGTCAGTGTGGACGTGTTATAGTGTTGTAAGTCTTTACAGAGTCATTGTTAGGAGAGAAAAGAAGTCATTGTTTTGAGGGGATCAGGAAGCCAAGAATCAGAATGGATGCTGGGGATAGGTTGGGGATCCTCCTGCCCCCAGGGTGGGACTGTGCTAGGATGAGGCGTCACCCTTCCCTGTCACTGTTTGGTACATGACTTTGGTCCAGTCACATCACCTTTGGGGGCTTCCGTTTCCTGTCAAATGGGGCATCTTTCCCTCACGTCATCTTGTGAGCATCGTCACTCAAGAAAAAGGTTATGGAAGCATTTCGGAAACTGGGGAGCTTTGTACCAGTGAAAAACAATAATTCGTGAAGACTTTTAAAACCATCAGCTGATCTACTAAGAGTGATTGTTATTAGGAAATACATATCAGATTTTAATGCCGTAATACCTTATATTTGTTTATATATTTAATAATGACCGTAATGTTGAAACTGCTGTTGATTTTTGAGACCCATTATTGTGCCAGACACCGGGCAGTTGCCACTTTCAGCCCTTATAATGTCCCTACAAGGTAAGTGTCATTATTGTCAGTTTCCAGTGGAGTCGGAATTTGAACCCAGCTCATGCCCTTTGTGTTTGGCCTTCATGCTTCCTAAAGCACCTTTGGTTCTGTAAAATGAATTTCGGTCCTCATAACAATCCCAAGAGAGAGCCACTATTTTATACCCATTTTATAGCTGGGGATAGACCTAAAGGTGTTTCAGGTCCCGGGACCCTATGTTCTTGCTCACCCTGTAAACACTGGTCTCCAGGACACAGTGGGCCTAGGAGTGGCCAAGGAAGTGCATTCTCCTGCATCCCTGCCCCCTCCTAGACGGGTCAGAGGGAGCCCTTGGGGGGAGGGGTACCCCTGGTTTCTCTTTTGCCTTGAGGGATCTCGGCCTGGCTTCCGAATGAGAGCCTGCAAGGTGCCTTCCGTCACCTGGGATCATGCATGTGGTTTTCTCTTTTTTTCCTGCCTTTCCGGAATGACACACTTGTGCTTGTCCCTTTGGTTTAGCCAGAAACCGAAAGTGTGTCTTCTCAAATGCAGACTGACGTGCTTCTTTTATAAATTCTTGGGCATTACTATTGATTTTTGGCTGAGGATTTCGAAATCCTATCTCTAGGACTCAGGAGATTTCCCTGCTGCAGTAATAATGCATTGTCATTCTTAATATCTCCAGTCTCTGACACAATATTCATATCAGGCTGCCGATGAGTGGCGTCAGCACAACCTTGGGGACGGCGGCGGGGCTGGCTGTGAGGGCACACGGGCACCTCCCTCCCGCTCCTGCCCGCCTCCTCAGCATTTGATGGGGGCGCCGCGTGCATGAGTGGTGGGGTTTCTATCCCCTTCCCTGCGCACCTTCCTCTGAGGCCCAGAGAGGGGCAGGGGCTTGCCCAAGGTCACACAGTGAGTTGGAGCTGGTACTTGGGCCTCCTCTGCCTTGCTTTTACCTGGTTATTCAGGTGCCGCCGACTCTGTGTCTACAAGGGGCGAGGCAGGAACGAGAGCAAGTGAGGCAGACTGGGGAGAGCAGGGGCTCCTAGCAGAGAGCCCAGGCCTCGCCACTGTTGTCCTGGGGGATTGCATCTTGGAGAGTCCAGGTGTGCTGAGTTTTCAACAGAAGCCCCCGATCCAGATTTTAATGTAAAATTTTTGGCTATTTTAAATGTTGGCAACTCATTACCACCCCCCACCCTCCCCCCACACTCACATAATGTGACCCCTCAGAGAAAACCACAGCTGTGGGTTGAGGGCTGGAGTGGTCATGCCCTGTGTCCCAGCCAGAGGCGGGGGCCACTTGGTTGATCCGCTTGTGGGAACATTTTGCTGGTCCAGAATCGGGGCCCACCCCCGTCTTCTCTCCCAGGGCCTTGTCTTCAAGCCCCTTCTCCTGCTCGAGCTCCCGTGCTCCCGAGGGTCTTCTTGCTCTTCCAGTGGAGAAAGTGCCGGCTCTCGGGGATCCAGCCTAAGGGCACCCTGTGCGTTTTGAAGTGTGTACAGGCCTGATCCCACCCCTCAGGCCTGGCTGTCCTTTGTCCCTGTACTGCTAAGAAGACAGAGCTACTGGCTTGGCCTCCAGGACCTTCTGGGCGAGTCACTGAATAGGTTCCCACTGAGGGATTGTTTTTCTAGTTCTTGGAATTGATGCTGCTTAGACCATAAAAATAAAAGGCCCGTGTCCTCGATACTTGGAGTTGTCTTGTGAATGAGCGGATGTGCAGGGGGATGGAGGGAGTCGTGTTTTGAGGTCCTCATAGGAACCGATGCCCCGCAGCTGGCCAGAGTGACTGATGCTGCTGGAGTTGAAGGGAGAGGCCTGTGACGGGGGAAAGCAGATGATTGGACGCTTGAACTGGGGTTGTCGAAGATCTGTGAAAATTGGAGCAGCCCAGAAACATTGTTTTCTTAGCTGCAAAAACCATTTAGTCAAAATGGTAGGACGTTGTGAGCGGGAAGGAAGGTGGTGGGAGCCACGCCTCTCGCCATCGTCCCAGCAGAAAGGCCATCCTCTTGGGGGCCCACCTGGACACGGGACTGGGATGGCCAGTCTGATGTCAGGGGAGAGCCCAGGCCTTGGGGGAGGTTGTGCTGATTCTGTCCGGGGCGCGGTGAGAAGCACCCTGGTCTGTCCTCCCTGTGTGTCTGTGACAGGGGGGCGAGCTCCCCACCTCCCCCCCCCCCGTGAAGGGCTCCCTGCTGCAGCCAGGAGGGGCGCTAATCATAGTGGGGGACCCCGCCGTGCCAGACAGTGTGCCCAGCCCCACCTGTGGACCATCACATGGACTTTTCCCAGCCGGCTGTGGGGCAGGTGGTTGTGGTCGTCACAGGGAGACTGGTTGGGTCAAGCTCGCTCCAAAATTGTTGACTGAATGGGAGCTCTGCTCGGGGCTCTGTCCTCTCCCTGTGTCTCTGTTGCCCCCGTGCCTCCCCTCATCCACACACAGTGCCCTTTCCTGTGCCCAGGAGGACCAGGAGGGGCCAGGGACCCTCTTGTCGCCAGTGTGGTCAGCAGTGAGTGCTGGGAAGCCCAGGGAGGGCTTAGGGATGACGGACACTTCGAGGCTTGGTGGAGAGAAGGCCGGAGGCTGGGGCTTGGGTTCTGGCAGGGCTACAAACCTATGAGATCTTTGCAAAATGGGCTGCCCGCTCTGAGTCTCAGCTTCTGTTCCATAAAACGAGGGAGTTGAAGCAGCCAGCGTTTTTCCAGTGGTAGGCTCTAACCCACTAGCAAATCATGAAATCAACTTGGGATGGTCACAGTCAACGAAATGAAAAAGGAATTAGTAAGGCAGAGCAGAGCATGGGATGGGACAGAATAGAATGAAATAGAGGGAAGGGAAAGGAAGGGAGGAAAATGCCAGAAGACATCACACTTAGGAAGCTCACATGTAGTTACATTAATTTTTTTTTTTTTTTTTTGGTTTTGCGTGTGTCTGTTAGTGTGTGACTAGGTCATGCATAGGTCTTTCTTGCTGTAGGTTACAGTTTAAAAATTTGAAAAAACAGGGCGCCTGGGTGGCTCAGTTGGTTAAACGACTGCCTTCGGCTCAGGTCATGATCCTGGAGTCCCGCGATTTAAAAAAAATTTTTGAAAAAACACGGGTTAGTTGGCCTACAAACCTTCTTCTAAACCTTACAGTTCATAAGCGTAGTTACCAGCTGAGTTGATCTTGGGCAAGTTCTAATCATCTCTCCATGACTCACTTTTTCTCATCTGTAAAGTGGGAGTTATTCAGTGTCCAGCACAAAGAGTTGTTAGGAGGACTCAGTGAAGGAACCATGTGATGTGGTCAGCCCACGAGTACCCAGTACCTGCTCCTTGCTAGTTGGCACTGCTATGGGTGTTATGTCCACTCTTAGACAGGGGGAAGGGGGTGAGGTGCCAGATCTACCATGTTTTAGGTCTTCCTCAGCCCACCTCTAGATGGGAGGAGGAAAAACGGGACCTGCAGTGCCTTGGCTCTCCTGCATAGCCCAAGGACTGTCCCAGGGCGGTGCAGCTGATGCGGCGTTGACCAGGAGGTGCATCTCTGAGCAGAGCCCTGTGCCTGTCTGGGGGAGAGCTCTTCTCTGCCCTCTGGGGGGAGGCTGGGGAGGGCCCCGGGCAGGGCCGGACATGGGCCGGGCAGCCTTCCGTCACCCATGGAACCACTGCTGCAGCATGCCACTCCCTGGGCAGAGCTGAGAGCCACTGAGCCCCAGCAGTTGGGAGCCCGGCTGACGGTCCCGGGGCACCGGACCTGTCACCTGCAGCTGTCTGAGCATTTCTGCCTTTGCTTCCTGCGAACCTTTGTGCCCCGGCTCCATTTTGAAGCATGTGAAGTGGGCACACATCTATGACAATGAGGACTTTTTTTCCTGCCACCCTTCCCCACCCCACCTTTCCTTAACAATGCAAGATGGGTCCATGATGAAGTGTTTTAAAAAAAGAAAAGAAAAGGGCCAGAAATGAAAAAAGTTGTCCAGGAAGCTGCCTGGTCAGGTTCGTGCTGCAAGAAGTAGGGACTCGGGTCGAGGCCCAGCCCTGCCCCCGCCAAGGGAAGGGAAAGGAAGGATGATACCCGAGTTGTATTTTTGGCAAGGGAACAAGAGTGCGTGGGGCCGGGCGTGAGTGCCAGACTAGCAACCGACAGGGGACCCTCCACTGTTCGGGAACTTTTCCTGATTTGGGCACAATTGACCATACCGAGAGGAGCAAGGTCATTGGTTGGCTGTCAGGGGAAAGCTTTGTGCTTCCAGAAGGCGGCTTCTTCCCCCTCTCCCTTTGCTCCACTCCGCCTTCCCGTCTCTTTCCCCTTCTCTTTCTCCCGAGGTGCAGATGGCCACATTTGCAGGTTAACTGGAACAGCTGGAGATGCATTATTAGTTTCCCGCTGCTCCTTCATATTTGCTTGGATTTTTTTTTTTTTTAACGGCAACATAATTTACAACTAGTACGCTGGTGTCAGAGCTGGCGTGTTCTAAATCCGCATCAGATTTATGTAATGCCGTTGCTTATCAGTGAATGAAGTCATAATTATTGCTTTGTACCATTAAATAGCATAAATATATAAACTGTTATACAAATTGCAGCAAACGTTTCCTCTGGGGAGCTCTAGACCAAATTTTAATGTCGTGCATTTGTCTGGGATGGCAGTTTCTATGGTATATAATAATGTTGATAAATTTTACTGTAGCGAGTGACATTTTAAAGCATTAATTTTGGTTGCTAAAAAAATTCTGAAGGATGCTCAGACCAAACTGGGAGGTGCTCTGAGAACCAGCTGGGTGAGGCTGGGTGAGGCAAGGTTTCTCTTTAAGAGTACAACGGTGGGGGCGGGGGGGCGCGTGTCACCTCCCAGGGCTCCTCTCCACAGGAGATCGCCCCCCTCCTCTCCCAACTCCCAAAGGAAGGCAGCGGAGACATTTTCCATGGCGATGATGATAATTAATTTCAAAAAATTCAAATCGATTCATTTCTCCCTTAAATTTGAAGTGTGCGAGGAGGAAGTGGAAGGAGGGCCTGGAAAATGCACAATTGGTGGGGAGGGTCCTCCTCGTAACCTCCTTCCCAATTATGTAAATTCTGTGTGGGGTGAAAAAAAATCCCCATCCTAATTAGAGATGCAACACCTGGCCTCTGACGACGTTTTAGATGCCAGGCGTGCGGTTGCATAGCCTCCTAAAGCCATTATCGTCCAGAGCGACTTGTGCGGAGAGCCCCAGGACGGCACATGGCATTTACCTGGCGGGTTCCTCGGAGAGCCGGGTGGCTGGGAGGACTGCATCACCTCCGCCTTCAGGAGAGGGTGCGGGGCCTGGTGACTCTGTGGGGACCCACTCGCTGCTCAGGAGCGGCCCCAGGGAGACAGAGAGCGTGGGGTGGGCTTCTTGCCCCTCCAGACCCCAGGCCTTGGCGCACTGGAACGTTGTCTGAGAGGCTCTGTCACCATCGGGGCTTCTCAGGTGGCGTTTTCTTTCCTATACCCCCAGCTGACTCCTGCCTGTCTCAAAATCCTTGGAGATCCCCGGTGAGCCTCATTGCACTTAATGAATGTGGCTGTGAGCCGTGTCATCCTTGGCCACGTGTAGGATGACACAGCCTGGCCCCTTGGTCTTGGGGTGGGGCCAAGTGGCTAATTCTGCCCCAAGAGCTGTGAGTGGAGGGAACCTGTGTCACTTCCGGGCCGGGGCATTGAACCTCCAGGGTGACACCCCTCAGAGTTCTGTCTTTTCCTCTCGCATGCCAGAGATGTGGGTGCTCCCATACTTTAGGTACCTGACTGATTTCCACGAGTGGAGCCCCTGCCATGGGTATGAAGGGTGAATTCGAAATAAACCTTTGCTGTTTGCAGCCCTTGTGCTTTGGGTTTGCTTGTTACTACACATTTCCCTTCCTACCTCACTGATACGGGTCCCTGCTGGTTCCCCCCACTTTCATGATTTTCCTCAGGGTGCTGTAAGTGCCAGGAAGCTGGTCGATTCTCCCCCCTCCCTGGAAAGAATATCAAGGAGATACAGATGTGTGCCCATTATTGGTAGTGAAGAAACTGAGGCTCAGAGAAGTTAGATGACTTTCCTAAGGTCACACAGCTTTAGAGGCATCAGGCATCCATGCCTCCCAGTTACAAATATGCTCTTTTCTCCCCCTTGCCTTGCTTTGGAAGAACCGAATTTTCTTTAACAGAGGTCACAAACTCAGTTGCCTTTGAGGATCAGGCAGCTAGAGTGGGGCTATGGATATAATCAATAAGAAGTGGTAATGACTGCAAGGAATATTCCAAAAGCATTAAAATCAGCATTTTGTCCACAGCCTATCAGCTTTGACATTTGCTTCTGTGTCCTAATGACATCTTGAGCTTCCAAAGAAACATTTCTTTAGCTGTTACTGTGTGCTCTCTCTGAGCATCTCTTTCTGAGGTCTGGCCCTTGAGTTGAACCTTGAAATTTCGAATGAAATTCTTACATACTTACTCCTTTGTATCCTCCAACTATCTGACAAGGTCTTTTATAATTAGGATGGGGACTTGCCCTTCACCCTGATCCTCTAGACCCTGAGGGACCTTGTGAGTTCTCTAATCCCAGCTTCCCCTTTCACAGATGAGGACTCTGAGCTCAGAGAGGGAAAGCAACTTACCCAAGGACATGCTTCTGTGGTCTCTTCATTAAAGGGTCACTGTTTGGGAGTGGGGAAGTTTGAATGGGTGTGTGTGTGTGTGTGTGTGTGTGTGTGTTGAGGGGCATGGTTTGAAATGGAGAGGAGAATAGCTAGTAGGGAAGGAAAATATGATCTCCTTAAAAAAGAACTTAACTTTTTTTTTTGCTTAGTCAAAAACACATACCGTGGACTTAACTATGTGCTGGTCAAGTGCTTGATCATTAAAAATAATCTCAGTGATAAGACTACTGCATCTGTAGGTGTAATAATGTGGAACTTCTTACAGTTTAGTTCTTAGTCGTGCTTATATTCCTAACACCCGGCCCTACGCTTTGCACATAACAGAAATTCAGTATTGAATTTAATTGCCTTTATCCCTCTACTACAAATGGTCATAATTAGTAATGGTAAGGAAGTTGGTGTGGCCCAGGGGTTAAGAGCACAGCTCTGTGCCTGGGATGCTGGGCTCCATCACTTACTGTTACCTCCTCGTAGAGATTTTATGAGCTCATCCCAGATGGAAAGTGTTTAGCATAATG
This sequence comes from Callorhinus ursinus, assembly GCF_003265705.2. Lineage (NCBI taxonomy): Eukaryota > Metazoa > Chordata > Mammalia > Carnivora > Otariidae > Callorhinus > Callorhinus ursinus. The sequence goes on from NW_027397118.1 coordinate 6,091,828, forward strand.
CCTGGCACATAGTCAGCACTTAGTAAATGGTAATAATTATTAGTCCGCCTGTCCTTTCTCAGAGCTGTAGCAGCTGAGGCTTGGCGAGCCCAGTCATGGCCAGCGTCTGCGAAGGTTTGCTTGGGATGCAGGACCTCAGCTCAGCACAGGCAAATCCATTCTGCCCACTCCCCATGTGCCGTGGAAAATAATTTTGCACCCCAAACTGCAAAATCGCCATTTAAAGCAGCAATGTCTGCTCACAGGCAGCTTTGGAGAATTGTTTCAGCATGAGCTATTGCTTCAGCTGTGATTGCTTTTCTCACTGGGACCACGGGCAGTGAGTGGGTGGAGTAGGGGGTCCCCATGGCTGGCGCAAGGTGGGCAGGGCTGGGAATGATGCCCATGGAGTTTGAGGGTTCTGAGCAGGGTTGATGAGATGGGGTGGTCCTGTGGGGTCCAGGGCCCAGGCTTGCACACATTGCATCCCAGCATGCTCGGCTTGCCCCTGCCAACCCTGCCCGGCCCCTCCTCTTCTGGACAGCCTCCAATGACCTGCCCAACAGCATCGGACAGGCAAAGAGTCCTTGGACAAGGAATTGAGTCCCTGGGGTTCATTTCCATTGTCACTTACCACCCTTTGTGGCCCAGTGCTTAGAAAACCAGTGTTCCCATCTGCAAAATGGGTCCTCCGTCTAGCTTTCTCCCAAGGCTGTGAAAGAGACATGGGTGTAAAATGTTCTATAGAGGCCAAAGGGAAAGGTCATCTTTGGTTCCTTGACCAGCACCCAGAGACGGTGCAGAGGGTAAGAGCCAGGTCTCAGTCCTGCACCAGCCTCATCGGTAAGTGCTGTGACCTCGGATCAGTTGTTTAACTTCATTCAGTGTCAGTATCACCATCTGTAAAATGGGAATAAAAAGAGCACCAGCCTCATAGCACTGCTGTGATGATGATTAGTGACTAGCTCCATGCAAAGCTGGCCTAGCTTTAGGTTTATACATTATTCACATTGGATTTTTAATAAAGCAATTACTTGCAAGAGGCAGTGAGGGCTGTGAGGTCAGGGGCCCTGTCGTACTGTTCACCTACGTGTCCCCAGCTCCCAGCGCTGTCTTCTTCACTTGGACACTCAGTCAGAATCTGCAGAATGGGGGAAGGATCTGATCCCTCTGAAATTGCTTCTTGTATGTCTGGCTCCTCTCACTCAGACTGTGAGCCCAGCAAAGGCAGACGCCCCGCCCCCGGGATCACTGCTGCTGGTGACACCTGGCCCAGTGAGCATTTGTCACTAGAGCAAAGCCACTCCAGGGCCTTTGACCCTGACCCTGCTGAACGCCCTCCCTGCTTTTTCATCTAAACCTGCTCCTCCAAGACCGCCTCCTCCAGGAAGCCGTTTGTCACTCACTCACTCAGTCATTTAGCAGATATTTATCGAGCACCCACTGTGCACCAGACACGCACATGCCGAAGTGATCCTCACCTTGCATAGAAGGAATTTCTTCCCTCTTGGTCTTGCCCAGTTCCTATCGCTAAAGTTTTATCTGCCCTTCTTTTTTTTTAATTTTTGCCTTTTTTTTTTTTTTTTTTTTTAATCCACCCTTCTTAAGGAGCTGATTTTCCTGCCTGGTGTTATGTACACACCTGGCTGATCTCGCTCCTTGAGTAGATGAGAGGTTTTTAAAAAACTTTATTGAAGTCTGATGTATGTCCAGAGAAAAGCACAAATCATAAATGCTCAGCCTGATGGCATTTTCAGAAACTGAATGCATCCAGACTGAGAAGCAGAACCCGATGGCCCTCCGGTGGCTCCCACACGCCCCGCTTCCACACTACCTCACCTCAAGGGCAAGCACAGCCCTCACCTTTGCACCTGCAGAATGGTTTCGTCACCAGAGGTGATTCAGAGGCAGGATATGTGTCTCTGTGTCTCCCGGACTTCCCAGCACAATCCCTGGCATTTGCTGAATAAACAAATGGATGGATGACGATGTTACCATGATAATGGCCGGCAGCTCCTGCGTTCCGTCCGCGCTTTGGAAGCAGTACTTTGCGGGCGGCCTTGTCTGGCCCTACTGAGATTCAGAGAGGTCAGTGGCTCGCCCAAGGTCAGCCAGCCAGTGAGTGGCGGTCGCTATGACCTGGGTCTGTCCGGCCTCAGTCTGGAGCTGGCACTCTGAGCCTTCTTCCTGCTGGTTTACAGCCCTGGGCAGTGCTTCGTTCGCTGGGCCAGCTGGACACAGGCTCAGCGGGCGACAGGGCTGAGCTGTCCTTGGCGGGCGAGCTGCCGGCTCCTCACCGCGCCCGCCCACCCGCCAGGCGTCCCATTCCTCCCGGGCTGCACAGAGCCTTCTGTGTGCCTCTCCAAAGGACAGGGCATATTTCTTCCCAACCCTCCCAAGACCCAGCCCGCACTGGAGGGCTTCATCATTATGCAAATTAGCTGGATTGGATCTGCTCCCGCAGAGGACTCCGGGGGCGGCAGAAGGACAGAGCTGCCTCTGGAGCGCCGGGTTGAGCCTCCGATTAGGCCAGTTGATGGGTGGGGGGCGGGGGGGCGAGCACGAAGCTGGGGCTGGTGCCAATGGTTTGCCCCCCGGGAGGCTGCCGGGAGAGGGGGGGGGGCTGGGGACAGGTGCTGGCGGGGGCGGGGGGGGACAGTGAGCTCAGGCTCCCAACATTCTTGCCGAAGATGGGACTGGAGAAAGACATCCTTTTTGGATGTACTCTTTGTGTATTGAGCCCTTTTATGATTCATCAGTAAGTAAATATCAGCTGAGGGGTGATTTGTTTCTAACAAGCTTATAAAATACTGGTGTCATTTGTGGGCTTATTGGAGTGCTGATTATAAACACTCCCCCATGCCCACTCCTCTATGTCAAATTAGCATTCGAAATACAAATATTGGGTCTTTGGACCACTTTCTACCATCTCTTTGGAAGCTGGTGGCACGGGAAGAGGCAGCGGTCAGACCCCAGCCTCGGCCTGGGAGCACTTAGAACTCACTGAAAGACTTGAGGGCTTGAGGGGAGAGCCCCTTGCTGGGCCCTCCAGAGGCGGGGGGTGGTGCTCCAGGTCCTGCCAGCCCAGCTGCTCCCACTGCCCTTCTCGTTGCCAAGTTTCCTGTGACCCAGCTCCTCCTGGCCCCCGGAGCCTGTCATCGTCAATCTCACGGAGGGCGCAGATCTGGGCAGGCTGCATCTGGCCTGCCGAGCCGTTGGCGCGGCTGCCTCCCCAGTGGGCCAGGCCCAGCCTGGACCCGGTCAGAGGCAGCGCTGGCTAAGCACGTCTGGACTTGGTGGTGAGGCCGCCACCCACCAGCCTCCTCACAAGGGGTCATGGCCTCCCTGGCATCTCTCGCCTACTTGGAACCTCACTTCCCATCTCCTCACTGCTTCTGGCCTCTGGTCTTGAGGCCGTGAGTCATACCAGCCATGCTCCACTTGCCTCTGAGGCACGAGCCTGCAACAAAGCCCGTCAGCTCCCGCGTGGCTTAACGCCCAGTGTGGGAAGGGACGGCCACGCACACTTTCCCAGAGCACCTCCCCAGCCATGCTTCAGAGCCTGTGAGGGCCCAGCAGGTGCACTCCAAGCTGTATGCATGCCTGTGGATCACACCCCTGTCCCCATTTTACAGATGTGGAGCCTGGGGCACAGAGAGGTGACTTTCCAGGGCACACAGTGGCAGAATCCAGACCTGCAAAGTGGCCTGCCCATCCCACTTGACAGGTGATAGAACTGAGCCTCGGTGACAGGGACAGAAGTGGGGGCCTGGCAGAAACCAGCAGGCAGCAAGAAGCTGAGTGTGGCCTGCTGCCACTGCCCAGAGTCTCTGATGGGGAGAACCACAGAGCAGGGACCAAGCGGGGCCGAGGAGAGAAATGTCCAACCACCTCACTTTCTAGATGGGGACACCGGAGAGAGCACTGTAGTTGTTGTCATCGTCTTCGTCATTAATCAGTAGATTAATTTTTTTAAATTTAAGCTGTTACTCTATTTATTACAAAAGCTGCCCATGCTCTTTGCAGGAAAACTAGAAAATACAGCCGAGCCACAAGGAGAGTGACCTAAGGATAACACTGATGTGACTGTACTAATGAATGACAGTTGCCTTCAAATCAGTACTTTGCAGGCTGCCTCGTCTGGTCCTCCTGGGGTTCAGAGAGGTCAGCAGCTTGCCCTGCCAGCCGGAGGTGACCCTCTAATGCCTTCGTGGGTGTCCTTTCACCGATTCTTTGAAAAAGCACACACACATGTAGTGACGCACACTCCTTGTTGTAAAAAAAAAAAACAAAAAAAAACACCAAAATAGGATTGTGTTGAATAACTGGTTTTATTTCCACTTTCATCATGTGTGAGCTGGGAGACTGATGGAATGTGTTGTCTTAGAGAAGGTATTTGTCCCTGGTGCCTGGTTCTGTGGGCAGGGACTAAGTATTATCTCTAGAGGCCCCTTTCCCCGGAGCAAGCATGTCCACCTTGCTAGGTGCTGGGCAATGCCTGGGCTGGGGGGGGGGCAGGGAGAGATGATGAGCAGTGTGAGTAGGCCAAGCATGGGGAGGATAATTTTCGGGGGGCAAAAGAGTAGAGGTCCCCCCATGGTGCTAGAGATGGGCAGGAGGGCACGACATGTTTCTCTCGAGGTGGGAGTTTGTGAAGACACGTGTCTGTTGGCAGGAGGGCACAGTAGGGACTTACGGGGAGGACTCAGCCTGCGGGGAGGCACGGGGTGTCCTCCGTTGTGAGGCTGGCAGAAGGCCACCCGGACTCCCATTTTCATGCGGGATCCCAGTCCCATCAGCATGTTCACAACTCTCTACAGGTGCGTGGGATTTCTGCCTTTCTCAGCTCTGGACAGGGCGAAGGGAGCCATCCAGATGGAGACTAGGATAGGGGTAAGCACCGTCCCTGCCTAGGGAGGCCAAGACACGCTCTTGATTTGGAAACTGGAATTCAAGGTAATTCGCTAGAATCTGGTTTCTGGTTTCTAAATTGCCATTCAGGTTGGGCTCTTGTGTGTTCAGGGTATGATGAAAGCATGAAGCGGAGGCGGAGAAAACATCTTGGGATGCCCCCCTGCCCAGAATCTAAGGTTAACCTTGTGGATGGGATTGGGAGCCATGGCCTTTGCTATAATGGGAGATTCTGTATTGAGAAACTCCTTCAATGTGTAGGACCTCAAAATGAGTTCTAGAGGATTGTGTGTGTGTGTGTGTGTGTGTGTGTGTGTGTGTGTGTGTGTGTGTGTGTGTTGTGTGTGTGTGTATGCATGTGAATGTTTATGTGTGTCCGTCTCCTGGTCATACCCTGTGGGGTCAGTCCTGCCAGACTAAGCCTTACAATGACGACAGGGACCCTGAGTCCTCACGCCAGGCCTTGGCCCTTCTGCCCACCCTCCAGTGAAGTGGGTCCTGGGTCAGCAAGGCTATGATGTGGCATGCCAGGAGGACCGAGGGCTCTCGTATGGGCCCAGTGGGGCTGCTGGGCATCCAGCGCCCACCGCCTCCTCCATCCTCAAGGGCCTCCACCCATCTGTCTTCCCTAGAGCTTTGCTGTCCCCACACTGGGTATCCTTCAGGGCCTGGTTTGGGGGATTTGCGGGACTCTGGGTGACTGTGTTTTCACACATGGCATGTCCCTTCCCCTGGCTTCCCAGGTTTCCCAGCTCTAGGCAACTTGGGAGCCATAGCCAGTGTCTCATTGGCCTGTCCACCCAGTGCCTCACCCCATGCCTGACACAGAGTCAGTGACAGTGACGGGGATCATCAGCACGGACGCTCTGAGGCCTGTTCACCCCACAGCGGGCTGATGAGACAGGTGCCGTGACACTCCTCATTTTATGTACTGGGGAACAGCCACTGACCCAGGATCCCACAGCTGGTAGGTGGCAGGAGGGGGATTTGAACCCTGACTCGGAGGCTCTGCTTCTCTCCATGTTCTGTACTTGCCGAATGCAATCAGTACACAAGCAGGGGTCTGTGTCCAGCCCTGAGAATAGCCTTTTGCTCGGGGTGAAGAGTCCCAGGCCTGACTCAGTCCTGTTCTGTCACCATCCAACCTGCTAGGGGAACTGTGGACCCAGAGCCACGTGTCTGAGCTCCTGCGTCTGGGACTGCATTGAGCCTGGGAGCCCCCTGCCTGGACTCCCAGGGTGTCCAGTGGGGATGGAGCTGTGAATCAAGGAACCAACCAAACTGTTAGCATTTGGAACCAACCAAACTGTTAGCATTTATTTATCGCCTCATGTTTGCCTGGCCCTATTAGTGACACCACAAGTAAACTCCTTTTATGTTTCCTCAGAGAATTTATTAGGCAGCACTGTTTGGGTTGCAAGTGAGAGAAAGTCAAGTTAGCTTAAGCAAAGAGAATTTTTGAAAGACACCTTTTATGTCACATAACTCTGGACAGTGTTAGGTACGGCTGGAGCCAGAGCCTTGAATGTCTGCGTAGGACCATCTCTCAGAACACCGTGGTTGGAAGGACAGAGGCCAAGCACCGAGAGTTGTTCAGATAAAGGGCAGAGTCAGGAACAAGGCCCTGGAATTCAGGGAGCCAGTGGGGTAGGAGCGCATGGGTGTGGCTGAAAGCAGGGGTGTTGCTTACGTGTGGCAGAAGGAGGGAGAGCGGGAGCCCTTCTTGAGGAGCAGAGCGAAATGCTGGCCATAGAACCCAGGGCATATTCTCTAGCGAGTGTGTGCTCCAGGGAGTGAGTGGGAGATTAGAGCCAGCACGGAGAGGTGGGGCCAGGAGGGGAGGTAGCAATCGATGAATGGCCAGGAGTTCAGCGTACTTTTTCATGAAGGTATATGAAGCTGCCTCTACCGAGAAGGAAAAAGGCAGGTGCCAGCCAGAGCTGCACGGAGGGGCCTTCCTCTGCCCCAGTGCATGGGCCTCAAGCTGCATGCATTTCGTCCCAGCTGATGGCAGCTCTTTGGCTCACTGAGCCAGCATGGAGAGTAGAAGGCTGCATGGGGGCAACTCCACCCCCTCCCAGCCTCTCCCCAGTCAGCCTGCCCCCTCCTCTGGGCTCAGGCTGCTCGTCCCCTGCTTCTCTGGGGGCACAGGGAGGGGGGCTGTCCGGGGCTGTCTGTGAACTGCCTCCTTGGGCTAGGAGTGGTGGGAGGAGTGGGAGTGGGCCCCAGATTTGGGGGGACTGGTGGCAGGTGACGGACGGAGCTGGCTGTGGACAGAGGCAGAGTGGCCAGCCTCTGGGAGTTGGGCTGTGGGGCCTCAGCTGCCCCGAGTTGGCAGACCCCCCTCATCTGGCCTCAGGGTGCTGTGTCCAAACCATCCCAGGCAACCGTCTGGGAGAGCGTTGGTCTGGGAGCTGACCATATCAGTAAGTTCATGCTACTGTGAGCTTGGGGCATCTAATAGGCCTCATTTAGTCTCAGTCCCAGGTCTGCTGGAGAAAGGAAAAGAGCAACCCTCTGCCCTCAGGCAGGTGATATTTTCGATTGGTGGTTGGGGAGAGGGAGTAGAGACCAGAGTGGACGAGAGGAAGTCTGACCCCAGAGACCGCCTTGGAAGGCCGTGCGTGTGACTCTAAGTTTTGCTTTGTCTCGTGGACTTTGAGCTGAACGAAGGAAGAACTGCTCCCTCAGAGTCGGCTCAGTGCTAGCACGATGGCTGGGATCAGGTGATGACTTGAGGGATGTACCATTGGTTTGAATGTGTTCGTTTAGTCCATGTTGCATTTGAATTTCCAATTTTAGTTCAATTTTCATTTTACTTGGGTCACGGCAAAGCCCCGGTTCTTTGAGATGTAGCCAGCAGAAGCGGCATAAGAAACCACACAAAAAACTTAGCTAAGCATTACAAATGCAAGCATTTACTTCCTTCACAAGCATCCGTCCGGGCTAAGCCAGTTTAAAGGTGGGAAATCCCTGCATCCTTTAATCTCTCTCCTGGCCTTGACCACCAGCAGGTGTCCTGTTTCCTGACATTCCCATACTTCTCGGGGAACAGAGGACGCGGGCTGCTCGGTGAGAGGTGGCTCAGGGGCATAGCAGGTGGGCTTCTAAACTAGATAGTGACCCAGTTGTTCTCCATCTACTTCAGAACCTATGGGTCCAAAATTACCCAATTACTTGAGTTATGCCCTTCAGAGAAACTTTGTTACTCTTAATGTTCCTGCATTCCCCATTTTCTTATCTGCCCTGGGCAGAGTGGCCACCTAATTATTAGGGTAGAGGTTTAAGTTGAAGGTCAGAGAGGCTCAAATCTGGGCAGTTTTCCACGAAGGGGAATCCCAACAAATGCTAACAAGTAAAAGGGATGAGGAGTTCTTTAAAACATTTTGAAACACAGGTACTACAATTCAGTAAATATCTTTTAAGCACCTGCTGTGTACCACCCACCATTGTAGGTTTGGGATTACAGTGTTGAACAGGACCGGGAGAGCCCCTGCCTTCACGTTGCCTGCATTCTAGCACAGCGCCCTCCACTAGAACTTTCTGCCGCAATGGAAACCTTTTGCGCTGTCCAAATCAGGAGCCGCTAGCCACGTGGCTGTTGAGCACTTGAAATGAGGGACTGAATTTCTACTTTTATTTAACTTTAATTAGTTGAGATTTAAATAGCCACACGTGGCTAGTAAGGACCGTATGGGACCATGAGGATCTAGCAGAGGCATATGTTTTAAAATGTTGCAATAGAAACCAGCCTCGTCTTGTTACTCACCATTGCCCAGAATGGTGCTGAGGGATGGGGATGCCCAGTGTCCAATTAGTGCGGCTAGAGGGGAGGAAGTGGTGGATTGCTGTCTCCCGTCTGAGCTTCAGCTATTAGGAACTGCAGGGACGGCTCTGTGTCTCCCTGGTTGGAAAACTTTTGCGAAGACGGGGCTCCCTGCATTCTGCACGGGCACGCTGTGTTTGTGCATGTGGAGAGCTCCGGGTTTTTGAGGCTTTGCTGTGCTCCTTTTAAAAAAACATGGTCTCGGTAGGGGAAAATGATGTCAGCAGCAGAGAAAACTCTTGTAGTGGAAGCGGGGCTAATTCCCGTGTCCCCGGCAGGGTTGGTGACAATAAGGGTTTTGCGGCCTGCCTGTCACGTTAATTGTATGTTATTAGAGGGGGCATTAATCAGATGATTATTAACATGATGGATTTTTAAGCAGTTGCCTTGTTGTGGAAAACTTGAACCTGAAGATCACTGACCTACATTAGTAGGTGTTTGGTGTGTTAAGCAGGAATTAGCTACTTGTTTGCACCTAGTGGGCCCCTAGGGGATGCATCAGGGTCTTCATTTCCTGAGGGCCTTTGTCTTTGTCAGGTGGAAGGGGGTGTGTGTGAGGAGGGCAGGGGAATGTCTTCATCAGCAGGATGTGTCGAGCTCCTAAGGGTCAAGTTCTAGAAGTTTGGATCCTGTAGAACCCTCTCTCCTTCGAGTCCCCCATGAAGGTCCACTGATCCGTCCATGGTGGAGTTGGTCAGTCACTCATGTATTCGCTCTTTTTCCATTAAGCAGCTCAGATAGGCACCTCTCATCTCTTAGTGACCTGTCCAGGGCCTGGTTGGTGACTTTGTTTTCACCAAAGACAGCTAATCACCACGTCCTAAAGCTTACAAACGGCTCAGACTGCTGAGACCCATGTCTTTGTCAGCCACCACACCCAGCTTGCAAGCAGAGCCTTCTGCAAAGGCGGTGCATTTCCCCAACAGCCGTGCAGTTGGAAGGAGCCTCCTTCCATCATGGATCTCTGCCCCGGGCCAGCATCTATTTGAGATTCTCGGAGCACTGGTGCCCTTGGGGAGCCCCCTGCATGGGCCAAGCTAGGAGGAAGGGCAGGCCGAGGCCTGGGAGGTGCAGCATGAACCTGAGACACGCCCTCGTCCCCAGCCCTGGTTTGGACCTCCATGGAAATCCCACTGAGTTTTAAGACAGAGGAACAAAGAGAAGAACCATGAAGAAAGAAGGAACGTTGGCTGCAGGAGCATCAGAGGGGCGGCGGAACCGGCTCCTGTGGCCGGAAGTAGGAAGCTGCAGTGAGCCACAGTCGAACAAAGGGTTTGAAATCCAGATACAGCTTTTGCCATCACAAATATGGGGAGCGGTGTGGAGCTGGAGGAGGAGAGAGACAAGAAAGGCTGACACAGAGGCATTGGCCAGATGGACATAACATAGATTGAGTACCCACAATGTGCCAGGTGCCATGTCAGAGCTCCTTAAACATTTCCTGGGGGGGGGGGGGGCTGTCCCTGCTGGTGACCCCCCACAAAGCCCGCTGTGTTCCAGGCCCTGGGTGTGGAGTTTCAGGGCAGAGTCATGTCCAAAATCATGACAGCTTGGTAATAGTTCTGTGGTCAGTATTCTTTATCTTGTTCTCACTCCCTCTTTATCACAGTCCTGTGAGGGATTTCTTCCCATTTCACAGGTGAGAAGACTGAGCTACACAGGACCGTGCTCAGCGCAGTCACCCTATGAGTCTGAGGCGGAGCCAGGAATAGCCTCCACACCGCCTGGTTTTCAGCCACATTTCCCTCTCCACTCCCCAAAGAAGCTCATGCTGATGGAACAGGGGTGAATGGGGGGCAGTCAGTTGAGCTGTCCTGTTTGCAGTGATGGGAAATCTCCAGGGGAGTTTCCCCGGAATCATCCTCAAGCTTAACTGACCCCTCACTAACATTCATGTGACATGGCTCTTGGGAGCAGTCGGTGAATGGAACCATCTGGAGTCTTCTGACTTGAGTTTCGGAGGAAAAGAGAGTGCTCGGGTACTTGTAACTCAGGATAGCAGTGTCCTGGAGACGCGCCTTGGCCAGATGGCTGTCTTGCCATGGGAACCCCAGGGTGAGTGTGGGGGTGGCTGAGCCAGCCAGGCCTTCCTGGGGTGTGGGACCAGGAGGGAGGGCCTGCAGTTGTCCCTCCTCTCAGCCTGCCTCCCCCAAACTCCATGTGGACACCTCCCCCAGGTGCAGAGATGCACATCTGCCTGGCATCTCAGTCTAGCCCCTCGGCTGGGGACACGTCTCTGGCAGAGGAGACTCTCATCCGACCCTGGAATAAAGCCAAGCAGCCTAGCGATGAAGCCAGGCTGGACTGACACGCCTGAACAGCAGATGAGAGGAGAAATCTGAGTCTGACTCCTCTGGTGGATTTCTACCGGATGCCGGCCTGCAAGAGGGCCCAGTGCTTCCGGCAGGAATGACGTGAGGGGGGGGTGGTGGGGGAGGAGAACCCTTTTCACCGGTGAGCACCTGCTCGCACGTGGCCAGAGCTGCATTCTGCTGAGGTGGGGGATGCGGTCTCCCCTTCTCTCCTGCGGGCCGGTAGCCTCTGTTTGGACAGGCGACACTGGTTTATTGTGGCATCCTCATCATTGGCGAATGGGGATGTTGGTGGATACCTGGGTAAATAAGTATAAATAGTTTTCTTTCTGATATGTGACCGGATTATTTTCCAGTTGATTTCAAGCCTTGGCCCCAAGTGGCCCACAGATCAAAAAAAGATAAGGGTCAGTTACAAGGTTGAGCTCATTCTCCGTTGCCATGGCAACTGACCTCAGGCAACCCTCAGAGGACTACACCCAGCTCCCCAGGTGATATTTTTACTGTCCACGCCATCAATCCCAAGCCTTTCAAAACTCAGACTGCCTAATTGTCAGGGCTCTGTTTTGAAGAGGCTCCGGGTCCCCAGTGGGCCCTGGTTCAGGCTGCCAGAGCTCATTTATAAGCCTTTCTGAAACACGGGGGACAAGGAGATGGGTCCCTCCTGGCCAGAGAGGCCTGGGAAGGTGCCCCTGAGGGGAGGAGGAAGGGCAGAGCCCATCTTCCAGGATTAATTAGGAAAATGGGAGCCTGGAATGGGGGCAGCAGTGGCGGGGCGTGCCTGCAAGCAACGGCTAAGTGTTCTTGAGTGAGGGGAGGCGCTAAGCAGCCCTGAGCACCCCAGCATTTGGGGTCTGGGGCAGCAGGGATGCCAGGGTGCTTGACACACTGTCAGTCACTGCCCCCAGAGTCTCCAACAGCCCCTCCAAAGACACCCCAGGTCATTCTCATTTCAGCTGTGATAATAGGAGAGTGTTTCCCACTGTTGATCTATCTCTCAGTCTTCTGTAAAATGTAGACAACAAGTGAATGTAGAAAACTTTCCTCTTTTTTAGAGATGGAAGCATACGATCTTGGGAAAGATTATAGCTATGAACACACAGCTTCGTGACAACAGGCTTCCAACAAGATTGGCATCCCCAGAAGCCTTTTTATAGGGCCCAGTGCTCCTCAAACTTGAATGCATGCCCAAATCACAGGAGCACTTTAAAAATGCAGATTCTCATTCTGCAGGTCTGGGGTTGGGCCTGAGATTCTGCATGTCTCAGCAGCTCCGGGAGGTGCTGGGGCTGCCGGTCCGGGGCCCACACCCTGCCTAGCAGGGATATAGATATTCAGGGCAGCCAGGGCCTAAGGTATTGGGGGTCCCAAGATCAACCCTTGCCCCCACTTCCGTGTTTCCCCAGGTCCTGCCTGGCCTCTGGGGAAGGGCTCACCCTCAGACCCTGTTTCTTCCTTTGCCCCTTGTCAGCTCCCAGGTCAGATATCACACACCGCCCCCGCTTTCCCTTACAGCCTGCCTTGGTTCATTTCCTTGTGGTATTTAATAACAAATCAACAGATAAACAGCCTGATCTGGCTGCCCAGATATTAGTATCTGCCCTCTTCTCTTCCACCCAAAGGTCTTTGTTCCTTACAGAGAACAAAGGACTGTGTCCCCTATTGGCCTGTGTTTCTATTTCCTGTTTGGTGCCTGTTTGTGACTGGTTATTTATTAGGGCAGCATCAGAGGGGTGCTCTTCTGGGGTCCCCCTCTTGCCTGCTCATTTACCTGGATGAATGCTTGGCTCCTTGTTCTTCCCCCTCCTTATCTCTGTGTGCCCGAGCCCGGGCCCCCGGATCTCAGGGGTCTTTGCTTGACCTGAGCCTTGGGGTGGGCTGTGGAATTGAGGCTGGAGAATTTATTACCCAAGCCGGGAACAGAGGCTTTCAGCTTGATGAGGCAGCCTGTGTGTCCCCTGCCTTCCTTCCACTCCCAGAAATTTCAGGGACAGTGCTAGGGCCCTGGGCTGGTCCACGCTGTCACCGCGGGCGCTGCCTCCCCGCTGACCTGGGCAAAGTTCCTGGCCCTCTGGCCAGCTGGAGCTGGTACTGGCAAGGGGGCCTCCAGGCTCAAACGTGGAACCCGGGAGGGTACATCTCCATCCTCCTTCTCACCCCCAAATTCTGGATGATCAAGGAGCAGAGGGTGGCTTGCTGGGTCCCAGGTGTCAAGTCCTGGGCCTATTTTGGTATTTTTCTGCTTGGGGGGACCGCGTGCCCCCAATCCCCAGCTCACCCACTTTGGTGACACAGGTGCTGCCCCTCTAAGCCTTCTTTTCCTTTTTGGTCCACTGAGGGGGACCCTCCAGGTCTGCACTCCCAGAGCAGGCCATTTTGTGAGGATCGGACTAGCGAGTTTCTGAAAGCAAGCACAGATTTTGTGAGCCTCCAGGCCTTCCAGTCTGGGGGAGACCAGTGGTGTGTGGTAACCAGCATTTACCAGGAACCTTACCCCGTGTTCCAAGCATTGTATTAAGTGCTTTGCACGAGTCGCTCATTTCTTATTTATTGATCACCTACTGTGTGCCAGGCCCTATTCTAGGCACTGGTGACATAGCATGAGCAAACAACGTGTCATGGAGCTTACATTGCTCTGTGCGTGTGCATGTGCGTGTGCTTGCGTGCGTGAGTGTGTGTAAGATGTGCGAGACAGGAAGTCAGTTAAAAAAAACCAACCAGGGCGCCTGGGTGGCTCAGTTGGTTAAGCGACTGCCTTCGGCTCAGGTCATGATCCTGGAGTCCCGGGATCGAGTCCCACATCGGGCTCCCTGCTCGGCGGGGAGTCTGCTTCTCCCTCTGACCCTCTTCCCTCTCGTGCTCTCTATCTCTCATTCTCTCTCTCTCAAATAAATAAATAAAATCTTTAAAAAAAAAAAAACCAATCAACGCTGTAATGTGCCAGGTGGTGATAAGCACTATAAAGGAAATTAAAGGTGGGTGAGGTGCTAGAAAGGATGGGGGTGTGCGCTGCTTTAGCGCGGGGCATCCGGGAAGGCCTCTCGGCGGAGGCAGCAGTTAGGCAGACTCCTGAATGACGTGAGGGAAGGAGGACACGGGGAGGAGAGAGTTTCATTGAGGGCAGACACCCTGTGGCAGAAGCGGGCTGCTTTGCAGCCTTACAGAAGCCCTGTGACGATGCTTCCCATTTTGTAGCAGAAGCCCCGAGGCTCAGAGAGGTTAAATAACTTACCCAAGTACACCCAGCGAATGACGGGAACTGGGACTCAAACTCAAGTGTTTCTAGTTCTCACTTTTGTGTCCTTAATTGCTGCTTCCCGAATGGAAGGTGGCTAATTGTGCCCCCTGTCAACACAGGTGGCAGTCACTGGTCCTCTCCTCTTGGAGGGGTCTGTGCCGTAATGATACCGCTCCTGGGTCAGCTTCCCCGAGCGGGGTCCCTGCTTAGAGAAGGGCCGGGCTGGGCCCAGCGATATGGCGGGCGCAGGTCGCGCTCAGTGCGTTAGAGCCCGAGAACAATGCCCTGTCCACTCCCCTCTGCAGCCCGCCGCCCCTCCCTCCCAGGCAGCAAATTATGGCCTCCGAATGTGTGCCCAGGCCTGCCTTTGACATCAGTGGGGCCCACCTGAGCTTCACCTTCAGGATTCTGATAATCAGCTCTCTCTCCTCCTGGCTTCCCCCAAGACCTGTATGGAAATAAGTATGTGTCTGCCAGGATCAAATGCTTTTGGAGACAAAAGTCGGTACCGAGGACATTACAGGAAGCTATCATCTCGGCACGGTGCTCTTCCACAAAGCCCTCCGCTCCTCTTTTGGGCTGACACAGTTTCAGCCTGAAAGGTTCCAGCAGGCTGACTTGGTTTTAAGCAAAAGCACATCCTATTATTTTTTTGAGAAATGAAGTGTAAAATTAACACGTATTATTCCTGAGCAGAAGAAAAAAAAAAAAAAAAGAGGGTTGGGGGGGACTCTGGGATTTTCGCGCTTGCTGGGTTGTTTCTTTGGCAGTTCGGGTTTTTATTTATTTTTACTTTTTAAAAAATCATAATAAATCCGTGGATTCCCCGTGCCAGCCCCGACTTACGGGGACCGGGAGGAAAGATCTGGCACAGTGAGCAGGCAAAAATCTGCATTTCACTTTACAAATGAGCAGGGCTGCCTAATTCACTTGAGTTGTGTGGGTCTCTCTTATGGATGTCTGTCATGTGCTATAAAGAAAAAAAAAGAATGGAAAGGAGAGGAAGTGATTTTGCGTCTTAACTCACAAAATCCTCCATCCGCCCCCCGCGCCGGGGCAGAGGGGCCTGTGGGCTCCCAGACAGCTTTGTCATTCTGCTCCAAGGTGTCTGCTGAGGCTGTGTGATCTTGTATAATTCGGGAAAGTTATTTGCGGAGGGTGTTGCTCTCTGCGGAGGCCGCAGCTTGGGACAGACGAGAGCTTGTCCGCGTCGGCGGGGTAAGCGGCCACGGCAGCGGCGGATTCTGTCAGTATCCGTGGGCTGGCTGGTATCGGGTCACCGGCACGCACAGGAGTGTTTGCACGCTAACTAGGGCAGCTCCTCACCCCCCCCCCCACCATTTTCCTGGATGGCTGTATAGGCAGAGGTACACATGATGGACACCCCGGGGAGCACCTCCAACCCCCTCCGGTGGGGAGAGGGTCTTGTCCTTCAGAAAGCAGCTTTGCAGACCAGAAGGCCTGGCCCGAGTGGGAGAGATTCTCGGGTCTGTGGGAGCCCCTCCGGCTTTCTTGTTTTTCACTCCATTTTCACTTTGTGCTTGTTTTATTTTCCCTCCCCCCATCTCTCCAGGTTTGACTCTGTTTAACATGTGGTGGGGGGGCGAGCGAGGAAAGGGTGCAGGGGCACGCAGTTGTCTATCGGGCTCTTGATCTGATTAGACCACAACCTCGCATCGACCCCGGTTTGGGGGTGTGATGTGCTTAAATGGCAGCTCTTTGGGGCCCGGGAACCGGCTGGCAGCCCCAGGGCTGCCTGACTGTGCACATATTTATGAACGTGGGTGCAGGGTGTAGCGGCGTCTATGAATCAGGAGGGACCGGCTGATGAATTGCGCGGCACTCGGAGAACGGAAAGTGACTGTCAGACATGATTTCTCTGATTTATAAGTTGCGGGAGCCTTCTTTGTCCTCCCAGTGTTTGTGCATCAGACGGCACGTCTCCATTCACAGCCAAGTGGATAAAGGCCCCGCTCAGCAGAGAGCAGTAAATCCTCCTTTGGCATCCCCACCTGGGGAGCTGGCTCTGGCTGGGCAGGGGGAGAGGGCCCAGCAGGGGGCATCCCTCCTCCGTGAGTATTTCCGGAGCCCCTTTTGTGGGTCCAGGAGGGGCCTGATGCTGTGGAGGCTGGAGGAGGAGAAGCCATTATCTGTGCCCATCACGTAGTTGCCAGGATCAAAATAGATGAACCCGGGGTCACGGTGCCCAGCCAGGTGCAGCTGTGCACGTTGGCATAGTCAGGGGAGGCTGCTTGGAGGTGGTGTGCAGGTGGGATCCATGTGGATGGGGGGAGGGCTTTGTATCCTGTTCAGAGCACCACCCCCAGTTGGCTGTTACCTTAGCAAGTGGTCTAATTCTCTTTCCTAGAAATGGGGTTTTACCAGCAAGCAGGGTTAATTCTGATTTTTAATTTATGTTATCAGCTTAAACGTAAGTTATATTATAAACGATAATAGAAACCTCTGTACAATCATCAATTCACATACCGTCTGCCTTATTGATGCCCAAGAGGTGTCCACATTCTACCAGGGAGGCCCTATATAAGGATGGTCCCTCTCTGCCTTCCGTTCATCCATTCCTTATTTTGTGCCAGGCACTGAGAAGCATTGTTTGTGGGGGGGGGGGCAGGGGGTGTTGGGGGTCTTCTGAGGCAGCCCCCACACAGGAGGCCATCTCTAATTATGATGAGAGTCCCCCCAAGGGAAGCGGAGGACGTGAGTAGGGCCTATGCGGCGAGCGTGCTGAGCCTGCCCCGTGTCCCCAAACTTGTCAATGAATTCCTTTTCTGTCAGTAGAAATGGAAGATCTGCCTGAATCTCTGTCGGGTGCGTGTGGCCTAGTTGCTGGGGCTCCAGGGGCACGACAAACACCCGGTAGATTCCAGCCAGTGGGCTATGTGGGGCAGGCCCACCTGCACGCGCATGTGTGTGCGCGCACCTCTGCGGGGGGTGCCCGGGGGGCTGGGGGATGCATGCTGTCCCTGCCAGCCCCTGCCAGGGCCTGGGGACCCAGGGACTCGCCAGGAGCCTCAGCCCATCTGTGTTCATGTCTTACCACTGGCAGAGCCCCTCTGCTACCTAATTCTTGCCTTTGAGGGCAAATCAGAGCACCTGGCACCTTTGGTGAGGCTGGTTCCCTGGGGGAGCCCGAGAGGGAGCCTGTGTCCTTGGCTGTCCCAGATAATACTCTCACGGATACTGGCATGCCTGACAACAAACACTTATTGAGCACTTGCTGTGTGCCAGGGGCTGTCAAATTCCTCTTTCATGTATTAACTCATTTACCTTTTTTGGGGGGGGAAGATTATTTATTTGAGAGAGAAAGAGCAGGGAGGGGCAGAGGAAGAGGGAGAGAGGAATTTTGCAGACTTCTCCCCTGAGCTCAGAGCCCGCTGCAGAGCTTGAACCCATCACCCTGAGATCAGAACCTGAGCCGAAACCAAGAGTCAGATGCCCAACCGACTGCGCCACCCAGGGGCACCCTGTATTATTAACTTTTAATTGTCACATCAACTATAAGAGGAAGGCTATTGGGGGAGGGGTGACTTTTTTTGAAGACCTTTACTTATTTTTTATTTTTTTTTAAGATTTAATTAATTTATTTGAGAGAAAGAGAGTGTGAGCATGCGCCAGGGGACGGGGCAGGCAGGGGGAGAGGAGCAAGCAGACTCCCCACTGAGTGTGGAGCCTGATGCCAGGCTCGATCTCAGGACTCCGAGATCATGACTCGAGCAGAAATCAAGAGTTGGACGCTCAACAGACTGAGCCACCCAGGCGCCCCAACTTTTATTAATTTTAGAGCAGTTTGAGGTTTATGATAAAACTGAGAGGAAGATACAGACTTCCCTTATATTCCCTGCCCCGCACATGCGTAGCCTCCCTCATTATCCGGGCCACTCATCAGAATGACCAGGTACATGTTTTTTGCAAAGATGAACCTACAGTGACACCTCGTAATCACCTAAAGTCCATAGTTTGCCTTGGGGTTCCCCCTTGGTGTTGTACCTTCTGTGGGTTTGGACAAATGTGTAATGACATACATCCACCATTATAATATCATATAGAGTATTTCCACTGCCTCAAAATCTCTGTACTCTGTTCATCTCTGCCCCCACTTTAGACAACCAACTGATCTTTTTATTGTCCTCATAGTTTTGCCTTTTCCGGAAGAGTTGGAATCATACAGCATGTAGCCTTCTCGGATTGGCTTCTTTCACTTAGTAATATGCATCGAAGGTTCCTCCATGTCTTTGATAGCTCAGTTCATTTTAGTGCTGAATAATAATCCATCATCTGGATGGACCACAGTTTGTGTATCCATTCACGGACTGAAGGGCATCTTGGTTGCTTCTGAGGTTTGGAAATTATGAATAAAGTTGCTGTAAACATCCGTGGGCAGCTTTTTGTGTTGATATAAGTTTTCAGCTCCTTTGGGTAAATACCCACGGAGCAAGATTGCTGGATCATATAGTAAGAGTATGTTTCGTTTTGTGACAAACTGCCAAACCGTCTACCAGGGTCGCTGTGCCATTTTGCATTCCCAGCAGCAGTGGGTGAGAATTCCTGATGCTCCACATCTTTGTCAGGGCTTGCTATCATCAGTGTTCTGGATTTTGGCCATGCTCATGGGTGTGTAGCAGTAAGGAAGGCAGTTATCGTGTATTTGAGAAAAGAGGAAACTGAGGCACACAGAGCTTACGTACCTTGCCCAAGATCATGCAATGAGTGGCAGCACCGGGTTCTAATCCTGGGTGAGGTGACACTCAAGCCAGGGTGACTCCCCGCCACACTCCCTGTTGAGCCATGGGCCACACTGGGGGCAGATGCTGGCCTCTTCCATCCTCACACAGCCTCGTGGGACAGGGGCTCAGGGGGCGCTCGTTTCCTCTGAGTGGACTGGAGCCCGGGCCACACACTGTGGAGCAGCTGTGGGGATCCGAGCCCTGCCCTGCTGACTCTGGCCTGGGGCGCCAGACCTTGGCCCTGCTCCCCTGGGTGCTGGTGAGAAGCTGGTGCCCGGGGCACACTCTCTTCCCTGGGCACCTCTGAGTGAAGTTTTGAGGTCAGAGCGGCTCCCAGGTGGTTAGATGGAAGGACAGAGTGTCTGCCCTTTGTCTGGAGGGTGTCTGCCCTTTGTCCATCAGCCACTGTCCATAGGCCATCTCTTCCAAAATTTTTTAAAAAGATCATTTTGTTATTGTTTTGGTGACATGTACTAGTAGTGGCTCAAGCCTCCGAGTAAAAGCCAGAGTCCCCCAGTGGCCAGCAAGGCCCGGGGTGATGGGCATCCCTGTGTCCCCTCTGACTTCACCCCCCCCCATCCCGGCCCCCAGGCTTCAGGCATGCTGCGCTCCTGCTCCCGGCAAGCTAGGGCATTCCAGGTGCACCTCAGGGCCTTTGCCCTTGACTGCCACCTAGGGAGCCCTGTGTTCTCCCGTTACCTCCTGACGCTGTGTTATGTGTTGGTCATCTTTATTATGTGTCTCCCCCACCATTAGAATGGGGACAAGTGAGTTATCTGTTTAGGTCCCCACCAGCTCAAAGTGCCTGGCACACAGTATGTGCTCAGTAAATATTCTACTGGATTTTTTTTTAAATTTTTTTATTGTTATGTTAATCATCATATATTACATCATTAGTTT
Organism: Callorhinus ursinus; assembly: GCF_003265705.2. Classification (NCBI taxonomy): domain Eukaryota; kingdom Metazoa; phylum Chordata; class Mammalia; order Carnivora; family Otariidae; genus Callorhinus; species Callorhinus ursinus. The sequence continues at coordinate 6,111,736 of NW_027397118.1, forward strand.
TTGGTGCAGTGTTCCATGATTCATTGTTTGTTCATAACACCCAGTGCTCCATGCAGAACGTGCCCTCCTCAATACCCATCACCAGGCTAACCCATCCCCCTCCCCCCCTCCCCTCTAGAACCCTCAGTTTGTTTTTCAGAGTCCATCATCTCTCATGGTTCATCTCCCCCTCTGACATACTCCCCTTTGCTTCCTCTACTGGATTTTTAAAAATTCTGGTTGGACTCCTTTCTCTGTGCAGACCCCATCCTTGGCTCCTCTTCACTGTGACATGGTCTCAGATTCAAGCTATTGATCATGGCCTGCACACATTCTTGCTTGACCAGCAAGAGAAATCACAGCAAGTGATGCCTTCAAGAGCCAGATATTTGGGGCTGGCCGGCGGGATCTGTCAGTCTCTGGGGGCGGGGTCATTTGGAACTGGGGTGGGTCTTGGCATCTCTGGCCCCCACACCAGCCCTGGTTCTGGGTACCAGGGAGAGGCTGGCCTGGGCTATACTGGGGGCCCTTGGGCTCCTGCCCAGAGGACACGGTTTGCAGGGTCACTGATGGCCACTGTTTTCCTTGCAGAGGAAGGCATCAACCACGAGTGTAAGCTGTGTAACCAGATGTTCGACTCCCCAGCCAAGCTCCTCTGTCACCTCATTGAGCACAGCTTTGAGGGCATGGGCGGCACCTTCAAATGCCCCGTGTGCTTCACAGGTAAGTATACATGGGAGTGGGCGGGGGGGATGCAGGGCCCAGCCCTTTAATTGCATATGCTCCCGCCCTGACATGGACCTGGACTCCCCAAGGGACCCACAGCCCATCACCCTGCATGCCCCATGCAGAGCTGGCCCACGGCCCCCCCCCACCTCTGTCCCCTCCTCTTAGGCAGGTTGAGGGCCCTCTTTCCTAGCCCACCTCTTACCCCCCTGCATAACTGCTTTTTCCAGCCCAGCCTCACCCCTCTGTTGCCTTCCGTGGGCCCTGGGAGCTCTGTCCAGCAACAGTGGGGCTCTCTCTTTACACACCTCCTGGCTTCCTCGGACCCTGTCCATCCATGCTCCAGGATGGAGGGGTCAAGGGCAGCTCTGTTGGCCAAGTCCCCAGCCCTTGGCCCCCAGCCCCCAGCCTGGCTGCCCGCCTGGGCGAGCGGCTGTCCCGGCCTGAGGCAAGTCTCAGGGGCTCTGCCATCGCCCCTCCTGCTGCCCAGATGGCAGTCGGTGTGCGTGGGGGAGCCCTGGCCTTCCCCTGCCTCCCCCGACATCTGTTGTCTGCCTCGGCAGGAAGCCCACCCCGGGGAGGGCGCCTGGCGGGAGGGGATATCTGAAGTGCTCACCTCCCAGACACATAGCTGCCTCCAGGCCAACTCCTGTGTGTGCCCAGGGCCGGGGCAGCCTCATGGACTATTGCCACCCAGAAGCCAGGGCTGCGACCCGCTCCATGATGGGCCTGAGGAAGGGGCTGTGCTGCAGGGAAAGTCTCCAGCGTGCATGAGAGTCTTGGAACACCCTGGGGCCCCTTCCCCCTCAATCTCGGGAGCCCCCACCCATCTGCTGCCATCATACCCTGCGGGCCAGGCAGAGGCTAGCACTGAGGGGCCTGCCGACTCAGGACACCGGGGCCCCTGCGTGGGGATCTGAGGATGCTGATAATAACCTCAACAAGAATAGTAATTCGTGTTTATTGAGCACCTTTTTGTATTAGACAGTGTGCTCAATTTATTTAATTCAACTCTCAGCTCTGCCACCTGCTAGCAGTGGCATTTAACGTTCCCAGTGCCTCAGTTTCCTCTTCTGTAAAATGAGGGTAACAACAGTGCCCGCCTGACAGGTCTGTGCTAGAGTTAGGAGCCCACATGCAGAAGGTATCTGGCAAATGATGGTGATGATGATGGTGATGACATTCCCTGGACTAATCATGTGCCAGGCCATCTTTTAAGCATTTTGCAAGTATTAACCCATTTGATCCTCCCAGACACCCAGTAAGCTACACCCTTTAATGATCCTCATCTTTTTCAGAGGAGGAAATGAAGCCCAGAGAGGTTAAGTGACTTATGCAATGTTGCACAGCCCCTAAGTGGCAGAGCTCAGCTCCACTGGCTCGAGCCCTCGCTAGTAGCTGCCGGTGATCTCCTAGTAGCCCCGTATTTGGCTGACTGTGTCCGTGGTTGGGTGATCCCTACTTGTGAATGGTGTGGCAGTGGCCGGGCTGGTGGCCCCAGAGTCTGAGCCCTGACGGCCACGTCCGTGTCCAGTCTTTGTCCAGGCCAACAAGTTGCAGCAGCACATCTTTGCCGTGCATGGGCAGGAAGATAAGATCTACGATTGCTCGCAGTGCCCCCAGAAGTTCTTCTTCCAGACCGAGCTGCAGGTGAGTGCCCTCGTCCGCTGCGCGCCCCTCCTGGGGCTCTTCAGGGCCGCCAGGGGCACTGAGGGGCTTGGGGTGAAGCCAGGATGGTGGGGTCTTGTACTTAGCCTTACCCCCACTCAAAAAGCAACAGGTGCTTGGTGTGGCCCCAGTAGCTGCCCTCATGGAGGCTGGTGTGGGGTGGCCTCCTGGGCCCTGTTGCCCAGCACTCCCAGATGAGCCGACCTGGAGCAGCCTGGTGAGGGGTCAGAAGGCTCTCGGTGGTGGTGTTTCTGTGCCAGCCCCTTCCCCTCTTGGGGAGCCTGTTTCTCCACCGATCTTATGTGATGATGTTCAACGGAGCTTTGGATCTGTGGCTGGTAGTCTCTGCAGCTTGCATGGCTGAATCCTGGGGCTGTGTGCAGCCAGGACCTGGATCTGGGGTCTTGGAGCCTCTAGCCTGGGAAAGCCAGAAAAGTGAGCGCAGTCGGGTTGGGCCCCAACTCAGAGGAAGGGGTGCCCACCACGGGTCCTGAGGCTGGTGAAGCCCTCAGGTACAGCACAGTGGCCCTTGTGAGGGGGCGCTGCGTGGATCGTCCCCCCCAGGCCCTTGCAGCCCCTCCTCCTGGTGTCCTACCTGTTACTGGTTTCTGAGGCTCAGACCTGTGTCCAGGTGAAGCTGCCTTCTTGCCCGCTGGCTTTTGCAGGAAATTCTTGTAACACTGGATTGGTCACATGTCCACCCAGAAATACCATGCACACACACACACAGAATACCACACACATAGCATAACACGGCACCTGAAAAAGAAGTACCACATGGACGTCCCCAGAAGTACCACACGTACGTGCAGGCATGCCTCGATACCGTACACGGAGAATAACACCACTTTCCCCACACAACATGAGGGAGGTGGTGAATCAGACACCAGCCCTCGAAGCTCCCTCTGGGCATTGACACGCATCTCCCTCTATAGTGTTGGCTTGGCCAGATCTGGTCATGTGGCCGTGCCCAGTTTCAAAGGGGACAAGGAAGGTAATGGTGCCCTGTGCCCAGAAGCAAAGGAGAGCTGGTGTTTGTCACACCCGCCAAGCACTGTGCACACCGTGACCCGCAGGGTCTGCCCACTGGAACTGTGCCCCGCCTGCCCACCCGGACGAGTGCTGACCCGGCACTCAGCAGTCACGCCCTTCCTCGGGGGTGAGGCTGAGGCCGCAGCAGCAGGGTTGAGTCATAACATCACTGAGGGGCAGCAGGGGGGTGCCCCTTTTCTGGGGTCAAAGGGGTACAGACATGGCCTGTGCAGCCTAGTGACACAACCCAGCTTGGGCGGTCACCCTGAGGAAATGAAAACAGGCCCCTGGAGGGTCAGTGGGGATTCACTATCCGACAGTCAGGGTCCTTTCCCACGGGCTGGCCCCATGTCAGGCCGGGCAGGGAGAGCTGATGTCATCCTGTCACGCTGTGGGACAGTTAAGGACCTAACTCTAGGGACCCAGGCCCAGAGAGGGGGTTCCACTTCCAAGTGCCACCAGCAAGGTGGTGACACACCCAGGGCCCACCGCTGTCCCTGCCTCGATCCACAGCCTGAGCTAAGCCTGGCTAGCTGCCCCCCCTCCCAGCTGACCGAGGGAGATGCATGCGGGCACCTGAACGGCGGGCTCTCCAGGGAGCCTTGCACCTGAGCTGGCCGTGCGTCCTGCCAAGTGCAGTCTGTGCCCCGCCATACCCTACCTCCCACCTGCCTTATCTGCCCGGTGCCCCTTCCAAAATAGTCCCCGGGTCCCCAGACAACCGAAGCTTTTTATAGCTCAACACGGTAGGCCTCTTTGAAACCCACCAGCTCCTATAAACTATGATTTACTTAAACTTTGAACTCCCTCAGCCCTCTGGCCCTCCCACGTTGTCCTGGATGCCGAGAAAGGGGTGCTGTCCTCCCTTGTTGGCCTGAAGGTTTTTCCCAGGGAAGTCGCCCCATCCTGCCTTTTGTGAGCTTCCTCCGTATCGCCGCACCGCAGGTCCGCCTCCTGATATGGAGGCCCAGGGAGCTGTGGACCCGCTTCGGCTGACCTTACCTGGGGCTGCAGACTGTCCCAGACATCAGAGTGGTTCCTGTGAGCTGGTGGTTTCCTGGGTCATCCCGTCAACCTTTAAGGCAGGTCCTCAAATGCCGAGAACTTCACTAAATTATAGCCTTAATGAGTGACCCTTTTCTGCAATTAATGTTTTTAATTACAGACCATTTAAATGTGGAAGTGTTGTAGCAACACCAGATCTACGCAAGTAATGGCTTTCCATAAGTAACTTGAATAGCAATTTTCTGGTTTTTGGAGAGGAGGGTTTTTCAGGCATCAAAGTTTTCATCGTCATTGTGTCATTAGGCAGAACCTGGGGCCAGCGGGCAGGTGCGCTATTCTCCAGGGGTGACATGTGGGGCTTTGTGTGTACAGCGGGATGTAGGGTCCTTGCTGGAGCCTTGGCTGGCTCTCCTGGCTGTATGTCATTTGAGGTCCTGTGGGGAGACTCCGGGAAACTAATGTTTTGTAGGCACAAGTGACTCTGAGCTGAGAGGTCTTAATATACAAGGCTTAGGATTGTTCTCATAGTAGAACTGGAAATTCCTGCTGTGAATATAGAGGTAACAGATGGGATTTGACCCCGGCAGGCTTGGTCTGTGTCCTAGTGATGTGTCTACCTCCAAACAGAATGTTCTCTTAGGATGCATTAACAGGAGCACTGTTGCCAGGATGAGGGAGGTGGAAGTCCCGTCTGATTTTGAGTTTCTCTGGCTCTGCCCGAAGACTGACATTGATTTCAAGGACTTGGGACAGACTGGAGCACATTCATATCAGAGTGATTAGGAGCAGGAGAGGGGACTAAGCTTTGCTATCCATTTGTTCAGAGCATATGCATGAAGGGCCCACTGTAGCCAGGCACTAGATCTAGGAACTGACAAGACTGTGCTGAATGAGACAGAGAAACACCCACAGGGCCTGCATTTAAGAGGGACTGATAGACAGTGTCCTGTCGTGCTCACCCCAAAGAAAATAAAATCAGGTGATAGGCTGGCGCGTGATGGGGATGAGGTTGAGTAATCCTTGGTGAGTGTGGTCAGGGAGGGCCTCTCTGAGGAGGTGGCATTTGAGCTGAGACCTGGCTGGTGAGAAGGAAAGTGTGTGGAAGACATCCATGAGTGCAAAGGCCCTGTGACCATGTGAGCTGAGCGTACTGCTGGGACGAAAGAAGGCAAAAGGCGGCTAAAGCCCAGTACGTAAGGAGGAGGGGTCTGGAGAGGGCTGGCAGGTGGAGACCAGGTCATGGCGGGGTTTGTAGGACAGCAAAGGAGTTTGGACTTTATCCCCATTGTGCTGGGAATCCAAGTAGAGAAGAAGCATTATCCGATTTCCACCCTGAATCAAAATGTAAGAAGTTTGGTCTTTGAAAGACACTGTTAAGAAAATGAAAAGTCACAGACGGGAAGAAAATATGTGCAAATCACCTGTCTGATAAAGGACTCATAGCCAGGACATATTTAAAAAAAAAAAACCCTCACCACTTAATAATGAAGGGGAATGCAACGCCACCACACACCTACCAGGCTGATCAAAACAGAAGCAAAAAGCTGGCCCTGCCGAGTGCTGGCCAGGGTGCGGAGGGGCAGCCGGAACCCCCGCACTGGTTGCTGGTGGGAGGCGGAAGTGTATGGCCACCTGGCGAAGTAGTTCGTGAGTCCCTATCAAGTTAAACATACACTTACCATTTGACCGAGCTATCCTCCTACTACGTGTTTATCCTGGAGAACTAGAAACATGCTCACACCAAAGCCTCCATCCCCCGCTGGAAGCCCCTTAATTGTCCCTTACCTCGGAACGGATGGATAGGTGTGGTACCCTCAGGCAGTGGCCCACTGTTAACACGCAGCCACTTGGATGAATCGCAAGTGCCAACGGATCGAAGCCAGCTTCGAAAGGCTGCATGCTACATGGCTCTATTTACCTGGTGTTCCAGAAAAAGGCAAGACTATTGGAACAGAGAACACGGATGGTTGCCAGGGACTGGAGGCGGGGGAAGAGAGAGGGGAGACTAAGCAAGGTTTGGGTACACACGTACGCACGCACATGCACACCCCCCCCCCCACGCACGCATGCACGCCCAGGGAGCTCAGGCAGCGTGCTAGGCTCTGGGGATCCAGCCTGACTCCTAGGAGCTTTCAGGGAACCATTCACCGGGAGAAGATGTGGGCAGATTGCTATGGAAGTGGGGGACAGTTGTCTTCAAGCATTTTAAGCTCTGTCCGCTTGTATCCTGTGGCCCCAAGACTTGGGGTAGTGGGCAAAAACTCAGGGTGTGCACAGGCATCACTCTGGGCTTAGTTTGAGCAGGATGGGGAATGGAGTTGTAGTGACACAGGGTGGCTTTTGGTTGCCAAGAGCAGGGAGAAGTGTTGTTTCTGAGGGCCCCTGTCCTTAAGAATCTAGTGCCCCTTTCTCAAGGTAGTGACACTCTGCCTTCTGCCTCTTTCTGGTGCATACTGTGTTCTCCTTCAGCCTGACTTTCTGGGCTTGTCTCTACTAGGAAAAAGGTGGCCGGTGCTGCCATGGCTTTTGTCATTTCTGCTGAGACAGACACACCTGGGTATTTCAACAGAGGGGCTCTAGGATGGGGATTTGGTGATGCAAGTAGTCAGAAGGAATACCCAGCCCACCCAGAAGTAGTGACTGCTGAAAACAGCCAACACGCAGACACCAGGGTTAGGGTTAGGGTTAGATCCCTGGAGAGGGAATCTGATGGTTGAGCTCCAGTGGTTGACAGTCAGCTGTCCACCCCTGCTCCACTGAACTGTGGCCCGGGGTGGGGGAGGGGAGCCCATGAACCTCCACTGTGTGGGAAGAATCTTTTCGAAGGGAGGGAGGGAGGGAGGAAGGAAGGGAGGGAGGGAGGGAGGGAGGGAGGGAGGAAAGGTGGTGAAGCCCCTGTGGGCTGAGGTGTCTGGAGTGCTGCAGTCGGGGAGGCAGGAAGCACGGTCTGTGAAGCAGCTCTGTGTTGGCAGCCTGGCTCCCTCACTTACGAGGTCTAGGCCTCAGTTTTCCTATCTGTTAAATGGGAGTGCTAACAGTTCCCACCTCATAGTTGTGTTGCGGGAGCCCTTGGCTCAGTGACTGGCCCACAGGCAACCCGGCTCATAGTATTCGCATTACTGGGACCCTGGTTATTAGCATATGATTAGCATGAGGCACTTGAGGGTCAGATGACTTTGCAGGGCCTCCTTCCACTAGGGCTTTGCTGTGATTCCGTGATTTCTGGCGTGAGTGTGAACACAGTGAGACGCTGAGTCCCTCCGTCTGTGGCGCCCAGCCACGTGTGAAGGCCGCGGGCGCGGGACACCCACACTGGGGCGCAGGGAGGAGGTGGGTGTGCAGAGCGGTGAGGCGAGGGGGGAAGGCCACAGAGGCCAGGGCTTCAAGACCCATTCCCACCTTTGGCTGCCTCTGGCCCGGGCTTTTCCTCTGCACCGTTTCCCTGGGCCTTGCCCGTGGCTCAGCAAAGGGCAGTATGCCGATTTAGTGGGGGGCCTGCAAGACAACTCTGTAAACCACAGACCCCAAAAATGTCAGGGCTGTTGGCCTTGCATTTCCAGCCTCGGGCCTCAGCAGATGAAGGCCTGGGGCCCTCTGGGCCCGTTGCCAGGGGTTAGCTGACCTGAGGGGAGGGGCTGGCTCAGCCGCCCAGCCCAGCTGTCTCGGAATCCCTGTGGACACCTCTGTGCCACAGACCCTGGGTGGGATGGCATGTCCTTCTGTCTTTCCTGAGGCTCACGGTAACCCGTTCTTCACTGTCGCTGAGGGAATGCATGCAGGGAGTGTGCGAATTACTAGCCCTACAGGGCTGGCCTCTGACAGGGTGAACGAGCTCCCCCATGACATTGGACAAGAAATAGTTTGAACAGTCACCTCCCCTGGGTGGCTCCCTCCTGGGGGCCACGCTCTAACCTAAGCATTTTGCACGGATTGTCTCAGCCCCACCCCATGAAGTAGGTCCTCTTATGCTCATTTACAGATATGGAAACTGAGGCTCCAAGAGCTTAAGTGGTGCGTCCTGGGTCACTAGCAAATGGCAGAGCCACATGCAAAGCCAAATTGTCTCTGCCACCAAGGCAAACAGAAACCCTCCAAAGTTTAAGTGAATTGCCATTTATATGAGCTAATAGATTTAAATGAGGCCTGCAGTGCTGATCTATAAAAAGCCTTCATGTCAGGGGACCTAGAAACTATTTTAGTAGTTGGGCCGAGCAGGTAACACAGTGGCAGGAACAGGGGATGCAAAAGGACCCGCTCGCAGGTGGGGCCCGGCGGAAGCGTGCTGGGGCCCGAGCTGCGGTGCCAGGCCTGAATGCAGCGTTCGCCAGGCTGCAGCTCGAGGCCTGGAGCCTGCAAACCTTGTGGCAAGCAAGGGGGTGAGTTCAGCTCAGGCTAGGCTTGGGCAGAGGAAGGATTAGGTCTGGTCGTGGAGACAGGGACCTCAGAAGACCTCAAGCTTCCTGGTGTTGCCATTTGCCCCCTTATGGCAGCCTTGCCGGGTGCTGTCACAGGGAGCCTCGAGCCCGAGGAAGGGTCTCTCCGATGGGGGACGTTCTGGCATTCCTGAGCTCGGGAATGGGGCTGGGCTGGGCTGGGGGGAGCAGTGGGTCTGCCCTGTGCCCTGGAATCTAGACTCCCTCATTGACAAAGCGACGGGCCGCAGGAAGCGCTCCCCGAGCCGGGGCCTGCAGCGGCAAAGCGGCCAGCCCTGCGTTGAGCGGGCGCATTTAAAGGATTAGCTCACGCTGTTTGCTTGTGTGTGCCTAATCATGCCGCTTCCAGCTAAATGATTACAATTGATTAAAAGCAGAGCTAGGTATTCTAACAAGCAACCTGGAGCCTTTCCAATGGGGTGAGCTGGGCCCTGCCAGGCTGAATCCTGGTACCCAGCCAGGGGGAGGTGTCTGTGAGCCAGGGGCGTGGTCTGAGCTCCACTGGGACCCTTCCTCTTGAGCGCTTGAGAACATTTGGGTTGACCCTTCCCCTCATTCCATTTTCATTTACGAATATTTGCTGAGTACCTACTATAGGGGAGCGCCATCACAGGGACCCAAGGCACAACTGTGAACAGGTTGACACGGTCCCTGTTCTCACCCAGCTGTCATTCTTTGGGAGATACCATCAGTAAGCCCGTGAATACATGAACTAGGTCATTGCAGACTGTAGAATTTTGAGGACAGTTAAACACTGTATGGTGATGGAGAATGATGTGTGTGTGTGTGAGAGAGAGAGAGTGTGTGTCTCGGGGCAAGGGTGAGGGGATGTTGAGGCTGAAAAACTGGATTGGGTGGTCAAGGAAGGCTGGCATTTCAACAGAGTCCTGAAGGTTGAAAAGAAGCCAGTGTGGGGAAGAGCTGGGGAACCATCTGGGGAAGGGAACAGCCAGTGCAAAGACTCAGAGGCATGGACAGATTTGGGGTGTCCAAGATACAGAGAAAAGGGCAGTGGGGCTGGAGGTGGGTGAACACCTTCTTGCTTCATTCATCGGGGCGATTTGGCGAGATGGGTGCTTCCTGGCTGCCCTTCCTTTCTTCTCAGGCTTCAGGGCTCAGCTCAGGGGGTCCCTTCTCTGAGAAGCTCTCCCTGATTCTCCCTCCTTTAGCGTCTCTGGCCCTGGGTTTTACCCCTCGATCCCTTTGCCAGTGCAGATTGTAATAACTATGTCTAGCCTGACTTCCCACCCAAATGTGAGTTTTGGGCCAGTGAAGACGCCCTCTGTCATCCATCCATCCATCCATCCATCCATCCATCCATCCATCCATCTAACCATCCCCGCATGTATTACCATATTTCTTGAGCTTCTAGAAAGGAGGAAAATAAAGGAAAGAGAACATAAATAAGGAAGGGAGAAAAAGAGGGAGGTTGCAATCAAGGGTTGCAGATTCCAGGAGCCCAGTTTTTAAGTTCCTGGTCCTTATAAGATGGGTAACCGAGGAGCCAGTTTCCTTGCCTGCGCGCTCCTGCCGTCAGATCCAGCCAGATAATTATAACTAATAATAATTAAAAATTAAAAGTGCTCTAGGCAGATACTTAGCATTTGACTCTTTGGCTGAGTTTTCTGTGAGTAGGAGCATCTCCCTCCAGCCCAGTCCCTGCCACCCCGCTGCTGCTGGGAGAGCCGGGCCAGGCTGAGCTCGGCCTGGGACAGCAACAGGGAGGTGCCTGGTGACACCCAGCTGTGGTTCCAGGGGGTGAGAACCTGTTGCTTGCTTGGAGTAGCCCTCAGTCAGTCTGTTCCGTTATTTGCCATCCTAGACATTGGTACCTCTCTGGCCTCAGTTTCCTCATCTGTAAAATGAGGTGAAACCCACTGCCTCGGGTGGGTGTGAAGATGGAGAGCCCACGTGTGAAAAGCACTTAGCATCTGAGGCTTCCTGCGGGTAAACCACGGCACATTCCAGGGCAGGATTGCTTTGTGACAGGACAGCGGCTCCTTTCACAGATGGGGTTCTAGTCCACGTGACGACACGGCGTGGTGGTGCCCAGCCTGCTCTGTGGACCAGCAGCCTGGGAGCAGCTCTGTGCCCTCGAGCAAGTCCCTGATCCTCGATGGGCCCCAGCAAATGGGGGGTCATGACAACCCCTTCCTGTGGGTGTTGGGGAGACGAAAGGCCATAGTCCCTGAAGGGCCTCCAGCACCGGGTGGAGGTTTGGGCAGCCCCAGCCACGGCTGTCATCGTCATCTCGAACGTGGTCTGAGTGCCGTGGGCTTTGCGTTCACTCCTTCGTCCGCTCATTCATTCAGTCCGCCGTGCGTGGATGTGCTCAGTGTAGCCCACAGGTGTTCACCAAGCGCCCTCTCTGTGCCAGATGTGTGCAGGTGTTGGGGACGCACGGAGGCCAAGTCCCTCGAATGCTGTGGGGAGAGGGACAGTAAACAGATGAGGACAAACAGAATGGATGTGTGTGCTTGCGGCATAACATAGCATAACATAGAGCCTATCAGCCAGCTGTTTCCTACACTGCACATGACCCGACATGACCCTACGTGACCACTGTGACGTCACAGGAGGCCTGGGGGACCCGGGCCTTTCCCCTTCCTTACTGTGTCTCCAGACGCCATCTATCTGTGTCTCTTGATCTGTGGGGTGCAGCCTTCCCTGCTCACAATAAGGTGGATCAGCAACATCGCCGTCCCATTCCACTGTGACCACTGTGGGACGCTGAGCCTCCTGAGGGGCCGTGTGTGGCTGTTTAGGGTCCGCGTCTGGAGAAGACTGAGGGGTGGCCACAGATGGCTCCTCGTCCTCCTGAGTCCAGGGCCTGGGCCTGAGCCGCTCACCCCAACATGGTAAAAGTGAGACTGTGTTTCCTGAGTGCTTACTGGGAGCCTGACTGCCTCTCTTCACACGTGTAGTCTTTTGAGACCTCGTGGTGACCCCACACGTGTGGCCTCCTATGATCTCCGTGTCACAGATGGGTAAACTGAGGCTCCCCAGGGTCACACAGCTGCTAGAGCTGCAGAGTGTGAACGAGGCAGCCTGACACTAATGTCTGTGTTCTTAGCCCTGAGGCTGAGGCAGCGGGACTCTCAATCCCTTAGGAGCCAAGGACAGGCCTCCAGGTGCTGGCTGCTGGTTGCTGGGTGCCGGGTGCTGGGGGCAAGCAGGTCTTCCCTCCCAGGGGAGTGACCCAGCTTCAGGGCATGGGACCGTTCTGCTCTGGGCAGGGGGGGTGAGCTGCGTCTGCCGTGGTCGCCGCAGAGAGGAGCAAGGGTGGAACAGGCTCTGGGAGGAGCCTCTGCCTGGATGTGCCCAGATGCCCTCATGAGACCCGGGGCTCTGCCCGCTTGAGCAATGAAGTGTGTGGAGGCCCAGGTGGGGACTCGGGGGGCTCCCCCCAAGGCCCAGCTCTGGGCAGAGATGGCACTTGGAATCAGCCTTGGGCTGCCTGTCTGCCCATCAGAGCCTGTCATTCATGCCCTAGGGCGGGGGGCCAACCGACTTAAGAGGGGCACCATGCCATCGCGACAGATGGGCACGGGGGAGTTGCCAGGAGCTGCCAGGAGCCTCCAGCCAGCGGCCGTTGTGTGTGCCGGGAGCCCAGCCTCTTGCCGGCACCGTCCCAGCCTGGACCAAATGCCTTCAGTTTCTCAGAAACAGTAATAATACTACATAATCAGTGGGTGCGGGGTGGGTCCAAGGCTCCCAGAGGTTGACCCCGTACAAAACCCTGCCTCCCCGCACCCCCCCCCCCCCCCCCCACCGACTTAGACAAAGAGGCAGCCGGATGGACAGGAAAGACACGGGCCTTGAGGGCTGGAGGTGGGGAATCTCCGAGTTGCTTCTTGCTGTCACTGCGACGTTGGGCATGCGACCTCCCTTCTGCAACTCACCATCCTCCCTGGGACATTGGGCCAGTGCTGTCTCTCCTGGAGGCTCCCTTTTGGAGCTCAGCATAAGCCTTTGTGAAACATGATCATAGTGCCCAGCCAAGGCTGGGAGGGGCGGGTAATGGCACCGGGGTAGAGTTGATGTGGTGTTGTTGTCCCGTTGTCACAGATGGGAGACTTGCTCTCATGCCATGTCACACAGCTAGTAAGAGCGGACTTCACCGCAGGACAGGAGAACAGTAACAGAAACAACCCCAGGCACCATGGGGGGCCCTTGGCATCCATTTTCCTGATTCATCCTCAGGACAATCCTATGAAGCCCATGCTGTTATTCTCCCCATTTTGCAGATGGGGAGACTGAGGCACAGCTAGGCAGTGGCAGAGATGGGACTCAAACCCAGACAGCCTGGTTGGCTGCAGAGCCCGAGCATTGAACCACTCGGCTAATAGCGTAGGCGGGCTTTTTTCTGTTGGTGAGCCCATCCACGGGAAGCATGAGGCCTGCTTTGTCTCTCCATACAGCAGTCTGCCATCCCAACTTGTGGAGAGCGGGGCTGGCTGCCTCCTGCAAGGGTGCCGGGTCTGGCATGGCGGCAGGGGGGGTGCTTCCCCCCCGCCAGCTGAGAGACGAGTCCTGGGTGCTCTTGGCGGAAGCCTGGATTGCACTCTTTGGTCGAGCAGGAACAATTACTAATGACATTTAGAAAGAAATTAATGATGAGAAATGCAAGTTGGCATTTCAGGAGCGCCAGTCAGCAGCCGTGTGTCTGCACTCACAGGAGAGGCGAGGGGTGGGGGCCGGGCACAGAGGGGAGTGGGGGAGATGGCAGAAATTAATTTTGCTGTGTCAATAATGAACATGGCCCCACTCGCTCTGCTTTTGGAGTTTAGACAAAATCAAACATGGGCTGGCTGGGGCTGGTCCAGCACTGCAATGAGATTCCTTGTGTCCTGGGATCTGGGCGGAGTCGGGTGACAGGTTTGGTTTGGTGGCACCAGGAGGCAGAGGACAGCCAGAGGGGAGGAAACAGCCTGAAGACTGGGCCATTTGGGTGCAAATCCAAGCACCACCTCTGACCAGTTGCATGACATATCAAGCTGCTTGTCTTTTCTGAGACTCAGTCTCTTCATCAGTAAAATGGGGACAATGGGGAGATGTAAAGATAATGTATGAAGAACCGCCGGCCCAGCTTGAGCACGTAGTAGGAGCTCAATATATTGTTAGGTGGTGCCACATTGCACTGATATACACCTTCTCATTATAACGTCTCGTAAACAGGGATAGCTCACGTGTGTTCTACTTTAATTGGTCATTTCTTCTGTTCACCGTGATACATCAAATATTAGAGCTTCTTATATGTTCTTTGGGTCTTGGATAAAATATAGCATTGATAGGAGGTATGGTAGAAGGTGAGGGGGACACAAGATGCTGAAATTGTCTGGGGCAGGGATTGGGGCTCCCAGGGGGGCTATAGGGGTGTGTGCCGACTCCTTCCCTCCCATCGGGTGCCCCAGAATGATGGAGAAGGACCCCCACCAGTCTCCTCTCATGTCCAGGGGAGGAGATACACACAAGGAAAAGTTATTATCGTAGTAACATTGAACATGTTGGCCGCATGGAGGGTGACAACTTAGAGCCCGTGGCCAGGGATATTGGAATCTTTTAAATGTTGATCTGTGTTTCAAAATGGAGATTTCCTATGCTTATAGTGGCTAACATATAGTGCTTATTGAGCGTCAGACCGTGTTCTTAGCACTTTTAAACGTTCAAAATGTTCATCCTCATAATGCCTCTATTATTAAAGTAAGGAAACTGAAGCACAGGGAGGCTAACCCTCTCCCTAGGCCGCGAGCTGGTCAACACTGGCCCCAGGCCCCCGGCCCCAGATTCTGTCCTCTTTATCATCACACTAAATGGGTAGAGTTGTTGATTTTTCTGCAAATCAGACCTAGAAATCCCTGGACCATACTTCTGTGTGACAGCAATCAGCTGCCTCCTTAAGACACAAGGATGTGCTCCCCAGCTCAGCACAACCCCAGCTGGTCTGCCCTACCTGGTTCCTTAGCCCCCTGGGCTCCGAGTCTCGGGCCTCTGCTGCAACATGTCGTGGTTTGCAGATATCTCATTGGCACCTCCACAGCCTGGGGCCATTAGGAGTACCCTTTACTCTCGCCATTTTGCAGACCAGAAAGCCGAGGCTGGGAAAGGACAATAAAGTAGAACACTTGCAGGGAGACAAGGGTCCCAGGGGGAAATGGGGAGTGTATTCCACCCACAGGGTTTGGGTGTTTGAGCAGGGGAGGCAAGAGTAGCTCAGTGACCCGTGCCCCCACCCCCACCCTGAAGCCAGACCCGAATGCCCACAGTCCAACAGCCACATCCCTGACCCAGGGCACTGCCTTAGTCTGCCATCCTTCCTTCTGAAGGTGTCACATCAAAAGTGTGGGGTCATCCATGCTTTCGAGTTGGCAGTGATGGCAGAACCTCATGGTTGGTATTCATTATGACAATATTGAATGTCTGTATGTCATTGTACATGTTGTGAAAATTTTTACACGTGTTACCTCATTTGGAGCTCATAACAAGGCTGTGAGGTAGGCATTATTCATCCCACTTCTCAGGCGAGGAAACAGGAACTTAGAGAAGCGAAGTGACTTGTCTAGGGTCACGGGTACAGTAAGTGACTAAAGTAGGATTTGGACTTCAAAGCCCATTGTCTTTCCACCAATCCGTCCACCTTCCTACCTACTTATGTATTCATGCCCTCCTTTCTCCTACTAGTCATCCATCTGCTACCCATCTACTCATCTATACATTCATTTGTCCATCCACCATTCAGCCATCTATCTATCCATCCATCATCTACCCATCCATCCATCATCTATCCATCCATCATCTACCCATCCATCCATCATGTACCCATCCATCCATCTACCCACCAGTCATCCATCCATCTTCTATCCCTCTGTCCATCCATCCATCATCCAACCACCCACCCATCCATCCATCCATCCATCCAACCAGCTAGCTACATCCATTAGTATTGAGTACCAAGTGCCAGGAACTATACTGCTTTCATGACACCTTCCTCATATACTCTTAATTCCATGCTTACTTACCTGCTACCCACCTCTCCCTCTACCCTACAACTGCCTATGAACACACACACACACACACACACACACACACACACACACACACACACCCTTCTGGTGAATTGAGAGGGATGGGACAGACTACAGATATAGATGATTCTTGGTTTGCCTCCCAGAAACCAGCGAGTTCTGCCTGGTGGTGGGAAGGAAGGTATAGAACAGACCCATGTGGTCCTGGTGGGGCAGGTGTGTGGGCAGTGATGACGTGCCCACAGTTTGGTTGGAAGCTGAGTGCAGATGAGAAGGGCAGACAAGGCATTGCAGGCTGGGCCCCAGTGTTCTTCAGCCCCATCAGTTGGCCCAGCTCCTGAGGAGTGGGCAGCCCCTCCATTCTGGGTGACAGGGACCACATTTGCCCTTTCCTTTGTGCCAGGCTGGACTTCTTCGAGTGGGCAAAGGTATACACCCACATGTTTCCACAAGAACCATTGCAATTATTAAATATAATCGGTCTCAGCTGCAGTTTTGATCACTGGGGCATGCACACAATTCATCACAGCAAATTAGGTCCACCTTCAGAACTTCTGGCTCTGCAGCCTGGGTGGGGGGGGGTCTGTCAGTAAGGGGAGCTGGGCCATATGGGCTCCAGAAGCCATTTTTGGGGGGGTGGTGATGGACCATGTTTTCTGAAGGGGCCCTCAGAATATCTGCCAGAACAGCTGTCCATCCATGGGGGTTAATTTTCTAGAAATTTCAATGATGCAGGAAAGTTTCCCTTTTAGCAAAAATTTGGAGGAAAGTAGAAATGGACATGATCAAAGTCCTAAAATATCATTTATAAAACCTAAAAGCACTGGGTTAGTTTAGGGACCTGAAATATGTGTTCTGTATAATTGGTGACCGTGTGACCTATTTTCCAGGACAGCTTTGATTTCAAGTATTCCATGGCGGCTATTGGCTATTCGTCCTGATTTTTGGCTTGTGGAATACTATGACTATATGTAGAGCTGGGTTTTCTCATCCAATTTTAATGAATAAAAATTTCAAGTTTGAGGGCGCCTGGAAAGATTTCAGAAACATTCAGGGGAACCATTGTCTCCCTCTTTTTTTTTTTTTTTTCCAACATGACAAAATATTTAATGCCTGTAGGTGTGCCTCCTGCTTACCTTCCTGTAGGTGTGCCTCCTGCTTACCTTCCTGTAGGTGTGCCTCCTGCTTACCTTCCCATCTCCCCAAGCACAGAAGAGGGAAGACTTCCGTCCAGCAAGGTTTGAGAGCTGTCAAAGCTCCAGTCTTCATGACATAATTTTGGGGGAGGCCTTAGGCCCCTGTGCTCAGGGGCAAGAGCCCTGGGTTGTGCATTCTCCAGAGTCTCTCTGTCCTAACGTGGCTGGGTCCTGGAAGCCGTGCCATTGACCATGGCATAGGCTCAGTCACTGCAGGGGAAGCCTGGTACAGCACGGAGGCAGAGAAGGTCTTGCATCCCTTGGCAGGCAACATGTCCCCTGGAATCTGCCGCAGCTTCCAGCCCCCACCATCCACCGAGGCCTCCACAGGCTGTCTCGTTGCTACAGTCTATGTAACTCCCAGCTTCCAAGCCTCGAGCCCGAGCTGTGAGGGCAGCACTCAGGACCGGCCCTGAGCACCTTGGCTCTTTCTGGAGAATATGCCCTCTCTCCTGCCCACCTGCCCACCTGCCCTCTGAGCCTGTAGGATCCCAATCAGTTTTTTTTTTTTAATCGTGGTAAAATACACATAAGGAAAAATTAGCGATCTTCACCATTTTCGAGTGCACACGTCCGTGGCTCTAAGTCCACTCACATTGTTAAGTGACCATCCCCACCATCCAGGACAGTTTTCCGCGGAACTCTGTCCCCACTGAACACTGAACTCCGCCTTCCCCTCAGCTCCTGGAAACCACCAGTCGACTTTCTGTCTCTCTGGATTTGACTACTCTAGGAACCTCACAGAAGTGGAATTATACAGTATTAGTCCTTCTGTGACTGGCTCGTTGCACTTAGCATAATGTCTTCAAAGGATCTCTCCGCTTTTAAGAAAAAAGCGTAACATGCCCTGGGCAGGGCGGGGCAGGGGGCGCGGGAGAGGGGGCAGCTCTGTTTCTTCTTCGCTCCCTGACCCTGTCAGTGGAAGCTTCTCTTGGCCCCCCTCACCCCCCTCGCTTGCCGGCTGTTCTCTCAGAAACGCTCGCGGAGTTTTTAGCAAGCGTAGGCTCTGAGCCCACGTGGGGGGATCGGCAGAGAACTGAGAGATGGGGTCCCTGCCTGCCGCGCACGGCCTGGTGAGGGCATTACCATGGCTGGGAGACAGCCAGGACTTTGCAGGTTGAGGAAAGTGCTAGAAGGACAGCTGTGCAGATGCAGACTGAGCTGCGTCGGGATGGGTGGCCCCTTGTTGAGTAGGTGGCAAGGCCTTTCTGAGGGGACAGAGATCAGATGGGGGGGCTGGGAAATTGGGGGAGCGTGCCGGGCAGCAAGAACGGCCACGAGAGGCTGTGAGTGGCTGGCCTATTTGGGGAGCAGGAAGAAGGAGGTCTGGGGAGCTCTGGCAGGGCTGTGGCCAGGGGTCTAGAGTTCTAGGTGTGGTGGGGGCCCACTAGGCGAGTAAGCAGAACTCTCCCCCCCCGTCTCTGCCCCTTGAGGACAGAACCCAGGCTGTACCTCTCATGGGCACTCCTTTGCCAGGGAGACGGAGCCTGGAGGGAACCCGGGTCATGGGCAGGTGGGGGCTTCCGGAGGGGTCCTGGTGGTGGTGTGGTGTGGATGGGTCCGTTGCACACCGAGGGGAGACGAAATGCCAAAACTAACAACCAACCCCTGAATCACTTCGTAGCACGTTGCCAGTGTAAGGTCTGTGTGTGCGTGTGTGTGTCTGTGAATGTGTGTGTACAGGTGTGTGCGGGGTTTGTGGGCGTCCGTGAGTGTGTGTATGTGCATGGGATTGTGGGGTATCCGTGAGTGACTGAGTCTGTACCTAGGATATCCATGAGTGTGTGCATGTGTGTGCATTGTGTATGTGTGTTTGTGATTGTGAGTTGTCCACGAGTGTGGTAGGTGTGTGCAGTGTATATGTGTGTGTGATTGTGAGTTATCCATGAGTGTGTGTATGTGTGTACATGGGACTGTAGGGTATCTGTGAGTGTGTGTGTGAGTGTGTGTCTGTGACTGTGAAATGTCTGTGTTTGTGTGTGTAGGTGTATGCAAGTGTGGGAAGTAAGACAGGCTCTGTGTACCATGTTGCGTTCACAAGCACCCCAAGGGGCAGTCCCCCACAATGCCTGGGGTGTGGTCAGTGGGTGACGGGTGGGGGGATTCCTAAGTTCTTTGGGAGAAAGGAAGGCACGAGGGGATAATTATCTAGACGCTTCAGGGGGTGGGAAGGGCACCCTTGGGCTGGCCTCTTGGAGTCACTGAGGGAGGGCTGCCTGGTCCCCCTCTCTGAGCTGGCATTTCGGGGCTCCCGTGTGGCTCTGGGGAAGGTGATTTCCCTGGTTCGCTAGCACCTGGCTCACCGGGAAACGTTCAGCTGCAGGTGGGGACACACCCAGGACGTGCAGGGCATGTGATCTTCACCTCGACTCTCCTTCCTCTTCTTCGGAATATAACATTCCTAGTCCTGTCCCTGGGTGAGGACCCTAAATGATGGTCCATGTGATGTCACTAACCCCTACCTCCACTCCTGCCCTGGGCGTCAGCCCGGTTGGTGTGCTAGAAAATGTTTGGGGCATCGTGAGGTCCCCACAGAATATGAGAGGCCTTAAGCTAGCAGCCTGTGGGCAGATTCAACCTGCAAACATTTTTTGATTGGCCTGCATTGTGCTTTAAACATTGAGACATATATATGTATATATATATTTTTTTTTTTTTTTGAGAGAGAGGGAGGGTTAGTGGCAGAGGGAGAGGGAGAGGGAGAAAGAGAGAATCTCAAACTGACTCCACGCTCAGCATGGAGCCCAGTGCAAGGTTCCATCCCATGACCCTAAGACCATGACCTGAGCCAAAATCAAGAGTCAGACATTTCACCGACTGAGCCACCCAGGCTATCTATCTATCTATCATCTATCTATCTATCTATCTATCTATCTATCTATCTATCTATCTATCTATCTATCTATTTTTTTAATCTAGTTTTCTAGACTGGATGTGAGGAGGACTGCCCCTTTCCAGCAAGGCTTGGGTTCTTGGGATGACACAGTCCCCACCATACCTTACTGCCTTGCTCCTGGCCTGGGCTGCACTCGCTTGCAGGGTGGACTCGACAGAGCCAGGCCCCTGAGCAGGAGGCCTCTGTCCGGGCTGGCTGCACACGGTCAGAGGCGCCCTGCCCACCGCAGCTGGGTCTCCTGGATGTCAGCTGCTCTTTTTCTGTACGGCTACATTTGCGGTGAGTTTGGTCCCTCTGCAGATGGGATGCCTCAGTCTTCCCAGAATGTTCTGTGTGTGGTCTTTGATTCACAGATGTGCTTTGAGGTGGGGAGAAAGACCCCTCTCCGGTCTTCGGAAGCTGTTGGCCCAGAGCCCTTTCAGTGGAGTCTCACAATATCTGGCTGATCTCTCCTCAGGCTCCGAGGTGGTGTGCACACTGGATCCCTGCCCCGCTGCATCAGGCTGCAATCGTATCTTTCAGGGGTCGGACTCGGGCTCTTTGAGGGCATATTGTAATATATATTTGAGATGAACTGTACCCCAAGGGCCTGGTTCTGGGCAGGCACTCAGCTGATGTGGTTGGAATGGACTTTCCAGTGACACAGGTGGTGTCCCCACTGGGAAGGAACCCAGGTTCAGAGACCGGGGCTTATGGTCACCTGACACACCACGGCCAGATTCCTTGATTCTCAGTCCTAAGTCCTGACCCAGAGGGGCCCAGCCACTGGGGACCCCCCGCCTCCCTTTGGAGAAATGGCAACATTGGTGGAGCAAATTAATGCAGGACTTGGGGTCAGGGTGGCCTCGGTTGCCGAGGTGGGGCAAATCTCTCAGCAGCCCTGATGTGACACGGCCGCAAAACTCCCGCTTTCTTTCACGCGGCCGCTACCTGAAGTCGCCTAGTTGCTAGTCAGCGATGCTTTGGGCGCATTTGCAGTCTGAAGTGTGCCCCCCCCATCCCCCAGTCTACTGTCCCTCCAGACAGGTATTAGTCATTTCCCTCTTTTGATGGGTGACTCCGAATAGGAGCCTGTTTATAGGAGCCTGGGCTCCCAATAGAAGGCTGCAGTTTCCCTCCTTACAATCTATTCTCCGGTGGGTTTTATTTCCAAAGCACAGCAGTATAGAACCTACCCCTTTGGGAATTCACTGGGCTTTTGTTTTTTTCCCCAGGACAACCTTTTCTCTCAATTTTCCCTTGAAGGAAGATGTTCTCGCACTCGTGGAACTGGTCGTTGGCCAGGCCACCTGCTGGGGTCTTTTGTGTTCTGGGTGCCGCAGGGCACTGGTGAGAGGGGTGTTGGAGAGGGGCTACAGAAACCCAGTGGTCAGTCCCTCTGGGGACAGCTCCAACAGAAGCCGTCTGGGTCCTACAGCTTCTCTTCACGTGCCCCCAGGGGACTTTGAGGGCCCTGAGTCTGCTTCTGCTCTTGGTTCTGCAAGAAAGCAGCGAATCCCCCCAAAGCCAACCCTGCTGCTCCCTGGAAGTTGGAATCTCCCTGCAGGCCAGGAGTTCCGGATGAATGGAGGCTCTCACCCGAGAGACAGACTTCCCTGGCTAAGCGGGTGCGACGCTCACTTCCCACTGCTCTAGAGTGGCAGACAACAGCCTGTGTCGCTGTCTGGGAGACAGGACTGGGGAAGCCTCGCACACATCCCAGAGCATGCAGGGAGCTGCTCTTGCCTCCGAGGACATGCCAGGGCTGTGTCCCAGGCCAGTGGGTGACTAGCTTCACCCAGGACCCCGATGCCAAGGAGGTGTGCCACTTCACACGGCCAAGCTTTCCGTGCCGTCCGTGTCCATGCTGGCTTGCTGGGTGGGGGCCATGGGGGGACACGGGGCGCACACACGTCATTGCCTGGACCCCCGAGGGGAGTGGCTGCATCACCGGGCAGGCATTTAGAGGGAACCTTGGCCATCACTCACTCCTAATTTTAATGACGTGCATTAGCTAAATTGTGTTCTGAGTATTCATTCAGTGCTGTTTATGGCGTGCTCTTGAGTGCGCTTACCGTTTGTCAGAAGTGCAAACTAGCGAACATACGAGCCTTTAAGACAGGCCATCTGTTCGTCTTAGACCTTTGGACGATTGTCAAACGCTTCTAAAAATAAGTGCTCACTAGCAGAGAGGGGCTGCCCAGGTGATACACAGCAGAGAGGGAAGCAGGGCTGCCTGCATCTTTACCCTCCCCAAAGGGAAATGTCTAACTTGAGTGTTGGGGGGCAAAAGGGAGATGGAACGCAGGAAGGGAGCAAGGGAGGTGGGGAGCACGAAGGCCCGGCTGGTACACCTTTCTGGCTGGAGGTGGAGCGTTGCCCCATCCCTTGCCTTTCGTGTAACTCCACAGCTCAAATACATTCGATGGCTCCCCATGGCCCAGATTTAAGGGCGAGCTGCCTCGTCTCACATCACGGAGTCTCATCAATAAGGCCCCCACCTTCCTTTCCAGGCTTGTCTCCATGGCACATACCCTGTGCTTCTGCCAAGCTGAATTATTCATTGTTCCCTCAGCATATGCTGTGCTTTCCACATTTCGCAAGCAGAACAGTGCCGTGGGTAAGAGCGTGCTCTACACACAGACTGCACGGGTGCGGGTCTGACACAGCCGTCAGCAGCTGCCACACTCGACACTCTCCACTTGCCTGCCTCAGTTTTCTCGTCTGTAAAATAGGGATAATCATTGTACGTCACTCGCGGGGTGGTTGTGAGGTTTCAATGAGTTAATATAACGAAGAGGTGAGAACAGTGCCTGGTGCACAGTGAACACAGGATAAATGTTAGCTGTGATCATTATCAGTATCATTGGTACCTCCATGTGCTTCTCTGGGCGGCGGGGGGAGTCACCCTCCTTGGAGAACTGTCTCTGTGTTTGTGTACACACACACACACACACACACACACACGCACACCGATGCAAACCCTAACCAAGCCATAGCACCTGCCAGTCAGAAGTCCTCTCTCCAAAGTCCCTTTTTGCGAAATGTCACCCCCTCCTTTGGCCAGGAGCTTGTCAGTGGCCAGGATGAGCCTTATTCTCTCTCTGTCTGATGCCCACTGCGTTGCATAGGGCCAGGCTCCGTGTTTGTTAAACGACCAAACAACAGAATCCTGCTTAGCTGGAACATGGCTGCAGTGTTAGCCTGAAGTGTCTACCTTTTCCCCTGGAGAAGCAGGGGGAACATCTTCCCATGGTTAAGGCAGGTTCTTGGACTTGGTCCCTGTTCCTGGAGAAAACTGTTTGTAAAGCCAGCCTCGCGAGAGCCCGGGAGTGGCCTAGCTGTGGGCAGTGGGGAGAACGGGCATTGACCCCAGCCTCTTTCCCCACCTTGAACCCAGAAGGAGGTGATGTGGGGTCAAGGTGAAGCCAGGTGGGTTCTGTAGCGGAGGGTGGATGAAACATTCTTGGGGGGCGGGGTTGCTAAGCATTCCTGCACCCTTAATTTGCCAGGGATGCAAGGGCCAAGCCCTGGGACCAGTCCTTCTCTGGTGCCCCTTGAGAGTGAGGGTCTCCCCATGGAACTGTGAGCTCCTCAAGAGAGGGCTGGAGCCTTGAACTCTTCATGCCAGTGCCCAGCTGGGGCTTGACATCCGGGGAGTCCATGAACAGCTGTGGAAGGAACGAGTGAATGAGTGGGTGAATACATGGATGAGTGCATACCTCCCTCCCCCACGGAGTCTCCACGCACCTCCCCTCCTCACCAGATACCCTACTCTGTCCCCTTGGGTGGGGGAGGGAGGGCAGTGAGCTGGGGGCACTGAGGCTGCGGCCAGGGGCTTGTGGGGCGGGGACATCTGGAGCACTCCCGAGATCTTGCCGGCCCTGAGAGGAGGAGCTGGGAGAGGCACAGTGTTCAGACCATCAGACCTCCGTGCAGCTCCCACTGCAAGCCCTGAACCATGTGTGGTGCCAAGGGGTCCGGGATCCAAGGAGGGAACCAACAGTCCTTCCCTCACAGAGCTGCCTGTCTGCTCGGGAAGATGCTCAGGGGCACCATTTACGGAGCACTTCCTCTTGGCCAGGCCTGGGGGTAGTCCGTGCACATTATTTCCTGAGTCCTCAGGGCCTCTGAGGAGGAGGGCTCTGTTATCACCACCCCTCCCCCAAGCCCCAGAGGTCAAGGAACTTGCTCAAGGCCACATGGCTATCAAGCACCAGAGTCAGCATTCAAACCCAGGACTCCACTCGTCTCAGCCCACCGGGGCTCGCTGCCTCCTTGTGATCACCCAGGGCAGTGGTGCCCAGGCTCAGGGCCAGGTGAGGTGCTAGGACTTCACGGGCATTTTGTCCTCAAAAGGAGCTGGGGCCCCGCAGGGGCAGCTGAGAGTGCTCTCCGAGAGGGATGCGCCTCGCAGAGACCTCTCTGGTCTGGGTCTGTGCATTTGGGGTGTGCGGAGAAGCCTCCTGTTGCTTCACAGACCGGGTTTGCCAGGCCGGCCGGTGGCCAGTACCTCTGGTCTCCGCTGCTTGACACTGTGGTGGGTGGTGTCAAAGGGAGACAGGCAGTGTCCCAGATCAAGGGACGGAACACAGAGCCAGGACCTCGAGAAGAAACCCCTGTGGCGGACGAGGGAGGGGCGCCCTGGTGAGCACTTGGGTGTGTGATGGTGGTGAGGAGCGGACTGGGTTGAGGCAGGGATGCCTCCTGGTTTGGGTGAAACCAGAATGGGACCAGGCCAGAACCTCTGGCTGGCCCCCTCAAGCGTGTGTCAGTGATTTGGGAAGCCCGTGGATAATGGGCTCCCTGCTCCTCGCATGTTCCCTCTGTGCCCAACACACACCCTGGCTTGGGCTCTAGATCGGGGTCATGTTGCTGCTGCATGCCCAGCGCCAAGCATGGTGGCCATCACCCAGCAGGGATTCAGGGAAGGTTTGTTGAATGAGTGAGTGGTCATGTAACTGAATGCAGACCTGGGACAAAGGGCTCCTTGGCCCGAGGGCTCCGTGGACAACTGACAACTCGCATGGAGAGAGGTCTCAGCAGCACCCCCAACACTCCCTCGCCCATCACTGACTTGTGGCCCAGTGTGCCAGGCCTAGGCCCCCGAAACAGGTCCTAGCAGAAACCTCTCTCCCCGAGAGCCTCGTGCACTCTGCTGAGTGAGTGCATCTCAGCAGCAAAACAGGGCCCCCCATCCCTCCCTCCCTTCCCCCTGTTTTATTTTTCTCACCTGCTTCTCGGCCCACACCTGCGTCTCCCTGGCAGGCAGAGAGGCCCTTGTGGATGCCAGGCCTCCTCCCTGGGCGCCTTCCAGGCTCCCACCCCCACCCCACCCCCAGCCTTCATGGTGCTGGGAAAGTGTTTATCTGCAGGGTTGGTAGTATCTTTAAAAAACGATTTTCTTCCTTCTCCGAAGGGGCTAAATATAGCACAGGCGTAAATAGAGAGATAGACATTAAGCCAAACGCCCTTGTGAGAGCCATGCGGGTGGACGCGGCTCTTGAAGACGGCCTGACGAAGCCCCCCCGCCCCGCGAACCACAGCTCCAAGCCGCGGGGTAGGAGCCGCGGGTCTTTGGGTTTATTCAACTGTGCTGATCGGCGGTGGCTCTGCCAGGAGCCGCTCAATGCGCAGGTGTGTAGGGTGATTGGTGAGTCCTGGTGACGGGTCGCCGCCACCCCCTCTACCCTTCCAGCAACTGTGCCTTCAGCCTGTGGAGGAACCGATGCCCTCCCTGGCCGAACACCTGGCCTCCTCGGCGCCCCCCACCACACTCACACTTATTGGGTGGCATGGGCCGTTCTCTCGCTGAGCCACCATCTGCACCATTAATCCTGCACAAACGTTTGGGTGTCTGTGTGTCTTGAGTACCTCCCCCCCATCGGGCCCCTTGAGGGGGGTGGGCCCAGCTGGAGTCTTCCCCTACCCTGCACTGTGCCCAGCCCAGAGCAGAGCATCCAGCAGGTAGTTAACGCAGTGCTGAATGAATTCTGGTGCCCGGCCCCCTTGGGGCATCAAGTTTCGACATTTCCATCTGCTGTGACATCCCGGGCTTTTGTTCTTGTAAAACTCTAGGGAAGGAAGTTTTACCCTTCTGTCTCAGAACTCTCTTTGGGGAAGTTCTTTCTTGAGTCTCACTGAAGGACTACCTGCTACTGCTCCTTAAGAGGAAAGGCCCACTGTGGTTTTCACCTGAGAAGTGGCGTTTATTCTCCTATTTTCCTGACCCGTGGGCCTACGCATAGGTTCCCGCCTCCTGGATTTCTATGCCAGTAGCCCGTGGATAAGCCAGTGTGGACCACGTGTGTTATACTGGCCCTGTTCTTGGCATCCTGGCAAAAGGCTGTTTCATTATCCAGAGATCCCTGGATACCCCCCTTTCCCCGTGTTGGTGGTGGGCGGTCCTTGAGGGTTTTGTAGAGATCAAATGCCATCTCTGGCTTTCTGCTGCTTATGGAACGGTCCACACTCAGGGGCACCCCGAGCCTCCACCGCCTGGGTCTAAACCCCTCCCAGTCTGCCATGTGACCTCTGCTGGGATCATCCCCCTGGCGCCTTCATTTGCCAGGCTCATTCGAGCTTCCATACCTTTGTCTGCGCTGTGACTTCTACTTAGAATGCCCCCTCCCCTTCCCACACATCCTACCCGTGCACTGAGTCGTTTATTTACCCTTCCATTGATTCATTAAAAGATATTTACACGGTGTCTACTTTGTGCCAGGAACCACCATTTGTGGACCTGTATATGTTTATCCTCCTAACTTCCCTCCTCCCCATCCCCCTCACCACTCCCCCCTACATAAAGACGGAGCTGACCACGCTCAGCACTGGCCACGTGGCACTGGTAATTGCCCGGCTGTTGGCAGGGTGGCAGAGTGGGACCCCCAGTCACTGCTGGGCAGCCGTGCCTGCCATGTCACCACAGGGCATCGTGTGCCCAGCCCCGGGCCAAGCACTGTGGGGCCGAGAAGGGAGGTGGAGCCCTCCTGTCTGCAGCTCAGCAGACAACGCTTATCTTGTGCTTGGGGGGCACATAGATGGGTGGCAGGGGTGTCGGGAGTGCCTCGAGGGGCTGCAAGGAGGGATGGCAAGGGACCGGGTGCCCAAAGGCCTTCAAGCATGGCTCGGCTGGGAGGGAGGAGAGAGGAGGTGAGAACTGAATCACCAAAGGCTCGGAAGCTAGGTGGATGCTTGCTTGGCTGTAGGGTGGGTCTGGCTCCCCGCAGGACTGGCTGCCTGTGCTTGCCTAAGTGTGGGGAGAGGTGCCTCGGCTGGAGGGGGGGCGTTCCCATGGCAACCGCCGCATCCCATCTGTGGCCTCAGACAACCTGCCTTGTGCCTCTGGGTCCATGGCACCCCCACCGAGGTGCCAGGCCACGCCGGCAGAGTTTGTCCTCATGCCCGGTGTGGAGTGTGGATGATCTGTGGACTGGGATGCCCATGAGCTGCAGGGTGCTGGGAAGCCTGCCTTCTCGCCCAAGGCCCTGGCTTTCTTGGATTCCAGTTGCCTGGTTCCACCCCGCCTGATTCCCAGCTGGATGACCTTGAACCAGAATTGAGCCTCTCAGCCTCATTTCCTCATCTTACCGTGTCCTACCTTGTAAGGCTATTGTGAGGATTGAAAGAGATGTCCCTCTAATGGCACAGAGCACGTGTGCTGGCCAAGCGTCAGCCATGGGGCCTGGACCCAGGAGCCCAAGGAAAGAGGACAGCGGTGGTTGGCGCTCTGTGCTGCCGGCAGGCACCTGCTATGTGGGGACAGGGCGATGAGCTTGCCACGGGGGGTGGTGACATCACCACGGCGGCGGCACACTGCCAACAGTGGGAAGAGCCTGCCACAGGGGCCCTGGGCCACGGAGTGGGGGTGGCTCCAGGCTCCCCGGCAAAGCGGCGGCCATCGGGCATCCTCTGGTGGCCCTCCCAGCTCGACCGGGAGCCCGGGAGAGAGACGCAGCGCCACGTCTGACCTCTGGTGGTCATGGGCAGATCTGCAGCCTGGCGGCTCCCAGCCCCAGAGGAGTCAGGAGCCCCCCCCCCCCGGGGGGCTCTCTCCCCTGGTGACTGGAGGTCGCGTGCTGCTCCCAAGCAGGGCTCCCCTACCCTGGGTGGATTTTGCTTCCTTTCTTCAGGTGGCATGAGGTTGAAGGTTACCTGAGGCTTTGGTGAGATGGGTCCGGATTTAGAACAGGGACCACTGAAAAAGAAACAAAATCACTCTTGGAGGCCAAATCCCACCCCCAGCCCCAGGCCACTGGTTCCTCTGAAAGCAGATCAACACGGCTGGCCTGCTCGGGCTGGCCCAAGGGAAGAGAAGCCGTGGGCTGCGGTGAGAGGGACACGCTTGGCCGGGGCGGGGGGGGGGGGGGGGTCGTCCCACCTGGGCCCTGGCTGCCCAGGTGGATTCCGGCAAAACGCACACTCCTCTGGCCGGAGCCCGCTCACGGGACCGGCCTGGCAGGCTGCCTCCTTCAGTGCCCTCCCTGCTGGGTGACCCGGCCTCGGCCCAGGCACCACTGCCGCCCACTGCCTCCGCACGCCTGGGCCACTCGGGTGTTTCTTGGCCGGAGAGCTACGTGGTACATCTGCTGTCGCCCTCCACGCAGCTGAGAGCAGCTCCCGGGAAGGACTGAGAGGGGGATCTGGTGAAAGCCTGCAGGCGATCAGATATAATTTCCTCCTAATCGTCAGAGCAAAAGGGAGACGGGAGAGGTGAGCAAGGATGTTTTTAATTCCTGCCACCCTCCCAACCCTCCCACCTCCTTGCACGTACCCCCCTTGCCTTCCCTAGAGCCAGTCTCCATGGTAAGACCTGAAAGGTCTTTAAAAACAATTTCTAGAGAGCCCAGGTTGGCAGCAACAGGAGCCCATCCCCGAGCCCCAGATCAACGTGGCGTCTTGGCAGCTGTGTCCCCCGAGCACTTTTTCCTGGTTGCATTTTGTGTTGTAATAATCAAGACGCTTTTTTGTGGCTCCCGGCGTAAATGCACTGAGTGGGAGGGGACGGGCCTGCTCTCCATTCTTCTGCCCTCATGCGTGTCTCCTTTCTTCGCCTTTGCAGAACCACACGATGAGCCAGCACGCACAGTGAGGGACCGCTCGACAGGACACCTCTCCGCAGAAGGCTTGCCGGAGACGCCGTGGGGAGGGCCATTTGAACATTACATCCAATCAAAGTGTCATTTGCAACCCAGATGTAAAACTCTAATGATTTGGCCATGAGGCGCTGCTATTATAAGCAGCTGGAAATGAATATTAATGGCAGAGATTAAAAGTATTCCATGCTCAGTATTTTTTATTGTCCTGCTACAGCTAGTGTGCTTTTAGAGTTTCCGCCGAAGACTACATTTCTAGAGTTAGAGAAACCCGCTTTTTGAGGCTATTGTCCTTTGTTCCTTCATGTATTATATTGATAGTTTTTAAAAAAGGATTAGTGTGATTTTTTTTTTCCTTTGCTTCTTTTTTTTTTTTTTTTCCTTTCTTGTTTTCCTTTCCCCCCCTTCGGTTAACTACTTTTTAATTGCAATTCTAGGTAATTGTGCATCGTGATGTGATTGCTTGGCTATTGTCTGAATATTTCCTTTTAATTTTTTAATTAAAGACTAATGCTTTGATTGGATTTGCCAGTTCACCGGACAGTGATTAAAACTATGTAATGAATATAATCGGTTTCAGTGCAACTGGATGGTCTGCTTTTAAATGTGACTTAATCTGACTGCAGTTACTAGTACAGTTCAATAAAGGGAATCCATGCGATTAGCATTGGCTGCCTGGTTCTCTCCTCCCCAGCCTGGGGCTCTGTGGGGGGCTGTCGTCATCCATAGGGTGGGGACCTGCACACGATAGACCCAGCCTCCCTTGGGAAAGAGGACACATAGTAACCTAACGCACACAGTCTGGATCAGGTGGGCAGTGGCCACAGAAGTCAAAACGGAAGGAACCCTTAAAGATGAAAGACTGATCTTTTCATTTGTGGATGGGGGAAACTGAAGCTCCAGGGTAAGTGGGCTTATCCATGACATTCCTTGTTTCTCCCCCTGGGGATGGCTTTCCCACATTCTGCATGCAGATGGTTAAGTGGTTAACTCTTACCTGGCCAGGACCTCAGGCAGGACTTGGATTCTAGTTGTGGCCAGGGAGGACAGGAGCTGGGGCTAACCCCCCAGGCCCGATCCTCCCGGTGGGAGCAGCGGGTTCCCAATCACAGAGCTCAGTGGGACACGGGAGTGCTGAGACCCGTGGCCGGGGCCAGCACGCTGGCTTGGCAAGCGAGGTGCCTACAGCACAAAATCTCAGGGGGGCCCCCTGCACTTGCAAACCCCAAGAAGAGGTTTCCTGACATTTCACCTCCTAGTTGCCTTGCTTTCCTCACTCCACACACCCCCCCACCCCCCCCCCCCCCCCCCCCACCTGGCCTCTCACACGTGGCCGCCCTCCCACCCCGCTGTCATGCTGGTGCCTGGCTGACTTACCAATCAGAGGCCAGGGCTTCAGAACCTGCGTGGGGAAGCCCTTCCCTGTTAACTTTTCACAAGGGGCAAGAAAATTGGTTATTACCCTCCGCAGAGCGGAAATGAAACAGGCAGACAGATTGCACCTAATTACAATGTAATACTAAGTCACAGGCATGGAATTTGTAGCTATAATACCCAGCATCTTCTGACTGCCACATGGAGGGGCTGCTGGCGACCTGTCCGAGTTCCCCTTTCTGC
Organism: Callorhinus ursinus; assembly: GCF_003265705.2. NCBI lineage: Eukaryota > Metazoa > Chordata > Mammalia > Carnivora > Otariidae > Callorhinus > Callorhinus ursinus. Next base: position 6,142,387 of record NW_027397118.1, read on the forward strand.
CACCTCATGTGGGTGGGGCATTTAGTTTAATAAAATGCACATCACCCCTGCAAATCCAAGCAGACTCCTGCCAGGGCTGGGCAAAATGGAGCCGTCGCCCTTAGAATTCACGGTTCTTGCCTCCTAGAAGTCAGAGCCAGTGAACTCTGATTTTTAGTCCCCCGGAGACTTGGCCATTGCCGGGAAGACCTCAAGGTAGGCATCCGTGTTCCCCCGAGTGTGGCCAGCCACAGTCTGCCCCGCATCCACAGCCAGGCCTGCCTTCGAGACGGCACCGAGTGCTGTGGGCAGGACCAGCACGTCCCAGGGCTTGCCAGATCACCGTCTCTGGGCCCTCTCCAGCTCCAGATTTATCCTGAACCCCATGGAGCCCAGGTGAGTCCTCGGTAAGTACCAACAGAAGATTTGATTTGACGGTTGGTGGCGTAGGGCTAAATTAGTCACTGCCCCCATTAAAAATACAGCGGGGGGTTTAAGAGCTTTTCACGCCATGTGGGAATCAGCAGCGAAGCCGGCGGATGCCTTGGGTAAGGAGAGAGGCGGCCTAGGGGACCGCGAGGTAATGAGGTTTATGGCGATGACAAGGCAGCCAGGGAACCCCACCGACTCCCCCCTCGCCTGGGCCCATTGTTCTCTGGCTGGCTCTGCCCCCGCCCTTCTGCTGAGAGCCCCTCATGACTTCGTGTGGGGAGGGGGCTCTACAGGGGACACGGGGGGCCCTTACAGGGATTGGTATGTGTCACCATCAGACAGTATTGGGGTGGGGGTAATGCAGGGCTATGCGCCTGTGCTTTGGAGACCAGCCCCCATCTCTCTCCAGTCTGAAGAGGATCTGAAGCTGGGAGGAGTCAGTTTACCTCTCCGCCCTGAGGGACCTTGCAGGGTCGCTGGGGGACTTCGATGCCAGGATGCCCGCTGAAGGGCTGGAGACTGAAAGTGGCGTGGTGGTTGTTAGGAAGACGATGAAGCCGGGCCTCTCTGCACGGGAAGGGCCCCCTTTCAGCCTGGAGGGTGCAATGGCATCAATCACTGGGAGTTTGGACGCTGGAGTGGGCAAGGTGACTGGAAACCTAGGGTTCATTGTTGCTGTGTTTGCTTGTACAAATAAATGATCAGTTTCTAGTGACTCTGTGGTCGCAGGAATTTTGCCCAGGCTGAGAAATGGACTAGGACACCTGGGTCACAGGGTCCTGTCATTAGAAGCAGGTGGAGAAGGGTTTTGGTCTCAGTGGAGAAACAGCCATAGGAAGAATCTCAAGTTCCCCCAGCCACAGACAATGCTCCTCCCAACCTCACAGTATGTTTAATATTTAACTTTCCACCTGTTTTTTTTTTTTTTTTTTATTCCCATCTAGAAATGTGCATTCTTAGGGGTGGGTTCTGTACTTACAACCGTTTAGGACCAAGGTAGGACCAAGACTTCAAGCCAGCAGATATTTCCTGGGGATCACTGGGGATATAGTGATGGACAGGCGATGGGGCCCCTGCCCTCATGGAGCTCACGGTCACATGACACCCCTCTAGCAAGCAAGCCTATCAGTAAATACCTAGTCACCCACAGTCTCAAGCACTATGATGGACAAGGAGCTGTGTGAGACGTGTGGGGGTGGGTACGATGCGTGAGATGGGCGGGGACCATGTCAGAGGCAGGGCTGCAGGGAGGAAGGCCTTGCTGAGGAAGTGACGTCAGCTGAGACCTGGAGAAAGAAAGGCCTCAGGGAGAAGCTTCGAGTTGGAAACAAACCAGAAGTATCCTCAGGGGTCTCTAGTTGTACTGGGTTTCCATTTCAGATGGTTTGAAACAAGCCCAGAGAATTTCAGAGTTTTGTCCAAGGTCACAGGATTCAGGATAGAATGGAGACTATAATCTGGGTGTCCTGCCTTCTAGCCCCGGTGTCTGATTTCCTCTGTGGCCACCTTCTATTTGTTGAAGGGCAAATTGAATAATAACTATTATTATTATGAATAAAACGGCATACTGCGTAGGAAAGACTGCTGGCTCTCCTTTTCCTCAATAAATTAACTGATTTTTATCTGAGCAAATGTTACCCTGGAGAGGGTCAGATTATATATCCTATCACTCCTAGAAGTTAGGTGTGGCCGTATTACTGTTGGAAGCTATACTAGTTCTGACAATGGGATCTAAATCAAGTGGTGTGTGTAAATTCTAAGAATTTTCCTTAAACGAAATGAGCTCATCCCTTTCACTTCCTGATGGCTGGAATGTAGATGTAATAGCTGGAGCTCCAGAAGCTATTCTGAACCACGAGGTAACCTGGAAATGGAAGACACACATGGGTTGAACAATATAGAAGGATCCTGGGTCGCCAACTGTGCCAAATGCTTACTAGCTCTGTCCTGCTTCCCAATAGGTTTCTTGAATTTGAGAGAGAAATAAACTTCTTTCCTATTTAAGCCATTATTATTTGGGTTTTTTTCTATCATAACTGAATGAATTCTTAACTACTACAAATTAAAATATACATATATGGCTTCCAAGTAAGAGCAAATTTACAAGGCTTAAGGAAAGGGTATGAGATGGTTAAAAATATCTAAAGGTTAAGAGATATATATTAATGACATACTATAATCGATATCTATTTGGCCAATAAGTACATTGTGCTTGGCTGATCTGGGCTGGTCTAAGCTTAGCATGGCTGATCTGAGCTGGGTTGGCTGGCTGTTGGTTAACGTAGGATGGCCTTAGCTGGGATGACGGGGGTGCCTTTACTCTGCTCTGCATGTTTTATTCTCTGGCAGGGTAGCCTGAGCATGTTCTCATGGCCTTGGCCAAGGGCAAGAGCAGAACGAGGAGTGGTCTTCAAGCTTCTGCTGGTGCGTCATGTTTGCTCATGTCCCATTGACTAAAGGAAATCACATGGCCAAACTCAGACTGAAGGGCAGGGAAATACACTTCACCTTCTCATGGGAGAAGCTGCAAAAACTCAGGAAAAAGGGCTGGACTCAGGGAAGGATGGAGAATTAGGGTCATTACCATAACAAATCTACCAAGGAGCTGAAAGGCCCCCTCCACTTCCTTCCAAGGCAAAGCCTGCTAATTAATGGGTACCATCTGTGACCACAGTTTTGGAAACGGGCAAATCGAGGCAGTCCAGCTTAGCCTTGGTGGGTTGGACCTGGCTTTTGGAGAAGAGAGGTATCCTCAAAAGACTGGTCTCCCAAATGCTTGTTAGCTCTCAAAGCATTCAAAGATTCACAGGGCCACTGTTTTTACAATTTACAGTTGAATTTGGTTCACTCAGACTTCCTAGGAGACTGACCGAGGATTATACACGCTGCATGGCACTCCCCATTTCAGGGAATGGAAGAAAACTCAGAACACTTAACAGAGACTGAACATTTACAACGTGGTCTTGTTCAGTGTCTCCCCAGAAGCACCAAATGGCTGATGGTTTGCCATGCACACCCCAGCTGTTCCCTCCTCCATGCTTTTCCCCATGCTGCCACCTCTTCTTAGGATGCCCTTCCCTTTTTGGCCTGGTTAGCTCCCAAGTTTTAAACTCAGCTCATTGAACTCATTAAGCTCATTAAACTTAAGTGTCTAATTCTCAGGGCTAGGACCTGGGTGAGGTGAGGTGAAGGAAGCACCCACCTTGGGTGCCAAATTTCAGGGAGAACCAACAAGCTCAGTAATCAAGATAAACAATATTTTAATGCAATATTTTAAAAATCAAATTGGCAAACTGCAACCTGCAGGCTGGCTGCCTATTTTTGAAAAAGGTTTATAAGATCCAGGGCTGGGTTAGGGTGAAGACAGTGAAGCAGGGTCATGCAAATGCAGCATTAGATCCTGTTTTTATTTAAAATGTTGCTCTTTGGGGGTGCCTGCGTGGCTCAGTCTGTTAGGCATCTGGCTTCACCTCAGGTCATGATCTCAGGGTCCTGGGATCTCCCCTGCTCAGTTGGGGAGTCTGCTTGTCCCTGTCCCTGTCCCTCTGCTGCTCTCCCCCTTCATGCTTTCTCTCTCAGTCTCAGGTAAATAAATAAAATCCTTTGAACAGTTGCTGTTTTGGGGGCGCCTAGGTGGCTCAGTTGGTTAAGCGTCCAACTCTTGATTTTGGGATCAAGTCCCAGGACCCTGAGATCGGGCTCCATGCTCAGTACAGAAACTGTTTGGGATTCTCTCCCTCTCCTTCTGCCCCTCCCCCCATCATGCTCGCTCTCACTCTCTCTCTAAAATAAAAAAAATCTTTTTTAAAAAATTTAAAATGTAGCTATTTTGTTCATCATGGATTTTTTTGCATTAATTTTGATTTTTTTTGAAAAACATTGCATTAAAGTATTATTCTGAGTTATTTGGCATTCACTGCAGTTTTGTGCCCAAGGCAAGTGTCTCGTTTTTACCCTAGTCCCTGGCCCAAGCCATCCTCCAGGCAACATAGTCTGACCCCCAAAGTGGAGCAAAATGTTCTAATAATAAGAACCTTGATAATATCCAATGCATAAGCCTATCATTGGGCACCTACACACTTCTATAACTGTGTCTCTGGACTGAGTATCAGTCAGGATAGGTGAGGTTATGGCACAGTAACAAAAAGGACCCAAATTATAATGGCCTGACATAACAAAGATTTCTTTCTCACTCACATTACATGGCCATCCTGGATCTTGAGGGAGCTTTCTTCATCATGGTCACTCAGGAAGTCCGGCTCTGGGAGCAGCTATCACCATAAATGTAGTCAGTAACTAAGCCAGAGAGAGAGAACTTGGAAGGGTCTCACATTGCCAATTCAGTACTCTTGCCCGGGAGTCACATGGATGTGCATACACACACACACACACACACACACACACACACACACACACACAAGCACTTCAACTCATAACTCATTGGCCAGTAGTTGTCATATGGTCCTACCCCATCACAAGGAGCCAGAAAGTGCAACCCTGCCATGTGCCTGGAAGAACAGAACAGGCAAGGCTTGGCAAATGGCACTAAAGACTACCCCAGCCTGTCCTCCCCACCACCCATCCCTTACTATAATCCCTCTGAGGGCGGCAGCTGACTCTTCCTAAATCTGGGTATGCCCAGCAGCCTGCACAGGATCTGGAGCTGATAAATACTTACGGGATGTATGCAGAAATTGTGAAAGTGAATAAATGACACTTAAAAAGGCCTAGGGGAAGAGAAGCATGTGTATGAAGACACCGTGCAGTGTAAAGCTTTGGATTCAACCCTCAGCTTTACCACTTATTAGCTGTGTGAGCTCAAGCAGGGAGCTTAACTTCTCTGAGACTCAGTGTTTTCCTTGGCAAAATGGGGCAGATAGCAAATAGCCTTAGATCACAAATTAATGTGAAGTTGAAATGAGATGAGAATGACCACGACATTAAAAACTACCAGTAAGCCCGTTCCTTGCTGCTGTGGACTCTAGGCCGCCGGGGTCCGTGAAGGATCTCACGATGGCTGCGCGAAAACTTGCTCTAAAAACCATTGACTGGGTAGCTTTGGGGGAGATCATACCCCGAAACCAGAAGGCCATTGCTAACTCCCTGAAATCCTGGAATGAGACACTTACCTCCAGATTGGCTACTCTCCCTGAGAAACCACCTGCGATCGACTGGGCTTACTACAAGGCCAATGTGGCAAAGGCTGGTTTGGTAGATGACTTTGAGAAGAAGTTTAATGCCCGGAAGGTTCCTGTGCCAGAGGATAAATATACTGTTCAGGTGGATGCTGAAGAAAAAGAAGATGTGAAAAGTTGTGCCGACTTTTTGTCTCTCTCAAAGGCCAGGATTGAGGAATATGAAAAAGAGCTGGAGAAGATGAGGAACATAATTCCATTTGATCAGATGACCATTGAGGACCTGAATGAAGTCTTCCCAGAAACCAGATTAGACAAGAAGAAGTATCCCTATTGGCCTCACAAGCCAATTGAGAGTTTATAAACTTGAGTTGGGGAGAAAGCTCTGGCCCTCGTGTTGTAAATGCTGGACATTAAAAATAATGATACGGAAAAAAAAAAAAAAACCTACCAGTAAGCATTCACTATGTGCCCGGCATTATTCTAAGCTCCGGCACAGGTATTAACCCCATTCAATCCACACATTATCACGTGGGTACTGTTATCCCCTCTTTACAGAGGAGGAAACCAAGGCAGAGAGATCCTAAGTAACTCGCTACCTCCCATTGTAACCCGGGCAGTCTGGCTCCAGAGCCCCGTTTTCAGCCCCAGAAGCACTTGAGCCGGTCGGTGGCACCTAACACCCTCATCCCTGGGGCGGATTCTCGGTGTCGGTCCACCGGGGTCTGCTTCTCCCTGGAGAGACCTCGCCGGGTCTGGCGGAGGGGGGACCGGCTCGTCCGCGGGCCTGGGCTGTGCGCGCGCGGTGTCTAGGACCAGCCGTGGGGACGCGGCGGCTCGGCTCTCCCCCTCCCTCCCCTGATCCCTGATTGGCCAGACTGGGCGCCAGCCCCGCCCACCCGGCGTCCGCCTCCGGCAGCGGGCAGAGCGCAAGCCGTGCGCTGTGAACTTATTTGTAGTTATTAATTACTGAAGGGCGCAAACCGTGCTTCTGTGCATAAAAATATGTTTGAGCAGTTTCTACTTAAACTTTAAAGAGAACGTTAATCAATTTTATCTTAACAAAATGACCTTAAGCAGGGAAAAAAAAATTGGTGTTATTTGCCCAAACAGGCAAATTAATTTCTCTCTCTTGGGAAATCTGAGAAGTTTCCAGAAATAGCTATGCATAATTTACACCTGCCCTGGCCGCTCCTAGTTTAACGCCAAGCCCAGTCACGGGCCCTACCCAGCCCCAGGCCCAGAAAGAGCAAAAAAAGATCTTTGCAAAGGCCCTGTCCTGCCCATGACCGTCAGTCAGCTTCTCCGCTCACCCTTTTCACGACCTTGGGAAACGGCGCTGAGGGTAGAGGTCAAGGTAGTCTCTGAGGGACCAGCCCAGCCTGGATCAAGGTCACTGGGAGGACAGGGACAGCTTCTAGTGGGAGGGCCTGGGAATTCTTGCTCTTCAGCAAATAACCATCCCCTAGCCTTCAGGCTCCCTTCTGAGGCGCCTGCAAGTCAGGTGCCTGCTTATTGCTCTCTACCGCCCACCTTTGCACCCTTGAGGGATTCCCAGGATGACAGGCTCCAGAACATTCGGCTGAGCCTGTGTTGTAGTCCAAATCCCTACCCCACACCCCAGACATCTGCTGCGCTCATGTGGGGGTGGGCCCAAGTGGTCTGCCTGGAGCCTGGGCTTAGAGACAGGGCCCAGGGGCCACGGGAGCTGTGGTCAATTTCCAGACCTGCCTTTCCAGCAGTGTGAGTTTTGGCAGGCCGTTCAGCCTCCCTGGACCTGGATATGCAGATTGTGCTCCTCCTGTCTCCATAAGCTGCTGTGGAGATGGAGTGAGGATCCTGGGAGGTCTGCTCGGGAGGGCAGTGTTTGTCTTTCTGTCTCCGCTGTATTCCCAGCAGCTAGAGCAGTGCCTGAGCATAGCTGATGCTTAATGAATGGATTCGAAGTGCCGAACACAGTACAGCAGCACCCCCACCTTATCCTCAGGGTGTATAGTCCAAGACCCCCCAAGTGGATGCCTCAAATCAGGAATAGTACTGAACCAGATATATTCTAGGTTTTCTCCTATACATACAAAGCTATGATAAAGCTTAATTTATAAATTAAGCACATTAGGAGATTAACAACAACAATAATAAAGTAGAACAATTGTAATGATATAACTGTAATAAAAGTTATGTGAATGTGGCCTCTCTCTCTCTCAGAATATCTTATTGTATTATACTCAGGCCTCTTCTTGTGATGATGTGAGGCGATAAAATGCCTAGGTGTTGAGATGAAGGGAGGTGAATGACGTGGGCATCGTGACCTAGCGTTAGGCTACCTGACCTGACAATAGGAGGATCCTCTGCTTCCAGACCCTGTGGACCACGGGTAGCTCAAACCCCTGATGGGGTGAGGGGGGTGGGGGAGGGGGTGGGACTATTGTAGTTGTTTCATTATTATTAGTAGTAGTATTCTTATCTTTTAATTTTTATTGTTATGTTAATCACCATATATTACATCATTTGTTTTGGTGTAGTGTTCCATGATTCCTTGTTTGTGCATAACACCCAGTGCTCCATGCAGAATGTGCCCTCTTTAATACCCATCACCAGGCTAACCCATCCCCCTACCCTCCTCCCCTCTAGAACCCTCAGTTTGTTTTTCAGAGTCCATCATCTCTCCTGGTTCGTCTCCCCCTCTGACTTACTCCCCTTCATTCTTCCTCTCCTGCTATCTTCTTCTTTTTCTTTTTTCTTAAAATATGTTGCGTTATTTGTTTCAGAAGTACAGATCTGTGATTCAACAGTCTTGCACAATTCACAGCGCTCACCGTAGCACATACCCTCCCCAATGTCTATCACCCAGCCACCCCATCCCTCCCACCCAGTAGTAGTATTCTTGCAGCGGGATCTTTTTTTTTTTTATTTCCCAAACATAAAATTAGGTCATAATAAAATTGTTTTTCAAACTGCATTTGCCGGTTAGCTATCCTCATCACACCCTGAAGATGCTGATAGGATCAGTTGGAGGGGAGAATTCCCTTCCTCCACTCCCTTCAAAATCACCAGCTTGCATCTTGTAAGTGCTCAATGCATATTTATTGAATGAATGGCTGGGAGCCCTCAGCAGGAGCCACAGACTCAGGGCTGGGAGGACAGGGCAGGCCAGGTGAATGAGTGAACTGGGGGGCGGGGGGAGGGGCCGGATGACAGGGCTGGGCAGTAAATGTCCTTCTCAAGGAGGTCTACCTGCTTGCTGCCCTGCAAGAATGCGGATACAGGTTGCTAAGATGTTCTGATTTTTCAGGAGGAAGAAATCCACCTTTTATTGTGAAAACATCTCAATTTTCTTTTCCTGCCGGTAATTACTTCAGAGTCTAATCTAAAAAGACCCACAAACCCCACAAAATCCATGTGTGCCAAGGAAAACATTTCCGGGGGCTGCATTTGGTCACGGGGCCACAAGTTGTAGGCCTCGTGAGAGCACCTGGGACAATGCCATAGGGGCTGCAACTTTGGGCACCAAATAAGAAAGAGGGGAGCATGCGACCAACCCCATTTTAGATCCCAGAGAGACTGAGCAGCCAGAAAGGAGCTGAGCAATGGGCTAAGGCTGGGGGACTCTGCCGCTCTCCTGGGTTGTGGGCCAGAGGCGGAAGTAGGAGGACACACCCTGCTTCTCGCCTCATCAGATGGATATGTCTGTTTTCCTTTCTAACGTCAGGGCCTGGAGGCAGTCGGAGCTGGATTCTCAGGCTTCTGTCTGCCTCACTTTCCTCCTCTGTAAAACAGGGATACATAAGCTCTCCTGGAGCTGTGAGAGATCTGATGAGATGACATAGTGGGCGCTTAGCAGAGTTCCTGGTTATCGTGTGCAAGGCGAGCATAAAAATGGCGGTCATCTCATTCCTGTGGATTGGCTGAGTGCTCCCGAGACAATGAGAAGACTCTCAAAGAAGGAGAGAAGCCATGTGGAAGCCAATTTCCGTCCCTGAATTTCTGAGGGGTGATCCAGCTGCTGATTTGGAACAGATGACCGCAGAAACAGAGGGACTTGCAGAGCTCTGGGTTGATCCCCCCTGCATAACAGCACACGTGGGTGGGGGCCTGGCTGTGTGCTTTGCACGCAGAGCAGCAAGCACTGGCCTGGGATTCCACGTTCTCCTCTGACACCGTCTCCCTGTGTGACTTTGGGCACATTCCTTCCCTCCTCTGGGCCTCAGTTTTCCCATCTGTAAAATGAGAGTGTTGAATCCAGAAGCTTTATGAGTTGATCTTGGCTTTAGAGCTCCCTGTGCTTATGCGGCTTCCTTGGGAGGCCTGGGGGCCTGGAGCAGAGCTCAAGGATGGCTTCTGAAGCTATAAATGGGGACAAAGATGCCTCTACCTGAGGCCAAGGAGAGGATCTGGGGACATGTTCACTTGGCAGTACTTTGCACCAAGGGACAGTTTTATTAGCTGATGGTTCTTAAAGTCCCATGGAAATAAGGGGAGAAAATCAGCTCTGAGAACATGAAGAGGAAATTACACTGGACCTTCTGTCCTCTTAACAAAGTAGAGCTCCAATCTGCCCCCTTGTAGGAGAACTTCTTCCCTAGCACCCTGAGGGCTCCTGGCTGGGCTCCTGACTCTGCCCTGCACCCTGGCCGCTATGTCCCCAGGTATCGTGGGTTTGTGCTACCCCCTGGCATCTCTGCAATGTCATTCTTCCTTCTCCTGGGCCCAAACAGAGCCTGCAGCTTCTTCAGGTCTTAGCTTGAATGCCTCCACTGACCGCGCCTCAGGCAGCTGCCTGGATTTGCCCTTGCTCCTAAATCCCCACAACAGCCAGAGTAGTGGAGGGCACATGGGTGCTGCTTGCTGAATTCACAGTCCTGACTGTTATTCATCATTTTCTTTATTCTCGTTTTGCAGCCAGGGAAGATGAGGCTTGGCTATATCAGTGGTAAAGCCAGGATGTGAAGCCAGGTGATCTGTCCGTAAGGCTCAGCTCTAGCCAGACAAACCATGTGGATGCTTAAAATAAAAGGATTTTTTTAAATGCAGTGATTAAATAAAAATAGAAAGAGTTGTATTCAAAAGGGTATAAAATAAAAGTCATCAACAGAATCAGCTATTCTCATATTTTCCAGCCTCATTTCTTCTGGAGCTAACCTGTGCACATGAAAGCATACACTGGTACATACCTCTATTCTTTCTTTCACAAAAACATGGTATTGGGCACATTGTCTTCAGACACACTTTTCATTCCTTTATCAATATACTGATCCTTTCTCTTTGTGTTAGCACATACAGATCTCATGATTTTGGGGGAAATTTTTCAATTACAAGTTCAGTTTCCTAAATAGTTATGTTATCTATAAGGCTATTCAAGTGATCTATTTCATATTGGGTGAGTTGTGGTCATCTGTGTTTTTCAAGGAATTGGTTCACTTCATCTAATTTGTAAAATGTGTCTGTGGAGGGTTGCTCATAGTATTTCCTTATTATACGTTGGATGTCTTAGGATCTCTAGTGATACCTATTTTATTCCTCATATTGGTACATTGGGTCTTCTCTCTTTTTTGCTTTGTCACTCTGGTTAAAGCTTCATCAATTTCATTGATCGTTTCAAAGAACCAACTCTATCTTTTATTGTTTTTTCTCTGTTGATTTTCTGCTTTCAATTTCATTCCTTTCTGCTCTTTATTATTTCCTTCCTTCTTCTTGCTTTAAATTTCATTTGCTCTTGTTTTTCTTGGTTATTGAGATGGAAGCTTAGAGTATTGATTTGAAACTTTCCCTCTTTTCTAATATATATGCTTACTGCTACACATTTCCCTCTCAGTACTGCTTTGGCTGTGTTCCCTAATTTTTGGTTTTTTCATTTTCATTCAGTTCAATGTATTTTTAAAATTTCTCAAGACTTCCTTTTTGACCTAGGGATTATTTGGAAGTGTTGTTTACTTTTCAAGTGCTTGGGGCTTTCCTTGTTATGTTTCTGTTATTGATTTCTGGTTTGATTCCATGGTGATTGGAGAACACACTCTGTAATTTAAATTATTTTAAATTTATTGAGATGTGTTTTATGGTCCATAATATGGTCTAGCCTAGTATCTGTTCCGTGGGCATTTGAAAGTAATGTGTATTCTGCATCATTTTGTGGAGTGTTTTACAAATGTCTATTAGGTCCTGTTGGTTGATGGTGTAGGTGAGTTCTTCTATATGCTTTCTGTCTAGTTCTATCAATTGCTGAGAGAATGTTGTTGAAGTATCCAAATATAATTGTGGACATGTCTATTTCTGCTTTTGGTTCCATTAGTTTCTGCTTCACATATTTTGCAGCTCTGTTGTTTGGTACGTACCCACATTTAGGATTCTGTGTTTTAACAACAGAAGTAGATTGATCCTTATATTATTGTGTAATACCTCTCTCTGTTTCTGGTAATTTTCTTTGCCCTGAAGTCTACTTTATCTAATACTAATATAGCCACTTTTGTTTTCTTTTGATTAATGTTTGCATCATATATTTTTTTCCATCCTTTTACTTTCAACCTGTTTCTGTCATACTTGAAATGAGTTTCTTGTAGACAGCATGTGGTTGAATCATTTGGCAGCAGTCTTTCCCTTTTAATTGGAGTATTATATCATTTACACTTAATGTAATTATTGATGTGTTAGGGCTTACGTTGCCCACTTTGTTTTTCTATTCTCTGTGTGCTGTTTTTCATTTTTCTGATTTCCTTGCCTTCCTACCTTGAACATCTATTTTTTTTTTAAGAATTTCATTTTGGTTTACATATGGTAATTTTGTGTTTATCTCCTTGTTTTAAAAGTAGTGACTCTAGGCATAACACTAGATATACAAAGCTTATTAAATCAACTCGTGTCATCATTTTACCAGTTCTAGTGATGTATAGAAACCTTACCTTCCTTTATGCCCCTTTATCCTCTCCTGTTTATAATTGTCTTAAATCTTCTTTTGGAGACATTTAGAACCCCATCAGACAGCACTAAAATTTGCTTCAATCAGTAAGCATAATTTAGACAATTCAAGAGGATAAGGAAAATGTATTTTTTATTCATATTTTTTGCTTATGTGTTGCCCCATCCTTCCTCATGTCCCAGGATTCCTTTTTTTTTTTTTTTTAATTATTTCGTTTCTGTTTATAGAGTTTCCTTTGGTCATTCTCTTAGGGTAGGTTGGCGGGCTAGAAATTCTTTTAGTTTTTTTTCACCTAAGAATATCTGGACTTCTTCCTATATCCCTGAAGAATATTTTCACTGGATATAGGATTCTAGGGTGACAGTTCTTTTCTTCTACAACCTGGAAACTGTTATGCCACTTTCTTCTGACCTCTATGATTTCTGATGAGAAATCCAGTTTTATTCAAGTTCTTTCCCCCATGTAGGTAAGATGTTGTCTTATTGCATTCAAGATTTTTCTTTTGTCCTTAATTTTTAGAAATTTGACTATAATGTATCTTAGTGTGGATTTCCTTGGGTTTAGCCTATTTTAGATTTACTCAGTCCCTTGAATCTATTTTGCTAAATTTCAGATTTTTTTTTCAGCCAAATATTTTTTGACCCTACTCTTTCTCCTCTTTTTTCCAGGATTCTGATAACACCAATGTTAGATCTTTTGTTATAGTCCAAGAGGTCTCTAAGGCTCTATTCTTTTTTTTCCCCAAATTTTTTGTTCAGAGTAATTTTTATTGCTATACCTTCCAGTTCACTATTCCCCGCCCCCGCGATTTCCATTCTGCTATTGAGCCCATTGATTGTTTTATTTCACTTACTGTATTTCTCAGTTCTAAAATTTCCACTTAATTCTTCTTTATATCTTGGATTTCTTTGCTAAGACATTCTACTTTATTCATTTCTTTTAAGCAGGTTGTAAGTGCTCACTAAAGCAGATAATTCTAATATTTCTGTCATTTTAATTTTCCACCTATTGATTGTCTTTTCTCCTTCTCTTTGATATCTTCCTAGTTCTTGGTAGGACAACTGATTTTTTTTTAACAAATCTTTTTTTTTTTAAGGATTTTATTTATTTATTTGACAGAGAGAGAGAGAGAGAGAGAGAGCCCAAGCAGGGGGAATGAGAGGGGAGAAGCAGGCTCCCTGCTGAGCAGGAAGCCTGATGTGGGGCTCCATCCCAGGACCCTGGGATCATGACCTGAGCCGTAGGCAGACGCTTAACCGACTGAGCCACCCAGGTGCCCCAGGACAACTGATTCTTTATTGAAATGTCTATATTTTGCATATTAAGTCTTGAGACTCTGAATCTTATTGAAGTCTTCTCTCTTAGCTGCCTTCCTCTGATACTGCCCCAGCAGGGGAAGGTGGAAGAGTGTGTCACTGCCTCATTAATGCCACGTGGGATTGGAATGCCAAGTTCCCCACTTCATCTTTATTGATACCTGAGGGGGTTCTTTATTACAGTGGGTGAGGTTGGGAGATCTGGCTCCCCATTAGGTGTGCAATGATACCTCTGAATGGAAAGGGTAGGAGTGCCTAGTTACTGCTTCCCGTGTAGTCTCCACTGATAACACAGGAGTGGGTGGCCTTGTTACCATTGGGCAGGGGCACAAGTCCTGCCTCCCCAGGGGGCCTCCTCTGATACCACCCCAGTGGGAAGGGAGGGAGTAGAGTGCCTCAGTATGGCTGGATGGGCAGCAGAAGTCCAGGTGCCCCCAGGACTTTGTTACTGAACAGTAAAGATGAAAATCTGGCTTCCTACTCAGCCTTCTCCGATTCCCTACCCTGGTCAGGAGCACCAGGGAGTGTCACTATCGACTGGTGAGGATGGAAGCTTGACCCTAGACAATGGGGATGAGGTCACAGTTTTTTCCATGGTGTTTGGCTGGAGTAGAGTGGCTATTGTCTAAAAGCTTTCTGTCTTCACAGGCTACTTCTTTACTGATTCTTTGGCTATGGAGGTCAAGCTTTTGTTGGGGGATTTTTTTTTGTCTGTGCCCATTAGTGTTTCCTGGTCTCTGGCTTTTTCAGCTCCAAGTCTGGGATATATATGAAGAAGAAAGAAAACCCAGTGAGGTCACCATCATGTTGTTCCTCAGGTCCTAAGGTCCCTAGCCAGTCTGCCTTTGTCATCTTTCTGAGTTTTCCTATTTTTTAAATATATAATGTCTGGAGATTTTGTTGTTGTTTTTGTTGTACTTAGAAGGAGAAATAAAGAAAATATGTCTTTACCATCTTGCTGGAAGTCCCCCCAGTTCCATTTCTTTTATCACAGCCAAAATGGATACCATTAGAAAAACGAATGATAATTGATTGAATGGACCCCCTTTTGTTGTTGGGCATTTCTGTTGTTTAGAGCTTTTGTGTTATAAACAGTGCTACCATGAACACTTTTATACACAGGCCTTTGTATGCATGTATAACAATTCTGGAATGGGGTGGCTGAGCAGATTGGATTTCATTTGGTAAGCTGGCTCTCAGGGTGCAAGACTTGGGTGGGGAACAGACAGAAGGTCAGTGAGAGAACAAGAGAGAGTGGGGAGGGGAGGGAGGGTCTGGGGCTGATCATTCAGAGCACTGCCCCAGTTTACATCAGAGGTGTTTCCAAGGTCTCTGGGAAACGCCTAGCGGGCCCTGGCCCAGCCTCGCCCTGCTGTCCAGGAAGCACCAGCCTCTGACTGCCATCTTTCCCTGAGGTTGGTTTTGGAGACTATGCAACCTTCTCCTCTTCTTGGCCACGGAGGGATGGCTCTGGTAAGGGCTGAAGGGTGTCCTCCTCCTTCATGGAGCTTCCTTCCCATCGTGATGGAACTCCCCTGACCGCACCGTGCAGCACACAGCACGCTTACCACCCATCCTGTCCTTTGGCACTCTACCATGTGGGAGGGCAGGCTCAGCAAAGTGAAGTGACTCAGCTAAGTTCACACGCCAGGGAGGGGCAGACATAGAGTTCAGTCGCTGGGGGTCTGGCTCTGAAGCCTGAAGTCAGTGGAGGAGTTTGGATCCAAAGTAACATTCTGGAATGAGCATATAGGAGGAGGCACTGGCAAAGGCTTGCACAGGAAGTTGGAGCTGGAAGGAATTACTCTGGGTCCTGGCAGTCCCAAGGCGGGGGGGGGGGGGGGTGGGCATCCTGCTGGACTATGTTATATAGCAGTGCAATGTCGGAGAAGGGTATCAGATCAGGCCACTCTTACTGGGGGCCTGAAAACATTATTTACTATTAGAGGCAAAACTGCTTTTAGCAGCCATGACAAAGACAGGCAGGCATACAGACACACCAGCCCAGACGCAGCCGGACGCACACGCACGCGCACACACTCGCAGAGGCATCCACCAGGCAGATACAGAGGCTGCCCACTTGGACACACATGCACAAGTGGAGGCAGCGCCCTTCCCCCTCCTCCGCCCAGACACACATGCACACACATGCATGAACCGCACACACCCACACAGCAGCATATGGAGCAACCCTGCCTTCCCCCATGGTTTCCAGGAGGCTCAGTGGGGGGTGCGAGTTCCACATCTGACTTTCCTTGTGTTCGTTAGGCACTCGGTGTAATTAAATGTTACATTGAATAATCTGGCGCCGGCTCAGTGGTAGCACAGGCAGCTGTGGTGGGCTGGGGGACCAGGCGCCTGGATGCCTGGCTCAGTCCTGCACCTTCCCTGCCCGCCATTCTCCAGCCGCCCCCTTGCCCAGGACGCACAGGGTCACTTGGTCAGACCTTGAGGGAGGATGGGGGCTGATGGTGGTCTGGGGAGACCTTTGTGCTGTCCTGTGGCTTGGGAGTCACTCCTGCTGGGGGTGAAATGCCCAGCTGGGTCTCACGGGCAGAGGAGGGCACCTGGATGCCGGGGAGCCCCTCTGACCAGCAGAACGGCCACAGTACTCACCTCTTCTGGGCAGGGGAGGCAAGAAGCACTCCCACTTGGCCCTCTCTCTGTTCTTTTAAATGGGTCTGCGAATTCCTCTGGCCTTTGTGGAAGGCAGCCCCGTATGGTGGTGACAGGCCACACGCATGGATACTACTTGCTAGCTTTGGGACATGGGCAAATTACTTCACCTCTGTGTGCTCAGTGTCCTCATGGATGAACTAGGGGTAAAGGGCGGACTCTTCTCATGGGACTGTTGGGGGATTAAATAGGCCCTTAAAACAGCATCTGCTCAGAAACATTAGCAACTACCCAGCCTAGCGGTTAACCATCCCCTGTGCGTGAGGTCCTGCCCCACAAAACTGATCTGGGCCCTGTCTACTCATGTGCCAAGGGTGAGATCTGGGATCCAATGCCAATGACATCGCTCATCGCTCTGCAATCGCAGTCCCCCTCTGACCCCAGACTCCCTCATCTATGGACAGCGGTTGCCACTTACTCTGGCCCGGCAGGGTGGCGAGAATGGAATGGGCTATGGCAGGGGAAAGAATGTGACAAACTGTTGGGTGATGTGCATGAGGGCAGCTTGGCCTCCTCTCCCCCACGCCCTTATCGAGCCCTCCCTTTGGGATCCTGAGCCATAACCTCCTCCCCTCTAGAGCCTGCTCCGAGGAGCACAGAGATGGGGCTGCCACTCGGCTCGAAGCCCAGCCAGGCCCCTCCGTGCAGGTTGCCTGCCCCAGTAGTGAGGACCTGGTGGAGAGAACCCGAGTCCTCGACCTAGGGTGGGGCTGGGGTGTCCACACTGATTTCACCATGCACGGCCTTTCCGGCATGGACTCTGAAGCAAGTGGCAGTCCCTGGTCTGTGCCAGTTGGACAGTGGGAGGGATGGGCTGAGGATAAGCCACCCAGAAGGTGCTGCAGCCTCTGCCTGCTCCAGAGGAGCCCATGGCTGGAAAAGGGCTCTCAGTCCAATCCTCACGGGGGCCCGGCTCTTGGCCGGCCCCAGAGGTGGGGAGGCCAGGGCCGAGGCTGAGTCCCTTTGTCTGCACACGCGCACACACACACACACACACACACACACACACACACACACACACCCCGGAGCGCACTTGAGCCTCCATGTACCCACAGGCACAGACGTGCCTGACAGAGGAGCCAAGACTCGCCCCTGTATTTTCCCGGAGTCTTATGTGCAAACCCAGATGGCCCTGCATGAGGACACAGTCAACCGCATGCATGCCCAGAGAGATGCAGGCAGATCTGAGCGCGCTGGACACACACAACTGTGTGCATAACATGCAAGAGACACACAGAGCACGTAGTGACCCCCCACTGCTGGGACATTTCCTTCCTCCAGAGAAGCATGCTACCATGTCCCCCATGTCGTCTGATCTGCCCAGCTCTCTGTCACCTCCATTTCATGGGGTCTGAGAGAGGCTAAGTGGACTGCCCAAAGCCGCATAGGGCCTGAATAGCCCAGCTGGGTGAGATCGCCCTGATTCCCAGGCCAGGGCTAGCTGTGGCTTCTCTCCAGGAGGCCTCCTGGCCTGCCTCCCCCTGGTGCCTTGAGCCTCAGGCTGGAGAAGGGGGTGCCTGCAGGAAGAAACCGCGACTTTAGAAGGATGTTTTAAATATGGAGCGGGCCCTCGTTCCTCCCCCTCCCACCCAGGACTCTGAGCTGTGCAAAACCAGCTCGTGAATATTCAGGACCCCATAGACTCTGTTCTCTGTTTCTTCTCCTGCTCCTCGTTTTGTGCTGAGTCTTAAGTGAAACTGATCTTTTTTTTAAGGAAAGAGAAATCTGTCTTTTGTTCTCCTGCTCCCCCAGGGGCCCCAGAGAAGAGGAGGCCCCCCGCCCGGTTTAAGGGGCATGCCTCAGAACCAATCACTGCCTGGCATGGTTCCCTGGGCGCTGGGCTCGGGCCTGATGCCATGCGAGCAGATGGCCATGATTGTTGGCAACCCCGAGACCCTGCAGGAGAGTCGCGTATGGGTGTTTACAGCATCCTGGTCCCGCCGAGAGCATCAAAATGGCAGACCAAGTGGCGCCTGGCCCACCTGGGGCGAGGGAACGGGCAGTGCATATTCCCGAAAAAGGAGAAGAAGCCCCCTTCTCCTCCCAAGGAGTGTCCTGCCCAGCGCCCAGGACCCAGCACCCAACAGGGTGTCTGAGGCAAGGAACAGCAAAACCTGATTCTGGGAGGGCCACCCTCCCTGCTCCTCTACCTCTTTCTTCCACTTCCATGTGCCCTTTCTGCGGCTCTCCAAGCGCTGTCTCCCTCCTCCCTGAACTGGTCCACAGGAGAGTTCTGTGTTCATCAAGAAGACAGATGTGAGCACCTACTGTGTGACAAACCGTGAGGAGACAGAGGCTCTCAAAGGCTCTTTCCTTTCCTTCAAAGCCCCCATCGGCTTATTTTAGATACGTGTGTATTTGTTGAACAAATGTTTATCTCCATCATTAGACTGCGCTCCACTAGGTGGGGGGTCCTGGCCCATAGTAGGTGCTCAATAAATCTTTGTTGAATGATTTACGGGATCCTGTCCTTACGGAGATTACAATCCAGCGGGACAGCTCTCCCTCTCGCTCCCTCCCTCCCACCCTTATTGTTGGGTCCTTTACAATATTTTGTTTCCCAACCACACTGAAGCCCCCTGAAGGCAGGGGCCCTAGTCTTTGTCTCCCTAAGATGGCGGCCACATAGTGGCTCTTGTTATATAGATCATGTGGCTAATATGGAAATGCAGTTCCCTCAAGAACCACATAAACATGCCCGGAAGGCAGTTCCCAGAGAAAATCTTCAAGATCCAACCCTGTTAGTCTGCTGCCTACAGCCCATGGAGGGCACCCATTCCTACTCCCCAGACTTCCCTGCAAAGCTCTTCATGGTTGGCCTTGCATCTGACCGTTTTTCCTTCTCATTCATTTAAACGTATGTATTGGGCACCTATCAGGTGCGAGTCCTGTCCAGGGGCTGAGGATAAGACAGTGAATAAAATACACAGTTGTTGTTCTCATGGAGCTGACCTTCTCTTGGTGAGTTGAGTGGAGACAAAGGGCAAATGAACAGGTGAATGGGACACGTGTGTGGAAGCAGCAGAGTTATGAAGGACAAAGCAGGGCATGGCGAAGGGAGAGCTCGGAATGCAAAGCGATGTCTTCTCTGACATTGGAGCAGTGATCTGAATGAAATGAGAGTGACTGTGTGGCCATCCCGGAGAACACTCTTGATGGAGGGAAGAGCACATGCAAAGACTCTGAGACAAGAATGGGTTGGCCTTTCTAGATCTCAGTCACTGAAACAAGAGGGGATCATTCCAGCACCCAGGGCTCCAGGCAATGACTGCAGGAGTGTGACGGCAAGTGCGTGTGGCACCAGATCCATGTTAGTGAGGCGACAGGGAGGGGTGAGGTCTGTGGCAGACGTGGCAGGTCTGCAGCAAGCAGCCAGCTGGTGACACGGGAATGCAGGCCCGGAGCAGCCAGAGTTTCTACTGTTTTCGGCAAACCTAAAATCTTTATTTTTTTCCAAATGTGAAATCTTCCAATTTTGAAGTGTTGGGAGCTAATTTGAAAATATTGTTTAAAACCTTGCTCATGCCAAACACAACTCAGTTACAGGCCAGATCCAGCCTGTGAGCAACCAGTTGGCAGCTTTGGATTCAGCTCTCTGTGGGTTTTCTGCTGGGCATGATTCTGAATCATGGATCCTGACCCCAGTGGGCAGTCAGAAGGGGCCCTGAGCTGTTCAGGGGTGAGGGTCCTGGCAAGGCCAGGGGGTCCTTCAGTTCTGATTTAAGATCCTAAGGGGTCTGGAGAGCCAGTCCAAACACCTGTCTCCAGGGATTCTCATCTCCCAGGCCGGCCACAGGGAGAACAGAGACTGGTAGAGTGGGGCAGAAGCTATGTTCTGCTCACAGGGTAGGACCTCTGCCTCTTCCGCTGACCCACTTCTCCGGCGCCTGACAGGGTCCACCAGCCAGCAGGATGCAGCCCTGCCTGAGAATGTGAGGATGGGGGGCCTTTGGCTCCAGCTTTGTGGGGGCCCTTGCTGCTGCCTGGGACCCCCCCCATCAGAGCCCCACTTGCTCCTGGCAAGCTAGGGCAAAAGAGGCAGGGACTGCCCCCCCGGTCCCGCCTGTCCTGGAGACCAGCTTTCTCCGGGCAGCTTCCTTAGGAGAGATTCCACATCGACAGACACTTGGTCCTGCCTCCAGAGTCCTCTGCCAAAAGCCCCCCGTTAATGCTAATGGAAGTCCTGTTGCTCGGCTGGGGCACCCTGCTGGAAAGAGGCCTTGGGATGCCCACCTGCAAACATGACCTTTTCCTGTGTAAGAGACAAGATTTCAAAATCAATCCGGCCTGTGGGGCCTGCCCATCCTCCCCACGTGCGCTGATCAGGAAAGAGGTCACATGCCCCAGGACAGGTTGGTCAATGCCGGGTCTGGAGGAGGCTGGCTGGAGGTGAGGCCAGCACACCTGGGAGGTCGCGGTCTTGCCCCGCTGCGGGAGCATCTCTCCAAAAAGACCACAGGGAATACTGCATGTCTTCACTCCATCCTACCCTGCCCAGCTAGAACGAGTGCAGCAAGAATGGCAAACACTCACACAGAAGCTAAGTTCTGGACCCGCCACAGAAACTCACCTGAGGTCCGTCTCACCAGACTAGCAACGTAGCCACGAGGATCACCCGCATTTCACACATGGAGACACCGAAGCCAGAAAGGTTTAAAAACTTGTTCAGGGACGCCTGGGGCATCAGTTGGTTAAGCGTCTGCCTTCGGCTCAGGCCAGGATCTCAGGGTCCTGGGATCGAGTCCCGCATCGGGCTCCCTGCTCAGCGGGGAGTCTGCTTCTCCCTCTGTCTGCAGCTCCCCCTGCTTGTGTGCTCTCTCTCTGACAAATAAATAAAATCTTTAAAAAATAAAACAAAATAAACCTTGCTCACATCAAAGCAATGCACCCAGGCCGTAGTGGTACCGAGACAGGAACCCAGGGCCTGTGCTTGTATCCCAGACTCTGAAGGCAGCAAGAGGAGTAAACAGGGGCCCATCCCTCCTCAGAAGGTGGAGGGTTTTTAGGGAGCATGAAGGATGTGGACAGAGCAGGATGTCACCGGAAAGGCTGCCCTGCGCTTGAAAGGCACCATCCTAGAAGTCCTCCTTCTAGGCTTCGAGGTGGACAGGATTCAGGAATCCCACACTGGAGGCTCTGAGCTGGATGTGACCCTCAGGTGGCCTCTCACTGGCCTGCAAGGGTGGGGGTCAGTTCTTGTGGTCTGAAAGCCCCGAAGTGTGATAGGTCTTTCCTGTTTGCTCAGAGGGCCCCCCCACCCCACTCAGCGAACACCTGCCCCCACCCCCCACCGCCGCCATTACCTGGAAGGCATTTGCTTTTGAGCTCTTTGCTTTAGCAACTTCAAGTTCTTCACAGAAGAATCTTCTACATGCAAACAAACCTTGTGATGGCCTCTCGCAGAAAAACTCTGCTGTGCAGCTATGGTAATAACGTTTCCATCTCTTGATCTTACTAAAGAGCCCCCTTCCCACGAGAGTGGAGGGTCATTCCTTCATTCATGCAGCAAATGCATATGGAGCGTCTACTCTTTGTCAATCCCTGCCCCAAGTGCTGGGATGGGTCTATGAGCCAAACGATCCAGAAGCCCTGCCCTCTGGTGCTTCCATTCCAGGGCTCCTGGACAGGGAGAGGAAGGCTCACAGGGCGTGGAGCCTGTACGGTCAGCCCCCAGACTGCAAGCTTCCTTGCCGTGGGTCCTGGCACCATCAGTTCGGCACGTAAAGCCCTACCGGGTCCGTCCGGTGGGGTTGGAGGAAGTAGCCAGCAAACGCCTCCTACAGGATTTGGTACCAGCCACTGGAAAGTTAATGCCAGCAGAGGGTGCTGGGACCTAGGGCTGGTGGGGGATGAGCAGGCCAGAGGAAGGGAAATCATTACTCTCGGAGGCTCAGCCAGGCAGTCACACATCTAGGAAAGAGTGGGTTTGAACCCACATCTGCCTGACTCCAAGGCCAGTGCTGTTTCCACTGTGAGGCCGAGACTCTCATCTTTCTGTCCCCTCCCAAACCCCGACTGTTCTTCAGGTGCCTTTCCGTGAAGCAGAGGCCTGGATGTTGGTTTTACCGAAGCTCTCCTTCCATTGCTATGGGCACCACAGAACCTGGGCATGAGCACTATGCTGAAGGGGGTCCTGTGTTGGGTGAGCTGGTCTCACAGATGCCCCTTCACCTAGGGATTGTGTCAGAGATTGGCCTGAAGCTGGGTGCAATCACATGCACTGACAAATGGATAACTTGTGCATTAATTCACTTGGTCAGAAGGCAGCATTTGAGAGGCGCCTGGCGTAGATGAAGAGACCGCTGAAATCAGCCAGGTGTAGCCACACCATGGAATGGGCCGTGCGGCCTTGGACCTGTAAGCCTCCACTTTTTCATCTGTGAAATGAGTTCCCCGCTCCTCCCCCGCAGGAAAGGAACTCGCTAACTCCGGGGATCTGGAGTTAGCAAGAGTGGCCAAGAGGGTGGGAGAGTGGGAGGGGAAGGAGACCTGGTACAGGAGGAAGATCCAGTTGTGAAACTGGATCCGGAATAGGATGCTGGGGACTGAGTCTTGCGTGGAGGCTGGAATTAGAACGCCTGGTGAATCAGTCAGGCTTTTTGGGTTGCAAGTGACAGAAACACAATCCCAGCTGCCTTCAGCCCAGAGGGAATTCACCAGCTCCTGGAATGGAAATGTCCCGAGACGATCTGCTTCAGGGAACAGCTCAACGCAGGGCTCAGGCGGCCCCAAAGGCTCTGCTTCTTTCTCTTTCTTTGCTCTTTTCAGTCCTTCTCCCTGGGCTGGAGCCCCGCTTTTACAAGTGTTCCCCTCAAGCTCACCGAATAGGCACTGACAGCTCTGGCATGGCACTCCTCCGGGCTCCCACACAGGAAAGGACCCGAGGCCTTGCCCAGCATCCCCCGGGAAGGCTGAGAGGCTCTCCGATTGGACGAGCTCACTCACAGGCCTGCCCTCCACAGTCACGTGGCCATCGGATGTGATGCGTTGGTTGGCCGGAACAGGTCATGTGCTCCTCTCAGAGCAGATGTGGCGCCACTCAGACCCTGAGGTCGGAGGTGGGGGAGGGGTTGAGCCCGTTGACTACAGAGGAGAGGGGTAGGCGGGCGACTGGCTCTGGGCACCGCACTGGACTAATCCAGCCTTTGCTCTCTGATTCTTTTTGGAGTCAGCCCTCCTCCTCCTGCGTCTCCAACTCGTCCTTAAAAACCTAGCTCAAGCCCTAACTGCGCCTGGAAGCGTCCCAGTGTGCACCCGCTTCTCCCTCCTTTGAGTCTCTGTGCTATAGGCAGTCCGCGCTGCATAACGTGTCAGCCTCCAGATCATTAGGGCTCCAGCAGAGCTGAAACCAGGCCTAAGCTTTACTGAGTATGGGCACGTTAGCCTCCTAGTAACCAAGGAAGAAAAGAGCCGCCTGACAGTTAGACTCTGAGCCTCAGAGAGTCGTGTAAGACCTGACCCAGTCAGCTGGGTCCGTTGGCCATAAACAGTTCCAAAGAACACCAACATCAGGCAAAAGTACGAAGCACCCAAAGACAAGGCCACTCCATAATCATGTCTCAGCGTGGACTGAATGTGAACATTGTCCAGACCACAGAACTACCCAAACATCCTCCATCGTGGCTAAAATGTTTCTTTACTAATTGTAGCTGCAGATGTGCTTGGTTCCTCCCGCCTTCTGGATAAGAATCCATCAGATATCCAATCCTAGAATTACCCCTGCTTCCTGACAGCATCTGACTCAGAGAAAAAGCCCACAAAATCACTTAACACAAGCCAAAGTCCGAGAATAATCTTTCTCACATCTTTTTCCTGAGAAGCCCATGGGTGTACATTCTCCACCCATGCAAGCAGCCAGTGAACCCAACTCTGTTACGCTAAAAGCTGTGTTCTTGGTGGGCTTTGGCTGCAAGTTATTGGACAATCCTGCAAAAGGGACATTCTTATTCTCATTTCACACGTAAAGGAACTAGGGGTCAGAGAGGTTAACAAGTTGCCCAAAGTCGTCACACAGCAGGCAGGTAGGGAATCTGAGATTCCCCAGTGTTCTTTCCATTAAAATTCTGTTCACATTTGTCCTTTCTTTATTTGTGTGTGTGTGTGTGTGTGTGTGTGTGTTTATTTTGTAATAATCGGTGCTGTTTGGCAGGCAGAGCTGGGGTTTGGCTGCACTGTCCTGGGGTAACTGGTGGAGCCTTTGCTTTTCTTCTCCACAATATGGA
Organism: Callorhinus ursinus; assembly: GCF_003265705.2. Taxonomy (NCBI): domain Eukaryota; kingdom Metazoa; phylum Chordata; class Mammalia; order Carnivora; family Otariidae; genus Callorhinus; species Callorhinus ursinus. The sequence goes on from NW_027397118.1 coordinate 6,167,057, forward strand.
TGTTTCTCAACCCTTTTGGCTGCACCTCAGGATTTTTGCTTTCCCCTGAGGTGGAGTTAGGGGTGCTCACCTTTAACAAAGTTGACTTTGCCTTACATTTGGACCACTCTTCTAATTTCCAGGCACTTCTCCCTTTGTCACCTGGGAGCAGTCCCATGGACCAGGCTGGGTGTGCTGATCATCTCTGCTTGACTCTGAGAGGAAGAGTGACTTGTTTAATGTCACACATGGCTGGCTAAAAATAGACTGGGCTAACAGGGCACTCAGGGATCTTTTTTTTTTTTTTTAATTAATTTATTTATTTGAGAGACAGAGAGAGAAAGCATGAGCAGGATGGGGAGCAGAGGGAGAAAGAGACTCCCCGCTGAGCAGGGAGCCTGACATGGGGCTCGATCCCAGGACCCCGAGATCATGACCTGAGCAGAAGGCAGATGCTTAACCAACTGAGCCACCCAGGTGCCCCTCAGTGATCCTTTTACCAGCCCCTCATTTCTTTGTCCTAAAAGGACCCACTCTGTTATCATGGTCCCTGTAAAACTTGATTATTATTATTATTATTGTGATTCTTATTACTTTTGGGTCAAACCATATGAAATTGCTAATATTCAGCCATTTTTGATCCACAAGGAAGCCCATTTTTGTGGGTTCAACATAATATTACTTTTTAATTATATAGTACCCGTGACAGCCCCTCCAACCGCAGCCCTCCTGGAGCATCACCAGCGACGCGGTTACTTACGTGCCAACCCCTCATTCTCCACGTGGGGAGACACAGGCAGAAGGCAGTGAGGTGACCTTCCCAGGCTGCACAGGTGGTGACAGAGGACCGAGACCCTGGTGACCTGCCCTCCCGGGGCTGAAGCTTCTTGCCTGGAATCCAGCTCCCCCCGACTTCCAAATTCTTTGCCCTTCCCAGACCCCGGGTCTGCGGCCAGCCCAGCTTCTCTGTGAACTCAAAGTACCTCCTATTTCCTTACAAAAACCGTCGCAAGAGTACCTAGGCTGTGCCAGGCACAGAGCATCACGACTGAACACAGTAGAGGGGCTTCCCAGGCATGGTCTGGTCAGGGTCTAGTCTAGTTCCCAGGTAGGTAACTAAACGTACGTACTTCAAACAGTGAGAGTCAGAGAGGGATGCGGATGGGCCTCCTCCGGGGGAGTGGACAGGGAAGGCCTCTCTGAGGGGGTGACATTGAAGCTGCCACCCGCTGCAGGCCCCTTACCACCTACCTTGCTTCTTCAGGTCTGTGCTTTTGTGCCAGGCTGACCTCTTGGCCCTTTCCTTGGCCGTGGGTCCCGGGAGGTTTTAGTCATGAGGTTGACAACTGTCCAGTAACTGGAGCATTGAAATCTCTGTGCAAAAGCAGCTCGTCAGCTTTAGTCACATGTGCCACACGTCCCCCCGGCTCACCCCCCACCCCCCGCTTCCTGGCGGTTAATATAAGAATTTCTTTAAAGGGAAGAAATATGAATCTTGGCATTTATTTTCTTGACCTTCGAGAGGCTGGCCGTGTGGACTGTGTCCCCAGCAGGGCCAGTGTCTGTCCCAGGCACGAGGTCCCCTGCTGGGAGGGTCCCAGGTCCCTGTGAGACTCCCTGTGGAAGGCTTTGGTGTTCGCTGGCTGTGGGCAGGTGTCCATCCGAGTGGAAACTGCTGCTAATCTGGGCGCTAATGTGCCCCTGGAGCCAGCAGAGGGGGTTCCAGAGCCAGAGGGCGTCTTAGTGAAGAAAAGAGACAGAGAAAGGGAGGCCCCGAGGAGGAGGAGCGGCGGACAAAGGCCCCTGAGGAAGGAGGCTGTGTTTATAGGGGACTGGCCAGTGCTGAGGGGTTTGCAGTGTCTATTTATGGAAGCTCATGGTGACCCCATGAAGTGGGTTGTAATACAATTCCCATTTCACAGATGAGGAAACTGAGGCTCCCGGCCAGTTTTCCACCAGGGCAGTCTGCCCCCAGGGCCTGTGCTCTCAGCTGCAGCAGCTTCTGCTCCCAGCCTCACCCACTGCAGGCCTGTCAGACGAGTGCTGTCTCCCCGAAGGCGTCAGGGCGGTGCCAGGATCCCCTGACTGGGTGCATGGACAGATGGACAGCTGGACGGATGGGCACTGAGCACACGTGCATGTTGCTCCTGAGTGTATGTGTGTCTGGGGTTGGGGGGCATTTCCATCTGGATCTTTCTCTCTGCTTCTGCCAGTCTGTCTCGGTCTCTCTCTCTCTCGCCCACCCTCCCTTTGTCCCTCTGCCTTGGTCTCCCCTCCTCTCTGTCTCTGCTTCAGGCTGTGCCTGTTTCACTCTGTCTTGCTCACCCCTCTCTCTCTGTCTGCCCCCCTCCTTTTCTTCCTCTGATGTCCTCTGAGTTCCTGTTTGTCATTTTCTGCCCATCTCTGTGCCCCCAGCTCTGTCCGAGTGTGTACTGTCCGTGGTCTCAGGAAGCCTGGCGCGGTACGGCCGACTTGGCCCCGCATGCAGCGGGCAGGGCCATGGCCTGGTCCCCACCCCGACGGGGAGGCTGAGGCCCAGAGGCACGCAGCACCTGGCAGGCTGTCACTGGCTGGCGGGGGAGGGAGCCTGGGAAGGACCCCAGCCCCTGCGGTCTGTGTGAGTGTGGGTGTCTCTGTCCCTGTGCTTGGGGCCAAGTGTGCCCTGAGGTGGAGGATCCTGCCACATCTTCCCAGCCCCTCCCTTGCCACAGGTTTCCCATGGTCAGCCCCACACAGGAGCCCCTTCCCCCCACTCCGCCTGGGTCGTCTGGGACCCCTCTGGCCCACTCCATGGGGTCCGGCCCAGAGTGGCTGTTATGCAGGCTCCTCTCTGTGCTGAGAGACAGGCAAGGCTCAACAAGCGTGTCAGCCATCACAGCCAGAGGTCGCAGGAACCCCTGCCCACCCCGCCAGCCCTCTGGCAGGGCCGAGGACACGCTGAAAGCCTGAGCTGAGGCTTGGGGATCCTTGAGGCCTGCTTCCTTCCTTCCCCACTCCCCCTTTGCTGTGTGGCAGGATAAAATTGTTTTTGAGAAATGTTATTCCATAAATCCCCATAGAATACCTGCTGTAAGTCAGAGCTGTGCTGGGGGCTCGTCTGGTCATCTGTTCCTGGGGGGCCTGAGGACAAGAGTGAACCTTCTGAGGGGCAGCTAACGGACTCTGGCCACAGACCGTCCCACAGGCCTGCCCTTGGTCGCCTGGGTGAAAAGCCTGTCCGCCTCCATCGGGGGAGGTGGGGTGAGAAGCCTGGGAGAAGGCATCGCTTGAATCCCTGCCCTTCTCTGCGCTTTAAAAAGACTCCAAGTTTCCTCAGTTTAAAGAGAAAGAAATGAGTTTCAAGTTGGAAAAGTTGATAGGTGTCCGATGTCTCGGCGCCACCGTCCGGCCTTGTAGGCCTAGTCGGGGGAGGGGGGTACATGAAAGGGGCCCTCAGAGGAGAGAATGAGGAGCAGCCCTGCCCCAGCTCAGGCTGGGGACAGCCCCGCCCTCACTCGCTTCAGAAGCCCCCTTGGAAGCCCCTAGGTAAACCCCCGCTCCCTTCCTTTATCCCAAGCCTCTTTTTTGAGGTTTGGCTGCATTTTTGATCTTAACAAGTTTTTTTTTTTTTTTTTTTTTTCATTTTTGCCAGGGCTTTTACAATGCGATTTCCTTTTATTTTAAAAACGGTGGCTTTCAAGCCTCCTCTCATCTGTGATTGTTTCATGTTTGCAGGTTTCTGGAAGGTTTGGAGCCAGTCCCTGGGTGGGCGACTTCCCATCTGCTCCTTGCTCTGCTCATGGCTTGGAAGGGGTTGGGGCCTCGGAGCAGCGGCCTTTTCAGCCCCCCTCTGGCTGGGTCAGCATGGATGGAGGAAAACAGGGCTCTCAGCCGCTTGCCTCCCCCAGACTCCCCACTCTCCACGCAGCAGGCGACCTCATGGTGGGAGGCAGGCTGCCTGTGTTCCAGCCTTGGGCAGGAACTTGCATTCTCTGGGCCTCAGCAGTCCCATCTGTACAGTGGGAATAGCCACTGGATTCAAATACCGTAGTAATAAGTACTTAATAAGTATTCACAGAGAGATGGTATAAATAAGAATACTAGAAGATGATCCATGGAGAGTGCTGAGCACAGTGCCTGGCACAGAGTGAAGGACTGATAAATGGCACCAATCAGAAGAGGGCAAGCCCTTGGTTTCCCAGATGTCCGAGAGCTGGTCCTCAACTCTCATGCAGCTTCATCAGCTACTTAAAACACCGACTTTTCACTGAGTGCCAGCCTGGTGGCACAACTCACCCCAGCGCCTTCTCAACTCCGAATCTTTGTGGGTCCGCTTTTCCTCCCTGGGTCCCTCTTTCACACTTCCTCCTCAGGCTGAAAGTCTCCTCCATCCTTCAAGGGTCAGCTCAGGGCTGCCTACTCTGGGACATCCTTCTTCACCTGCCTCAGCTCAAAGAAAAATTAGTCACATCTTCTTCGGTGGTTGTACGACTGAATTTGGTTTTTATTTTACTTTGGAAGCAGGGGAAGCTAGCATTCCCATTTCCTGTCCGTGCAACTGTGAGCATACTCCTCAATCCCTGGGAGCCTCAGTTCCCTCATCTGGAGAGGGGGATGGCTATATCCTCCATATCGTAAGCTCCGTGAGAGAGTGGCTTCCTGTTTCTTACGTTCTGCTGTATTTCCAGCAGGAGAACACAGCAGGTGCTCAACAAATAAGTTACCAGAAATGATGACTACTGGGTTGATAGGATTCTTAACTACTTGACATATAAACAGTGCTCAATAGATGGCAATCCTCTTTATTATGCCCATTATTATTGAGAAACATTCACTTACTCATTCATTACAAGATGCAAATGTGAAGTGGCTCGTGTATACAGGACACCGGGTCAGGCACAAGAGGGCTCCAGAGGAATGGGTGATATCTCTGCCCTTGCAGGGATTCGCTGCTGAGATGGAGCCATAGACAGAGTGATGTCCCAGGCCATGGCAACAATGGGCCTGACTGGAGGTTCAGAAGCCATACGGAGTTTCTCTTGTCCACTGACTCTGCGGGACACAGTCCATGTCCTGCACACACTACATGCCTGGTAAATACTCTGAACGGAATTGAAAGTGATCTTTAGAAGCCCATCCCTTGAAAAGTTGCCCCAGGTTGGGCTGCCACTCGACTTAGCCAATCCCCAGTGCTCTGTAGCCTGAAGGCAGCTCTCTGCTCTATCCCGAAGCTCAGGGGCTCAGTTGTTAAGCCTCTGCCTTTGGCTCAGGTCATGATCCCAGGGTCGTGGGGTCGAACCCGGCATCGGGCTCCCTGCTCCGCGGGGAGCCTGCTTCTCCCTCTCCCACTCCCGCTGCTTGTGTTCCCTCTCTCGCTGTGTCTCTCTGTAAAATAAATAAGTAAAATCTTAAAAAAAAAAAAAAAAAAAAAAGCTCAGCTGCCCCAGGAAACCCCAAGTTGGTTTGGGTTTAGGGAATGCACAGTAACAACTTCTCAGCTCCCTGGCCATCAGATGGTCTGTCTGCTGCTTCCTCCTCTCTTTTCCCCTTTTGCATACCGTTATTCCCTTACAAAGCAGAACATAAGGCTAAAAACTGCTTTGGTGTTCCCCAAAGTGAGGCTTTTCAGACGTTTCTTTCAACAGCCAGCTCAGGCCCTTCACCACCATCCGGGGCCCCCAGGAGCACCTCAGCCTGTGTCCATGGAGCCTACCCCCTGATACCTATGGGTCTGCATTTGGGAAGCCCCTTCTGCACTCAGCCCAGCTCCTCAGGTCCCACTCCAGCACAGGTTGCTCATCTCACCGCCCCCCACTCCTGCCCCCGTCCTTATTTGTCTTGCCCATTGAACTTTAAAACCCTCCCCCTCCTCTTCATGATTCAAGTTGATAGCGGACATCTCCTATTGCTTGTGCAGCCTCAATTCCCCTTTATGGGATCAAATACACTCTTCCTGCTTATCTTCCTTTTGGGGAACCACGTGCTCCCCCACGTCAAGCCCTTACGAGTTAGGTGGTTTGGACAATACCCTGACTCCAAGGGTGGAACATGTGACCCACGGCTGACCAATCAGAGTATCAAATTCTTCGGACCGTGTGATTGGCTCATGAATGCCCACGTGGCTGAAGAGAAGCCAATCAGGCCCCATCACCTCCACTCCATAGGCTTCAAAAGAGGCCCGGCCGGCCCTTGGCCCTGGGGAGAGGTGGGTACAACCTGGGCGCTCCGGGTTTTGGTGTTTGGACACAGCCTGCTTGCAATACGGAGGGCAAAGGGGAAATGGAGAGTTCTTTGTTCGAGTCGTTGTATTCTGCCGGTGTTACTTCTGGACTTTCAGTGACATGAACCAATGAATGCTGCATATGTGCGCATGTACACACACACACACACACACACACACACACACACACGCCCACCCCTACCTTTTTAAAAGTCATTGGAATTGGATTTTCATCCCTTGCAAGAGAAATAACCTAACCATTTGTTAGAGCCTCCAGTGGATCTGAAATTCCCAGCCCTGGAAGCAGAAAGACAGGTCAAGTGCCCGCCCCCCTCCCAAGCCCTCTTCCACAGCGGGATTCCAGGTCCGGCTGCCTTTTTAAACAAATTATCCTTCTGCCTTTCCTTTGCCCTTGCCTGGTGGGGAGAGAGGGGACCTGACTCCTCCTCTTTAAGCTGAGGGAGGGACGCTGCAGAGAGAGGAAGTCCAAACCACCTTCTCTTCCGCTCTGGGGGCTAAGGGGCACGCTCCTTGGGTTTTTATGTTGTTTTGCCTTTTATTTTTTTCAGATTTACCTTCCTAATTAGGTTTTGCTCAGGCAAATATATTAGGATTAGTCTGTAATCCTTGAGCTCACAGAAAGTGAGGGTGGGACGCCCAAAGTGGGCTAGGAGCCAGGAGGAGGTGTTTGCTGTGGAAAATCCACAGAGTGGGGGAAGCATGTCGGTAACAAGGTGTGTCCACACATGAAATGGGATTCAGATGTGTTATTTGTTTGTTTGCTTAATCCACAGTTACGAATTATTAGTTACGGGCTCGGTGTTGGCAAATAGGACAAGGTACCTGTCTTGACAGGACCCTGGTGGAGGGAAGAGACAAGTAGGAAGGACAAATAAATCTGGTGGGAACAGGTTGGCTGGGCTGCTGAGCCACGGGGGTGTTGGGGGAGATTATGTTCTCAGCCCCAGCAGGTGGACAGGGTTCTCCAAATAAGGGTTCCTACTTGCCCTTTGCCTATGTTTGGCCTCCTTGGGTTCCAGCATATGAGCTCATACCCACATGGCCAACCATGCTTCCCAAAGGCCACCCTCCACGCCAAGTGGCTGGACCAGGAGTGAGCCCAAGCTGTGTCCGAGCCAACTCCCCTCTTGACCATCCAGGCAGGGAAGAGCCTCTTCCCCAGTCCAGACTTCCCCTTTCCTTGGGGTGAGCCCTCTTGGGGTCCCCAGGGTCCCTTCCAACCAGGGGTTGTGGTCAGGACCTTGCTAATTCACAAAGCCCTATGCTTTAGTAAGCAAGGGTGCAAGCATCACTTCTCCTCCCACAAGGTTCCTGGGCTCCAGAGCAAATGTATCCACAGCACGGGAGGTGGGGAGTGGGGGTGAGGGCTGTGGAGAGGTAGACTTGGTCAGGTCCCCTGAAGTGTGGCCACATTCTTCCCCATGCCATGGGTACCTACTTACTAATCATTTGCCCATCCAAGGAAGCCTCTCAAAAGGCCCTTTTGTGAACAGAGAAGATTTGCTTGAAGATGGCTAGTGGCTCCATCTTGATGGAGAAGCACCTCAGCAGCTTGCAAACAGCCCCTTCTTAAAGTTCTGCCTGAGCAGGCCCTGGAGCTACAGGCCGGGTCCCTGAGTGAGCAGGCCTCTTGAGGACACTGTCGGTGGGCTGCCTGGGCCTCCCTTGGACCTTCACTTCTCCCATTGGGGAGGGTATGGCTTCTGCTCCGAAGGGCTGGATGCCATCATCTCTGCCTTAGGACCAGAGAACTTTCTGAGCTGCTGAGCCTGGGGTCTCTGCGATGCATGAGGAGGCACAAACATGGGGTGGTGAAGGACACTGGGACCTTTGCAGGGGGCAAGGGAGCCTTTGGATGGTGGATGCCTCCCACGAGGAGAACTTGGGGTCACCTGCCCTCCATTTTGCCTGTCATCATTACTTACCAATGGCCATTACAAGGCCCAGAGCTCTCCGGAAGTCCATCCACCCTGAAATGAAAGCCCAGCCTCCTCAGAGTGGGTCAGAGGAAGGGTGCTTATGGCTCATCTCTCTCATTGAGGGTAGTTTACATCTGTTAGTAAATTTAAATGATGAGTTAAATGTGGTTTAGATGGCCCCACTAGGTCTGTCCTGGGCCTAATGACTGTGCAGACCCATTAGCAGTTCCTGGGCTGGTGCACAAGCATGCACTTGCCTCTTGAGGGGAGGGGATGTTCCTCCCCCACATCCAGCCAGGGCTGGGACACTGCCGAAGGCTCAACCTTCACAATCAGAAGACATGGGGAGTGACTGCCATAGAGTCCGGGAGGAGGGGATTTTGCAGTTCCCGCCTCCCCCTGCCTCCCCCGCCTCCTCTTTAGCTCAGCTGGGGATGGGGGCATGTCTCAGGCTCAGCAGCCCTTCACTCCACAGTAGAGCTGATCTGAGAAGGTCCTGGGAAGCCACTGAGCCCAACCTCCCACGTTAGAGCTGGGAAAACTGAGGCTCCCTGGTTTGGGAGAAGGTCAGGTTTCTGTCCTGCTTCCTGCCTGGGTGAGCAGAGAGCACCAGCACGGAGTGTGGTTCTGAACCTTGGCTGTGCATCAGCCTCTCCTGGGCAGTCTTGAACAAATATGAGCCTGGGCCCAGTCCCAGGCATCTTTTACAAGCCTCCAAGGACTCTGGTGTGCACGGGTGGTTACACAGGGTGGGTATAAGGGAGTAGCTTCAGTTTGGATTGATGCTGCTGATGAATGATGTGACCTGTGTCTGCCAGGCCACATAGCCAAAGGCCACAAAGGGGCAACAACAGTGATGTGTATTTATGTGGTTCCTCGATATTGCTGGACTCCTGAAACCCCCCAAAACTGTCGCTCAGTTGTTTTTGGGACTCTCTAGGCTTGTCTCATGAGGGCTCGTAAACAAATCTGTTAGCTGCCAAGTGGCATGGGGACAGGTCTCCCTATTCTACTTTGGCGTCCCTTCAGGTAACGTCTGCCGGAGAAACTGTTTGGTGTAGCCCAGTCCTGCATCTGTAGGCCCTGTCCTTCAGCCCCTTGCTCTCTGTGCCTCCACTGGATCCAGTCCCTTTTAGGCACCATGGTGTCAGCTGGACACACCTGAGACCCTCTGCTGGGTCCCACTGCCTCAGTTGGGCCATTCTGTCTCCTGGCCTCACAGCTGCCTTTGAGCATCACGCTTCTGATGCTGATGGGCTCGTGCTCTCCAGCAGCCAATGGCTCCCCACATTTTGGAGTCCTCCCTGCGCTGAGCTGCAGTGGGGAGAGTTCTCCTCTCCCCCAATCCCTGCTACTGTCATTGGTCCTGTCTTTTGATGTTTTGATATCTCTTGAGTTTCAATGCAAACCAGTCTTTCAGTCTTTGTTGATAGGTTTTCTCTTCTGCAAGGACTTGGAACATGAATCTTTGGGGGTGTGGTCAGGAGAGAAATCTATGTGCCAGACACTAGAATCCTGGCCCCCAAGTTCAAACCCTTGCTATAAGGCTAAGCTGGTCTGTCTGGCTCTGCCTTTGGAAGGAATTCTCTTCAAGGGGTCCTCTCAAATCATGCAGGTAGACTTCTGGTCTACCCCGAGCCTGTTTCCATCAGCAGATGTGATTTCGGCTCCAGCTGTCCCTCCAGGATCTCTAACTAGGTCAGGTTGCCTGTTCCTGCCTTGCCTTCTGCAGGCCCTTTCTATCTCTCCATCCTGCCATCCTCCTCAGTCTGGCTTCGTGGACTCACTGGTAGAGCTGATCACACCAGGGAAGAGGAGGGTGTCTCCCAGCATACTTTCTTCCCAGCATAATTTCCCCTCCCATCTCATTGGCTAGCATAGGGTCAGACTCCCACCTTGAAGTCACTGGTGAGGGTCATAAGACAATCATGATTGGCCGACACCTATGGGGACCCATCTTCTGAGGCTGGGGAGGGGCTGAGTACCCGCCCCCAGCACCAGGCACTGGTGTGGAGGGTGAATACCGACGAGAACGCCCCTCCACACCTTTGCATGCTTGTATGAGCTTCCTGAGGCTGCTGTAACAAATTACTGCAAACTTCATGACTTGAGACAACAGAAGTTTATTCTTGCACAATTCTGGGGGCCAGAAGTCTGGGATTAAGGTGTCCCCAGGGCCATGCTTTCTCCAAAGGCTCTAGGGAACAATCTGTTTTTACGTCCTCCAGACTCCGGTGGCTGCAGGTGTTCCTTGGCCTGTGGCCACATTGCTCCACTCTCTGCCTCTGTGGTCACATGGCCTCCTCTCCTCTGTGTCTCTCGTGAAGGGGGCAGGGGGCACCTGGATAATTCAGGGTGATCTCCACATCTCAAGCTCCTTAACTTAGTTGTGTAAAGACCCTTTTCTGAGTAAGGTCGGTTAACAGATTCAGAGGTTGGGATGCGGACATATGTTTTTGAGGGCCACGTTTGACCCACTTCAGTATTCTTTACTCCTGTCAGCAGTGGGGGAACTCCTCTTGGGACACAGGCAAGACACGGAGCATCTAACAAAGCGGGACCCCTAGGAGACCCCGGCGAGTTAGGAGGCTGTGGCGCCCAGCTTTGCAGGACCTGCCTGGAGGGGGAGGAGAAGTTGGGTCTGCTTTTGGGTTAACTTCTCCCCTCTCCCTGGTTCATTTCCCCACTGCCCCATTTGGTCTTGATTACCGGAATTTTTCTGTGATCACAGAATTCTCTCATTGTGCCTGGCCCGACATCTGAAACAGCAAGCGGCCTGCCTGGCATTGAAAAGGAAAAAGTTTCCGGAGGACGCCCCTGGAGCCAGAAGCCTTGAAGTGCTGTGGGTCTGGGGCTTGTGAAGGGAAGCTGAGATGGGGGAGGGCTGGGTGAGGGCCGGGGGACTGGCCCCGAAAGCCGGAGATGGTCTCCTGATCCAGACCCCCGGCCCCGGTGGGGACCGCGAGTCAGGGGCGGGCACAAGAGTCGCTCATCCTGGGCACTTGGGGTCCTCTCGGGCCCCAACTGAGAAGCCTCCGCGGCTGCCGTTCCCAAGCTCCCAGGCCTGAAAGCTAGAGGCCCAGGGCGAATAAAAGAGTCTGGGCAAAAGGCTCCAAGGCAGTTCAAAGAAGAGAGAGACTGGGGATGAAGTTTTCAAGCCACATCCAAGGGGAGGGCTTTTCATCTGCCAGCCTTTGAATCGGGAATCAAGGCGGGCAAAGTTACTACCAGGTTAAAGTTTAAATGGCACAGAAAGGGGAGCCGGGAAGATGAAACAGCGGCGGTCTGGCCAGGGGAACAAAGCCGGAGCCCGGCCCCGGCACCTGGCCGCAGAGGCGCCGAGCTGCCTCGAGCGGTCCCGGCGCCGAGAGCCTGTGCCGCCGCCATTGTTCCGCTTAAGAAGGAAAGTAATTGAAAGGAAAGGTGAGGCAAGGAGAGGCGGCCGGCGCGCGTGACTGCCTGGATCGTTAGAAAATAATTTAAAGGGAACAGGCCTATCAAGCAGTTTCTCTTATGGAAATGCCATCATTGAAGAGAAAGGGAGGGGACGGTGGGGGAAGCCTTTTCATTCTTTGAAAAGAGGGAGGTTTTTTTTTTTTTTTCCCTACTCACCAAGTGCAGACTTGAATATCATGTGAAATCTCTTGTATTTGCAAACTTGCTCCACTCCCTAACTGCCCGGGGCTGGGGGGACTCTCCAGAACCTCGGGGGCGGGGCAGGGGGAGGGAAGCCGGGGGAGCTGGGAGTTTTAGAGGGACCACGCAGCTGCGTTCTGAGACAGGCTCCCTGCTTCCTCGGGAAGCGGAGTCCCTGGTCACCTCCTGGCTGCTTCTGGCTGCTTCTGGCTGCTTCTGCCTGCTCGGGCCCTCTCACGTCTTCCGGATGAGAACAGGTGAGTTAGCATCCTGCCCCAGGGGGCACAGGTGCACCTTACACCCACACCGTTCCAGATGAAACTTCCTCGTTCCCACTATCTGACCGGATGCGGAGGAACATCCTTGATCACGTTGTTTCGGTCTTCTGGAACTAAAACATGTTCAAAATTGTCAACATTAATCTAACAAGCATCTACTATGTGCCAGATAAAGTCTAGTGAGCAAGACCTAGACCTCTGCGTTTAGGAACCTATAGTCTAGATGGGGAGGTGAGCAAATGAGCAATAACAATCAGACCGATAAGAACTATAACAGAGGAAGCCTTGTGGCTGTGGGGGATGCTTAGCCTCGTCTATGGACCGTCTAGGAAAGCTACCTGAGGAGGTGACACTTGAGCTGACACTTGTGAAGAGTCATTAGCTGCTAGTGAGGGGGATTCTACTTCCAACCAAGATGGAGTAGCATGGATCAGATTTACCTTCCTGCCTGAAACAACTGAAAAACGACAAAACATGAAACAATGGTTTGCAAGACGTTGGACATTGAGAAATGAAGGGCAGTGTTCCCTGAGAGATGGAAAGCAAATGAGGTGAGCCCTATGACTGCCCCGGCTTGCTGTCTTGAGGGAGTTTCCAGGTCACAGTGCAGGGAGGGGAATTTAGAAGGAGACCGACAGACTCCCTATGTTGAGGTGATGGAGCCGAGAGGCTGGAGACAGAGGTGGCTAGAGTTTGCAGGGCAGCGGATCTGACGGGAGAAAGTCCAACACAGAGAGAACTTTGGAGATATGCCGAGGGATACCCTACTCAAGTATTCAACAGAATATCAGCCAGCCCACATGTGTGGGGAAGGTATCTGAGGCCAGGGAATGAACCACCCAAAGGGTCAGCATGAAGAGTAACTATATCCAGATTAAAGCACAAGAATGTTTACAGGAATACAAAAATATCCAGCACCCAGAGAGTTCAAATGCATTATGTCTGGCATCCATTTACAAATTACCAGGCATGTGAGGAAGCAGGAAAATATGAGCCAGGATGAAGGAAAATGACTCAATCAAAACTGACCCAGAACTGACGCAGATGTTAGAATTAGCAGACAAGGACATTAAAACAGTTCTCGTGACCCTATTCCATATGTTCAAAAAGTTAATTAGAGACACAGAAGACATGAAAAAGACCCAGATCAAACTAGTAGAAACAAAGGCTCCAGTGAAGAAGACTGAAAAGCACACTGGATGGGATTAAGAGGTGATTACACATTCCAGCACAAAAGACGAGTGGACTTTAAAACAAGCAATAGTAACTATTCAAAGTGAAACAAAGAGGGCAAAAATAATACAAAGAAAGCAAGACAGTAAATTGCATAAGTGAATTGTGGGACAATATTCAGTGGCCAAATATACTTGTCATGAGAGTGCCTTAAGGAGAGGGTGTGTGCAGTAAACATATTTGAAGTCATAGTGGCCCAGGTTTCTCCAAACTTTGTGAGAAGTATAAACCCATGGTTCCAAGAAGCTCACTGAACTCTAAGCACAGGAAACATAAAGAAAACTACCCCAAAACCCATCATAACCAAATGGCTCAAAACCAGTCATAGAGAGAAAACTTTTAAAGAAGCAAAAGAAAAAAAAGACATGATGTACAGAGGAACAAAGGATTACAGAAGATTTCTCACAAGAATCAATGCAAATGAGAAGACAATAGAGCAACATATTTTAAAATAATAGGCACAACTCACAGATATCATGGGTTTGGTTCCAGACCACTTCAATAAAGTGAGTCAAAGGAATGTTGTGGTTTCTCAGTACATACGGAAGTTTGTTTATACTCTATCATAGTCTATGAAGTATGTAATAGCATTATGTCCAGAAAACTGTATATACCTTGATTTAAAAACACTTTATTGCTAAAAATTCTAACTATCATCCGAACTTTCAGCAAGCCATAATTATTGATCATGGATTGTCATAACAAATTTAATAATAATGAAAAAGTGTGAGATATTGTCACATGCAACACAGACACACGAAGTGAGCAAATGCAGTTGGAAAAATGGTGCTCAATGCAGGGTTGCCACAAACCTTCAATTTGTAAACTGCAACATCTGCATAGTGCAATACAGTGAAATGCAATAAAACAATATATGCCAACATCAGAAGAAAATGGAAAGAATTGTCAACTTGGAGTTCTATACCTAGTGAAAATATTTTTCAAAAATGAAGGCAAATAGAGAACCCTAAAAATACGATAAAGTACCAGGAATCTGTCTCCCTACCTAGACAATAATTATGCTGGCAAAATCTTTTTGATATAACTATTTTGGAACTCTGAAGTCTATTGAAACCTTGCAACTTCCACGGGGGGCCTTAGATGGTAAGTTGTAGTTAATTTTGGTCAATTTCAGCTTGTAGCATGGTAGCAGCTATCCATCTCTCACCCAGAGCCCTGTGGCAGGCAGCCATACCTATATTTTCGAAGCAGCTTAAATGCAGCTTATGGGAGCCAGAGTGGGCAAAAAGGACCCTGTGCTCCTATTGGGAATCTGTGCTCCTATGGCTATTTGCAGGTTCTATTCACAGAGGTACAGCCAAGAGGTGGGCAGCTATTTTTTTGTTGCACCTCTCCCCATTGGGACAAGCACCATCTCCTCTAGCTGAAGTGGTGTCCAGGAGATTTGAAAAGCTTACACACTTTCCCCACCTCTTCATTTTTCCCCTTTCCCTCTTTCGGGAACCAGACATTAAAGTCTAGGACATCCATAAGCAACTGTATATACAGGCACAATTAGGAAATGACCACACATGCCTAGGGAAAGGCATAGGCTCAGAAAAAACCTGGTAAGATCTCAGATTTTCATGTCAGACTGATCCTTGGTACCGAGACAGTCTGCAATAATAAAAAAACAAAACCCAAAACAATGACAACAAACAGCAAACCATAAGGAAGTGAGAGAATCTGATTTCTAGTGTTACCCCAGTGTTAGATTTATGCCCAGTTTTCAATGAAAACATCACAAGGCATACAAAAAAAGAGAAAGAAATAAAAGAAAAACAGAAAAGTATGACTATCCAAAAGAAAAAAATAAATAATCAACAGAAACTGTCCTTGAAAAAGGTCTGAAGGCAGATCTACTAAATAATTTAAAGCAACTGTCATAAAGGTGTCCAAAGAACTAAATGAAGATGTGGAGAAAGTCAAGGAAATGATGTACGAAAAAAGTAGAAATACCAAAAAGAGATAGAAAACATAAAACATAAAAAGAAAACCAAAAAGAAATTCTGGAGCTGAAAAGTACAATAATTGAAATGAAAAATTCACTGGCAGGATTCAAAGGCATATTTGAAAAGTCAGGAGAAAGAATTAGCAAACTTGAAGATAGGACAGTGGAAATTATTGAATCTGAGGAACTGAAAGATGAAAAAATCAAGAAAAGTGAACAGAGCTTAAGGGACCTGTGGAGCACCATCAAATGGAAGCATAAGCATTGTGGGTGGGAATCCCAGAAAAAGAGAGGGGCAGAGAGAATATGTGAAGAAATAATGGCTGAAAACTCCCCAAATTTAATGAACTACATGAATATAAACATCCAAGAAACTCAACAAACTCCAAGTAAGATGAATTCAAAGAGACCCACACAAAGACACATTGTATTCATTTTATTTTATTTTTTATTTAATTTTTAAATTTTTATTGTTATGTTAATCACCATACATTGCATCATTAGTTCTTGGTGTAGTGTAAGACACGTTGTATTCAAACTTACAAAAACCTAAAGACAAATAGAAAATGTTGAAAGCAGCAAGAAAATAGTGAATCATCACATACAAGGAATCCTCAATAAGAATGGCAGCATATTTCTCATCAGAAACTTTGGAAGTCAGTAAGCAGTGGGCCAATATATTCAAAGTGCTAAAAGAAAAACTGTCAACCAAGAATATGATTATTTGGCAAAACTATTCTTCCAATGTGAGGGAGAAATACCCAGAGGAACAAAAACTGAGTTTGTGACCACTAGGCCTGTCCTGCAGGAAGTGCTCAAGTCCTTCAAGGTGAAAAGAAAGGACAAAAAGCAGTAACTTGAAGCCATATGAAGAAATAAAGATCTCAATGAAGGTAAATATATGGGAAATTATAAAAGCTTGTATTATTATTATATCAATGGTTTATAACTCTACTTTGCTTTATACATGATTTAAAAGATCAATACATTAAAAGCTATTCATGTCTAAGAGTATTATTGTAACTTTGGTTTATAACTCCACGTTTTGTATTCTACAGAACTTGAGACACTAATGTAGTTAAAAAAATTACTAATTTATGTAGTAGGGCACACAGTGTTTAAAGATGTAATTTTGTGAAATCAACAACTGAAAGGGGGTGAGGACTGAGTTGAAAAGGAGCAATTTTTACATGTGATTGAAATAAGCCGGTATAAATTAAAATTAGAGTGTTATAACTTTCGGATATTAAATGTAGTCCCTACAGTAACCACAAAGAAAAGAGCTACAGAATATAAACAAAAGGAAATGAGAAAGGAGTTTAAACATTTCACTGCAAAAAAAAAAAAATCCACTAAACACAAAAGAAGACAGTAGTTCAGGAAATGAGGGACAAAAGCTATAAGTCATATGGGAAACAAATAACAAAATCAGAGAAGTCCCTCCTTATCAGTAATTACTTTAAATATAAATGGATTAAACTCTCCAGTCATAAGACAGAAATTGGTAGTATGGATAAAAACATGATCCAACTGTATGCCGTCTAGAAGAGACTCACTTTAGATCCAAAGACAGAAATAGATTGAAGTGAAAGGATGGAAATAGATATTCCTTGAAAACAGGAAACAAAAGAGCAGTGGTGGCGATACTAATGTCAGACAAAATAGACTTTAAAACAAAAATGTTTATGAGAGAGGAGGAAGGACACTTATATTAATAAAAGGTTCAATACATCAGGAAGATAAACAATTATAAACACATGTGCAACTAATGACAGGCCATCAAAATACATAAAGCAAAACCTGACAGAACTGAAGGGAAAAATAGGCAGTTCTACAATAATAGTTGGAGACATCAATACCCCACAAATAATGGACAGAACAACCAAACCAAAGGTAAGTAAGGAAATGAAGAGCTTAAGACAATAAACCAACAAGATATAACAGACATGTACAGAACATCTTACCCAACAACTAGAGTAGACACATTTTTTATCAAGTGTACATGGGAAATTTTCTAGGATAGACCATATGTTAGGCCACAAATTACATCCAGTAGATTTAAAAAAGATAGATATTATACAAATCATTTTCTCTGACCACAACAGGATGAAGTTATGAATCAACAACAGAAGTAAAACTGGAACATTCACAAACTTGTGGAAATTAAGCAACACACTCTTTTTTTTTTTTAGATTTTATTTATTCATTTGAGACACAGAGATTCAGAGAGAGAGAGAGAGAGCATGAGCAGTGGGAGAGGCAGAGGGAGAGGGAGAAGCAGACTCCCCGCTGAGCCAGAAGCCCGATGTGGGGCTCGATCCCAGGACCCTGGGATCATGACCTGAGCCGAAGGCAGACGCTTAACCATCTGAGCCACCCAGGCGCCCCTAAACAACACACTCTTAAACAACCAATGGGTCAAGGCAGAAATTGCAGGGGAAACTAGAAAATACATAGAGGAGAATTAAAATAAAAACACAAAAGATCAAAACTTATGGAACACAGGGAAAACAGTATTAAGGGGGGATTTGTAGCTAGAAATGCTTACATTAAAAACCAAGAAAGATCTCAAATCAACAAACTAGTTTTACAACTTAAGGAACTAGAAAAAGAAGAACAAATTAAATCCAAAGCTAAGAGAGAAGGAAAGAATAAAGATTAGAGCAGAGATAAATGAACTAGAAAATAGAAAAACAGTTGAGAAAATCAATGACACCAAAAGTTAGTTCTTGGAAAAGATCAACAAATTGGTAAACCTTTAGTCTGAGAGACTAAGAAAAAAGGGAGAAGACTTAAATCACTAAAATCAGAAATGAAAATGGGGACATTACTACTGACTTTACAGAAATAAAAATGATTTATAAGAGACCTATGAATAATTGTACAACTACAAATTGGATAATCTAGATGAAAGGGACAAATTCCAAGAGACACAAACCTACCAAGAGGAAATCATGAAGACAGAGAAATTCTGAATAGACCTATAACTAGTGAGGAGATTGAATCAGTAATCAAAAATCTCTTGACAAATTAGAGCCTTGGACCTGATGGTTTCACTGGTGAATTCTACCAAATGCCTAAAGAAAAACTAATAGCATGTTCTCAAACTTTTCAAAAAAATTAAAGAGGTGAGGAACACTTCCATAACTCATCCTATGAGGTCAATATTAATTACTCTGATACCAGAATAAGACAGACGATACAAGAAAAGAAAACTGGCCAATATTCCTTGTGAACACTGATGCAAAAATCCTTAGCAAAATACTAGCAAATCAATACTAACAACATATTAAAAGGATTATACACTATGAGCAAGTATTTTTTGGAATTGTAAGGATGATCCGACATATGGCAATTGAACAATGTAATATACTCCATTAACGGAATGAAGGGGGAAAGCTGCATGATCATCTCAATTGATGCTGAAAAAATATTTAATAAAATTCAACACCACAGGGCACCTGGGGTGGCTCAGTCAGTTAAGCATCTCCCTTCAGCTTGGGTCATGATCCCAGGGTCCTGGGATCGAGCCACGTCAGGCTCCCTGCTCAGCAAGGAGCCTGCTTCTCCCTCTCCCTCTGCCTGTTCCTCCTTCTGCTTGTGCTCTCTCTCTCTCTGTCTGTCAAATGAATAAATAAAATCTTTAAAAAAATTTCAATACCATTTCTGGATAAAAACATTCAACATACTAGGAATAGAAGGAGACTATCTCAACAATTATGAAATTATGAAAACAATTCCATTTATAATAGTGTCACAAAGAATAAAATAGGGACACCTGTTAACTGAGGTGGCTCAGTTACATGTCTGCCTTTGGCTCAAGTCATAATCCCAAGGTCCTGGGATCGAGCCCCGCATCAGGCTCCCTGCTCAGCAGGGAGTCTGCTTCTCCTTCTCCTTCTGCTGCTCCCTCTGCTTGTGCTCTCTCACTCACGCTCTCTCTCTCTCTCAAATAAATAAATAAAATCTTTTTTTAAAAAAAGAATAAAATACTTAGGAGATACAAAACATGGCTACAAACATTGCTGAAACTACAAAACATTGCTAAAAGAAATTAAAAAGTAAATTGAAACACATATTCATGGTTGGAAGACTTAATATTATTAAAATGTCAATACTAACCAAAATGATCCACAGATGCAATGCAATCCCTGTCAAAATCCTGATGATGTTTTTAGCAGAAAGAGAAACCCATCTTAAAATTTATATGGAATCTTAAGGAACCTTGAATAGCCAAAATGATCTTGAAAAAGAACAACAAAACTGAAAGACTCACAGTTCCTTATTTCAAAACTTACCACAAAGCTATGGTAGTTAAAACAGTGTGGTGTTGGCATAGAGAGGCATGTAGACAATGAAATAGAATAAAAATCTCAGAAATAAACCTGCACATACATACTCAGATAAGTTTTGACAAGGGAGCCAAGGTTATTTAATGGGGAAAAACACTCTTTTCAACAAATGGTGCTGGAAAAACTGGATATTCACATGTAAAAGAATGAAGTTGGACATCTACCTAACACCATATTAAAAAAATGAACTCAAAATGGATGAAGGACCCAGATGAAAGACCTAAAGTAATAAAACTCTTAGAAGAAAACAGCACCAAAGCTTTACAGCATTGTATTTGGCAATGATTTCTTGGCTATCACACCAAAGGCATAAGTAACAAAAGAAAAAACAGACAAATTGGACTTTATATGAAAATTTAAAAATTTTTGTGCATTGAAAGACACTGTCAACAGAGGATTAAGGAGTGCCCTTGTCGTGGGGGGCACAGGGTGATGTATGGAAGTGTTGAATCACTATGTTGTACACCTGAAACTAATATAACTCTGTATGTTAACTAACTGGAATCAAAAACATAAAAATAAACCCAAAATAAATAAAATGATGCTTTTCTTTGGAAATTGATTCCACACAAAAAAGACACTGTCAGCAGAGTAAAAAGGCAACCCACACAATGGGAGAAAATATGACTGATAGGGATTAATATTCAGAATAGGGAACTCAGCACCCCAAATCAAAGAACCCAATTAAAAAACAAGCAAAGGACTCAAATAGCTATTTCTCCAAAGAAGATATTCAAATAGCCAATAAGTGCATAAAAAGATGCTTCAACATCACTAATCATTAGGGGGATGCAAATCAAAACTACAATGAGACACCACTTCACACCCATAAGGATGGTTATTGTAAAAAAAAAAAAAGAAAGTGAATAACAAGTGTGGTGAGGTTGTGGAGAAGTTGTAAACCTTGGGCACATTGGTAAGAATGTAAAATGTTTCTGCTACTATGGAAAACAGTATGGGGATTCCTAAAAAAATTAAAAATAGAATTACCATATGATCCAGCAATTCTATTTCTGGGCAAATATTCAAAAGAATTGAAAGCAGGGTCTCAAAGAGCCATTTCTACACTCATATTCATAGCAGTATTATTCACAATACCTAAAACATGGAGACAATCTGAGCGTCTATCAGTGGATGAATGGATCAGCAAAATGTGGTATATGCATACAATGGAATGTTATTCAGCTTTGAAAAGGAAGGAAATTCTGGTATATACTACATCATAGATGAACCTCAAGGACATTATCCTAAGTGGAATAAGCCAGTCACAAAATGACAAAAACTGTATGATTCCACCTCTCTGAGGTACTTACTCTGTCAAAATCACAGAAGTGGAAAGTAGAATGGTGACGGCCAGGCGCTGGAGGGAGAGGAATGGAAGATTATTGTTTAATGGTGTAGAGTTTCAGTTTCCTAAGACGGAAGAATTCTGGAGATAGTTGGTGGTACATTTGCACAATCTACGAATGTACTCAATATCACTGAACTGTATGCTTAAAATGGTTAAGATGGTAAGTTTCATGTTATGTGTATTTCACCACAATAAAAAGAATAGAGGCAAAAATAACGACTTTTTTTTAGACATACTAAAGTATAAGGACTCCATTTTAGATACAAAGACACAAATAGGTTAAACATAAAAGGATGGGGGAAAGCCCATTGCTAACACTAATAAAAGAAAGTAGACAGGGTAAAGTTTTATACCGAAAAAATAGTGTAACTACAAGAAGTTTGTTTGCTTGTTTATTTATTTATTTTAAAGATTTTATTTATTTGACAGAGAGAGACACAGTGAGAGAGGGAACACAAGCAGGGGGAGCGGGAGAGGGAGAGGGAGGATGCGGGGCTCGATCCCAGGACCCTGGGATCATGACCTGAGCCGAAGGCAGACGCTTAACGACTGAGCCACCCAGGCGCCCAAGAAGTTTATTTTATAATAAGAAAGGGTTCAGTACTTCAAGAGGACATAACCATCGTAAATTTTTATATACCTATTAACTGAGATTCGAATTATATGAAGCAAAAACTAATAGAACTACAAGGAGAAGTAGAAAAGTCTAGAGTTATAGCCAGAGGTTCCAATACCTTTCTGTCAATACTTAATAAAATACATACACAGAAAATTAGTAAGAGTGTAGAAGGATTGGGGCACCTGGGTGGCTCAGTCAGTTAAGCTTCCGACTCTTGATTTTGGCTCAGGTCATGATCTCGGGGTCATGAGATCGAGCCTTGCATTGGGTCTGCGCTCAGCGGGAGTCTGCTTGAGATTATCTCTCTCCACCTTCTGCTCCTCTCCCTGCTTGTGCTTCTAGCAAATAAATAAATAAATAAAATCTTTTTAAAAAAGTATAGAAGGCTTGAACAGCACTACCAACCAACTCTAGCTAACTGACGTCTACAAATGACTCTACCCAACAAGGGCAGAATACACATGCTTTGCAAATGCAAGGGCACATGGAATAGTGGCCAAGCAAGACTATATTCTGGGTTGAGTCTCCATAAACTTAAAAGGGTTTAAAACCAGAAGAGACCCAGAATAGCCAGAGGAATACCGAAAAAGAAAAGCAAAGCTGGCGGCATCACAATTATGGACTTCCAGCTCTATTACAAAGCTGTCATCATCAAGACAGTATGGTACTGGCACAAAAACAGACACATAGATCAATGGAACAGAATCGAGAGCCCAGAAATGGACCCTCAACTCTATGGTCAACTTATTTTTGACAAAGCAGGAAAGAATGTCCAATGGCAAAAAGACAGTCTCTTCAACAAATGGTGTTGGGAAAATTGGACAGCCACATGCAGAAGAATGAAACTGGACCATTTCCTTACACCACACACAAAAATAGACTCCAAATGGTTGAAAGACCTAAACGTGAGACAGGAGTCCATCCAAATCCTAAAGGAGAACACAGGTAGCAACCTTTTTGACCCTAGCCGCAGCAACTTCTTCCTAGAAACATCGCCAAAGGCACGGGAAGCCAGGGCAAAAATGAACTATTGGGATTTCAGCAAGATAAAAAGCTTTTGCACAGCAAAAGAAACAGTCCACAAAACCAAAAGACAACCGACAGAATGGGAGAAAATATTTGCAAA